>NC_141616.1:41290016-41619516 GCF_047967505.1 Dipteris shenzhenensis | reverse complement strand
AAGATGCATAATTGCCTTACTGCAATTTTCCATTCATAATGTCATTCTGCTTTTTATAGCAGTCCTTAGCCATATGACCCATTTTGCCACAATAGTAGCATTCAACATTGATGTTTGCATTTTGGCCTCTCTGCCATCCATCACGGCCTCTTTGGCTCCCCCTGCCTCTAGAGTTACCACGTCCTCCTGCATAGGACTGGTTTTCTTGCGTTTGCTGCATATTCTGATTTCTACCACGGCCTGCAGATCGGCCTCCTCTACCTCTGCCTCTACCTCTGCCAGCATTTGAGTAGAAGACAGTTTCTTTTGAAGTTCCTGCTGAAGAAGATGCACCCCCATTTCTCTGCTCTTCAGAAATTAGAAGAGCAAACAACTCTTCAAAATCAGGAAAATTTTCACGGACGGCAATGGATGTCCGGAACTGTGCATAATCCTTTCCTAGACCATTCAAGGTCACAGAAACTAGATCATCATCTTCCACTGGCAACCGAATGGAAGCAAGTGCATCTGCAATTTTCTTCACTTTCATGTGGTAGTCATTTATGCTCAAATTTTCTCTCTGCACATTGTGCAACTCCTGTTTGAGTTGCATTTTCCTAGCTTGCGTATTTGTGCTGTACATTTTTGCCAAAGTATCCCATGCCTCCTTTGGCGTACTTGCATCCTAAATATGCACAATCATGGAGTCCGAAATACTGATAGACAGCCAGTACATAACTTTCCTGGCTCTCTCATGCCATCCTTTAAATGCCTGCATTTCCTCTTGATTGGGAACATTAGGAAGAACAGGTTCTTCTTCATTTCCTGTAATGAACTCCCAATAGCCTTTTCCCGTAAGGAAATTCGTCATTCTATACTTCCATGCCTAGAAGTTGTTCTTGTCAAGCTTTTCAGTGACAATCTATGAAAGAGAATCAGATGCCATTACAGAACACTGCAAAATATTCTGTCACTGCAAAAAACACAGCTTTTGCCTCACACGGGCAGATCTGCAAAACTGACAAAAGTAGTATTTCACCACACACTCACTTCCTAGTGACGATTTTGCATCAACAGGCAACAAGCATGATTCTGCAACTCCCAATATCTCTGCACACATGCATACGATGCAATTTCTGTGGCAACTTTTCTCAGGGGGGTCACTATGTATAAACCCTCTATATCACGTGCGTTCAAGGCCTATATTTAAAATCCCTTATCTGTAAAAATTTTTATTAATAAAATGTACCCCTTTTCTATACAAATCTGTAAATTTTTTCCAAAACTATTTTAAATAGTCCCTTATGTATATTTATTTCTGTAAATTTTAGAAATAAAAAATATCCTTCTGTTGAACTCACGTGATAGGGTTACATATGATGAGTGACCCCCTCGAGCAACTTTTCACCGACTAGCCGCGCAGTGGTCGCACAGCCAAAACAGGGCCTTTTTCTGAGTGCCTGCGAAGAACTTTCGCCTTCAAAACGGGCCCCGAAATGGCCTCGAATCAGAAAAATAAAGTCACCAGGGGCTTTGCCATCTCCTGCAGCATATACTGCGCTCTCGCCACACCGCGAAGGGCATCTCAATCTGAGACAGTGCACTCTTGCACTTTTGGCTGTGCTACCTGCAGAGATTTGCTCCCAAACTCGAAATAGGAAAGCAACACTATCCTCTTACCAGGACACCACGAACTTGGCTTGCTTTCTTGAGCTCCTTACCATGAACAAGGCTCTGATACCATGTGAAGATAGTGGGAGAGAGGGAAGGAGTCTCACTTGCGGCTTTCTCACATGCACAATGGGGGAATACACACAAAAGTGGAGGCTGAAAACAGTTTTCCTCTTCTTAGTTGTGAAAGCCAAAAGAACTCTAGTACAAAGAAAATAGAAGAACCCTTTATGTGGGTCTCAAACCAAACTCAACTAACTAAGGTGGCATACTAAGTGAGCCACAAACTAGAGTAGATAAGGATAGCTGTCATCCAACTATTATTCGTGGGCGGTGTACCAACCACATCTCCAGCTAACAAGTCGGTGACATAAATGCACAACAGTCACCCTGGCATATCGCGAGTGGAGTTCGATATCTCAACACATGGGACTTTTGGAATTAAAAATAAAATCATAGAGATATATATGTTCAAGAAATCTAGACACCGAAGATGGTTTTGGTAAAGGGAGTTGATGGAATATTTAAAACAGTTAAAAATAGTCCAACAACAAAACAGCATGGATTTATTTCAGCAATATCAATATTGGTAAGAACACGTGTGCACAAAACAATTTCTTATAAATGACAACACACTAAGAAACTAGACTCCAATCCTTCCAGTAATAAGAGAATTCCAAACTGGTAAGAACAACCTCAACAATGTGACAAGAATGTAATTCCCAATCTAGCCAACTAAAGCAAGAATAATACATCGACCTCAAGGACTATCCACTTGCAGCAAGAACAATACACCGGCCTCAAGGACCATCCATGGACACCCTTGCATTCGACACATCAAATATCAAATTGCATGGACTTGTATACATAGCACTTTCTCGCATTAGACACTCGAGCAATCTATACTTGCTTAACAAAATAGAGATAAAGGAGATAAAGGTGGACAACAATGTTCTTGAAGAAATTGCAAGGCCCCAAACATAGTCCACATGGAGAACATAACAATTGGACTTCTTGATGGTTGAGAACACATGCACGAACATACGATCACTAAACACATCTTTTAACTTCTACAAAGGAGACATAATGCATGCTAAAAGCATGTTGGCAGCAATGTTTCTCTATCTGCAAGAGACACATGAAACTGATCCCCAAAAACTGGAACTGCCAAGATTCAAACTCATTTCTGGTAGTAGCAACCTTGGAATTGCAAAATATTATAAGCAAGAAACAGAATTGATGCACCTTCGACACTACAGTGAAAATGGGATTGAGACTTTGCTAACATTCCATCAACACAATCAACAAGATCCAATTGCTATAATCAACATTTACAAATCCACGAAATCTAAAACAACATAAATTCTATTAGCAATTATGCACATGCTATCCCAAGTACCAAATCAAATAAATACATACATAGTCTAAGACTTCAACATTGACCTCAGCAATCATACAGCAAGCACATCTATACTAAACTCTTTCAAGGAGAAAAAAAATCTCGCTCAGCTAATACATATGCCCACAACAATATACGGATCCTCAATAGATCACATTTGGACAAACAAAAGTAACTTAACTCAGGGGGTAGGAACAAATTACATTTACTAGCTCCAACCACTCCCTCGTCTACACTTCACTTCCCGACAATTAATCCAATCAATTACAATCTTAAAGTTTGGGCAGGCCATTTGAATTCAAGTGCAATTCATCTTGTTTTTCCTTAGCTACCTTTTGTGTTTAATGCATGCCTTTGCTCTCTTGTACATCATTTGTGTATTTGAAAAAAGGTCGTGGATGCGGATTGTTCGATTTCATACAACACATCATTTTTTTAGCTCCCCCTTTTCGCATTGGAATTTTGCCGTTCGTTCGAGAAAGTAGATTGATGACACGTGAAATGTTTTGTCTTTCGAAAAGGAAGCCTAGTTTTTATAATCGTGCTCTCAGCGAAAAGCTTGGATATCACATGGCTACACTGATACTAGACCTTCTGTCCGACACGACGAAAGACAAACAAGTTAAAGCAGGATTTTTCGGGCGTAAGTGGATGCACTGTCGTAGGAAACATAGAGAGAGGACAAAGAGCACGCGAAAGTTCAGAAATAAAAGGGGTCGCACAATCGAGAAAGAGGGAGAAGCGGAAGGGAAATTGTGAAAGTTACGATCACTTTCGAGCTTTCCTTACGATACGCGCAACTCAGTGATCACGCTTTGTAGGACATAACTGACGGGATGAACTTAGTTGTTGTATATATACTTTCCTTTTCACTCTGGAAACGCGTGTGAGAGTTGCAATGCGTTACAAGCGATGTCGTCTCTGGAGTAGACAAGTTGAAGTGGGAATAGGATGATGATTGGGTTGATGATAAGAGAGGAGAAGCTTGTGCTCGTGTGGTGCATCAGGCAGTGTTACCTGTCGTCACGACAATGTGGGCGCCGTTTATCTGCAACAATGGGGGTTGATAGAGTTGGACTTGGATGGTAAGTGCTTGTTGACGGTGGCTGTCTTTGCAGTACTTATTAGTGCATCACTTTCGCGGGAAGCTTTTACTTGTTGAGGGCAACAGCTGGGCGACTTGAATCTTTTGGGGGGAAGGGAGCAGGAGTGTGAAAGCAATTCCCCACACTTCCTTGTTAATGGCAACAGCTGGCGAGTTGTTTCTTTTGGCGGTGGAGGGCGGACAATTTTCCATACACATCACTAAGCATTAGATTTCACCAAACCGTCATGGTGTGTGTAGGTGTGTGCGCGCGCATTATATTTCACTTAGAAAAAGAAGTGTAGATGTGAGCACTAGTATACAACCCCATGGCATTGTGTGTGTGCGCTTGTGCGCTTTTACACAAAAAACAGTCAATGTGTGTATGTGTATGTGTGTGAGAGAGAGAGAGAGTGAGAGAGAGAGAGAGAGATCCCAAAAAAATGTGTTAGGGTGGGGGTGAGGGGGGGGGGGGGGGGGGGGCGAGTTATGGGAATTGATAACTTTAATCTTTTTTTCGAGATCATGATCGACATGTCCAAAGGAAAAACTTAAATTTTGAGTGTTGGAGATGGACATAGATCCTCATCCAAATTCTAAAGTTTTCATTTCACACCTTAGCCTTAACGACCAAAGGAAAGGAGAAAATGACTAGATTAATAGATTTACACTAGCTTTAGCTTGCTGGCCTCTTGTTGGCACATGTTTCAACCCTTGTCACCCAACAATCAAGAGAGAGCATAGCGGAAGTAATAGTATAGAGTAGCCAAGAGGTATTAGTAACTGGAAAAACACAGTCTTATTATAGAAAGCTATAACCGGTACAACCCTTGCAAAAGACTTCTATAGCAACCCATAGTTGCCTTTAATAACACAATCCTCTATTGTGAATAGTACAAGTCCTTCTCACATTAAACCACCATATGTACTCCTCTAGCTTCCATCTCCATGCAATCGTCTCCACAAAGAGTGTGATTAGACTTTTTGGCACTAGATCAAGCCACTGGCCAAATTTGAAATATGAATCCTAAAGAGAACTCAAAAAGAAGTATGTCCTTCCAACTTAGATGTCCCCCATTGACCCGCCTTTCGAGAACCATCCTGATCCACAAATGATTAGAAGCCTATTCCACCCATGGCTCAAGATCATAAAACAATTTGAGGATCTATTTGGTCGCCAAGTCTCTAATTTACATCTTAAATTTGAAACTGCCAAACCACCCTCCTTTTTCAAGCCAATCACTACTTGCTAAGCAAAAGTATCAAACCTTTGACATCACAACTCCAATTAGACCTGCTAATGCACCAAATGGAAGAAATATATCAATTAGATAAGTAGCTCCGAGCACTCCCTCCAATGATACGAGACCGCGAAGGAGCCAATTTATCTCTAACTCTTGATAGCATCTCTATTTCAATAGCCCAACCCATATATCTTCAAAGTCTTCCCAAATCCTTCCAGTGGAACTCGTAATCATGTAACCATTGTGGTTTATCACTCCATCCAATCCAAAAGGAAAACGTTTTGGATTCATTACAAATATTGCCTGACACTCAATGGTGTATAATAGTTATTGGTGGATTTTTTCCTCACCCTCAATTGGCCTGTGTCACCTCGGTGCTTGGTGAGCCTTGTGGTGACTAGTGCTTCCAAGAATGCTTCCGTGGTGAAGATGTCCTCTCTTGCTCTCTTTGGATTACTTGGCACTTAGCATCCTAAGCTTAGGTTGGCTAAGGGAAAATGAGTGTCATCTATTGAGTCCACTACAAGCATGAACATAATGTATGGAGATGAGTGAACAATCAAGTAAGCAAACACTGCAAGCAGTGGAGTACAAAATCGAACCAACTTGTATTACTTTATGAAAAGGGGCTTGTAGCTCGTTGTAAAAAGCCATAGCTATAGATTCATGCTCGTGCAACAAGGTGTCGGTGCAACTCACTCTCTGTTGAAGGCACCAACCTATCTTTCCGAGCAATGCTAGCTCAATGGTCTAACTCTTGAACTCAAACTATTCCTAAGCACTCGAACTCAAACTGCTCACTCTCACTCACCTTGCTCACTTTCTCGCATGATGACCCCACCTCACCCTTGCCATTATGTGACTCATCGCACTCGGTTGCTCGGCTACTAGTGCATGTTACGAGCATGTTACTTGGTTACCTGCGTTGGGTACTTGCACAAACTTGGGGTTAACATTTTGCCTCAGCTCAAAGATTGGACCGAGCCCTCATGGTCACATAAAAAGATTAAGTGCTACCAAGCACAAGTAGGGCTTCAAAGCTAGGTATCCAAGGGAGTGTTTGCATCAGCATGGTGCTTCGCTAAGTCCTTTTGCGCTTGGGGGCTAGCCGTTGGTACTGAGATGAGATATGATTGACATGCATGTGGGCACATCGGCCCAAAATCTGGGAGATATGCTAAAGGGAAAAGATGATGGCAAGAAATGCACATCAAGCAACATAGTAGACGGGGAATCAAGGTTTCTAGAGTCGAGTAACAATAAGATATATGTAGCAGGGTTTGTCATCTAAAAAGGTAGTTGTCTGCTAGGGACCTATCTACTCGGTACTTCTCACTGCCAAGGTTGTCTTCAATCTAGTCAACTTGGTGGTATGCAGGACTTGGACACTATAGTGTAATTGGAGACCACCTAAGCTAGTAGGTCCTTTTGATAATCAAGACCCTAGGATCTCTTGTTGTTGTAGGGTGAGGGTAGTGTGGTTTGCTTGCAATTTGTTGTGAGCTCTATCAAGGCAATGAATGCGACATGGAGTATGTCAAGCACTATAGTTAACTTGGTCGCCCTTCCTTGACTTGTGTTCCCCAGAGCAAGTAGTGTGCTTTGGGAACACCTAGAATTGAACTTTGTTGCAGATGGTATGGAGGGAAATAGCACCTACTTCCTTAAGTGTTTGCTAGTTTTCATGAACCTACTACTCCACTCTCAAATTAGTCTCATAAAAAAAGGTTTGGCTAGAATTGATGCTCGGATGGGTCCACTTACAATGAGTGGCCTAGCTACCTTTGGATACATGGTTGCCACCCAATGAATGACCATGAACTTAGTTGTTTGAGAGGTGAAGACTTCATTCATAAAATGGATTCCTTGGTCACTAAAAAACTTAATTGGGCAACCATACCTACAAATGATAAACGCATAGATGAACTTGTCCGTGCTCTCAAAAAAGTTAACCCTTAGTGCCTCTTCCCACTTGGTGCCATAATTTGTGGGAACTAGAATGCATTTGTTTTGTGTGTACTCAACCAAGTTCTTGAACAAACCTCTAAAGTCCAAGCCCTAATGTCAGAATTCTTCCCAAGGTTGACTGGTCAGAGGGGCATGTGATGTTATGGTAGCAAGTGACCCATTCTTTGGCATACATCACAATCCAAACAATGAGTACGAGCATCACATAATAGGGTGCTCCACCACACTTGTAATACTTTTTGAGTTGTCTTGGGGGAAATGTGTCTTATGACAAGTACTAGAACATCTCATCATACTCGCTTTCAAAAATATCAACTTCAAATAGTTGAGCATCTAAATCTCAGGGGTAACACCTTGAGCTTGTGGTCTCATGAAGACAAACAATAAAGGAAATCTACACTTACATGTGACTTACCCATAGCCTTATGGATAATCTTGAAAGTGAATACCTATAATAGCAACATCCAACACATTAGTCATCCTTGGATGACCATTTTATTAATCAAATACAACAGTTCTTGGTGATCAACATAGAAAGAAAAAGAATTGCCAAGTAAATAATGTGAAACTTTTTGAGCAAATTATGTTTGCTCATAGGGCCATATATGTACTCACTGTTTAGAAATTCATTGAGCTTTTTCATCTTAATTAAATCAAAGAAAAACTTAGATGGACAATCCCCAACCTTAAGCCATCCCTTATCATAGAGTGAATACATGTTGCTTCATTACAAAAGACCTCAAGCTTTGTAATTAGTAAGAGATTGTTCATAATGTCCTCTAGCCCTTACAAATTTAGATATAAATCTTGCTCACAACATGCCATAGCCTCCTTAATCTCCATTCAATGTTCCCACTAGTGATGTCTAGCATCTCTATATATAACACATTGCTTATCTCAAGAAACCATATCCCCATGTTTATCATATTCATCTATGCTCCCGCTTTGACCCCAAGTATGGGATAAGCTCTACCCATTGCAAAAGATACTACTTACCTTCTTACCTTACAAGATACCAAGGATGGCTAAGTATTTCCATTTCTGTGGTCATAGGTCACTTGCAAATAATGGCTAAGTACAACCCTCTAAATGATTGCACTTCACTTGAAAAGGCCAAGAAATGTCCCTCTGAACTCTGCTAGAGAGAGGGCCAAATCAACAATGATCATACCTACATCTCAATATAAGATGAGTCAAGATAGTTTAAAAAACCATGTGCTATCACAATATGTTTAGCCAAACTCCTTGACTATGCATCCATGCTTGTTGAAAGTAATTTGCATACCATTTTTGTTTAGGACTCATTTGTCCAATAAAAAGAAGATTTTGTGCCATAGTGGAATGTACAAAGCATTGCCAATACTCTTCTACAATACCATATCACTATGCAATGGTATGGTACCAATTTCTTCAATTTTATGAGGTGCTTTTTCATCCAGAATTAAATTCTCTTTTGCATTTTTATTGGGACGTGTCATAGCCTTGCTAATAATAAGAATGGAATCCCTTAAAAATGTTCCCATCCCTTTTTATGTGCATAATATATTTAAAGTTACACTATTTACAATCTATTGACAACATGTTAATTTAAGAAAATTCATTGTAGTGCTATGAGAGTGCTATGTGAACATCATGTAGTCTTACATTATTTTGTTAACATATACTAGATAATAGTCATTGCCTAGATGCAACATACACCAAATATTCATATCACCTATGATTTCTTGGAAAATCATGATTTCTTAAATGATCATACTACATATAAGTGCTTGTTGGGGATGTGGCAAAATGTAACATTTCAACCCATGGATGTTTTAGAGGTACATTACCAAATCTTAAATCGGCCAATATGTAGGCATGAAAATAAAAGCTCATATATGTTATTAGGGGTAATATTGCCAATGGCAAACGTACCATCACTATCGATGCTAGAAATGTATTAGCGGTGGCAGTAGATCTTGTACCACCAGTAAATAAGGACAACTGGTGGTTTATTTCCCTACTACCACTTTCATCACTAGTAGTATTGCCTTTACCAGGGGTAATAGCCAATCTATTGGCAATAAGTCCTTATTGACCAAAAACTACTAGTGGGTAATATGCTGCTTTCCCTTCTCGTTTTTTATTGAGAGGGTTTTTCCCATCATTGTGTGCATGATTTTGCAGAAAAGACATTCATGAAAGTTATTCATGAATATGTTATCCCTGCTTCACATTGCCTTCCAAATACTTTACCCCTTAGTGATGAGAGGTCCCTTATCAAAAAGAGCTACAACTCATAGATATTCCCTCTAGGTTCTGCATCTGATAGGATGGGTGTGTTTCAAGTGTCTCCTCAAGTGGGTAGACCATCACGTGTATCTTGTTGTATAGTCTTAATAATCCAATTACCATGAATATAGTAGTAGATCACTCTAGGTTAATAATTCCTAGGTCCCTCATGCTTTGGTAATGTGCATACCTACTATCTTACCCTTGTTGTCTTCCTCTAGTCCTCATCTCCTCCCCATAGGAAAGTTCAAATCATTTAATTAGACCTTTTTAATGCATTCCTTAGAAGGGGATCAGCAAGATAAGAAGTAGATAATTGAGGGATACAAAAAATGATTAAGGACAAGCTTCCTATTTTTTAAGAAATGTGGAAGACCTTACCACAAATGAATTTTCTAGGCTTGAGAAGGACCCACCCCCATTTGTCTTTCATGATCAATGGAGTCCCATAGGTATTCCAAGGAGTCTATTGAGAACCCCTTCTATGATTTCCTTGCAAGCCATGCTCCCTCAACTTCTTGGGAACCATGCCTTTGGTACCATACACCCCCATTCTACTATGGTTGACTTGAGAGTTAGAAGCTATATGGAATATGTTTAGCCATTCAAGAATGGATCCTACTAAGTTCTAACTCCTTATCATTGTGTGGATTGAGGTTAGTGTCATTTGCAAATGTTGGCATAATAGTTTGGCCTGCTTGTCCACCTAGATGCCTCTGACCTCTCCTCTACCTGCTTAAACTTCCTAATGCATTGGCTACTACCACCATTGCAAAAAGAAGTGGGGACAAAGAATATCCTTGTCATGGTGAATTGAGCTCAGCCCATTTACCTCTACCTATATCTACATTTGTAAGAAGAGTTTCAGCATAACTCTTGAACCTTGGTCTTAACCCCATGTCTTGCAAGGCCTAAATAATAAACCTCCATTCCATCGTGTCATATGCTTTATCATTCCACAATGTTTGTGCCTTTCATGAAGACATTTTTATATCCCATTATCCAATATTGCAAAAAAAAAAAAAGCCTTAATGCTAGAGCCTTGAGTTTGTAACTTGTGTTGAACATGGTCAATGATCTCCAGTTAGTGAGAGCATCCTTGGGCCCTCCTTTGTGTATGAGCTTAATGATCACTTTAATGCATTTATAAAAAAGAGCTTAATGATAATTTTAATGCATTTATAAAAAATAGCCATAAGCTATTGAATCTTCCCAAATTTCTAGTAATCTAGGGCCTACTATCTCCCAAAAACTCATACAAAACTCTACAAGTAGTAGCCCATCTTCTCTCGTGGTCTCTCTCTTGGCGATAAATCATTGCGGCCTCCTTATGCTCATTATAGGTAGATTGTCTATCTAGATAAATAAAATAAAATCCCGAGACTACCTTAGGCCTAACTACATTGCATTTGGCCCTAGTTGGCCCTAGCCCTCAACTTATCTATGTTTGCAAACTCCTTCTCTCCTAAAATCTTAGAGAATGATTAGGGCTTCTTGTAGAATATCATTATTAGAAGAAGCAAACTACCTATCCATACCAACTTGGTGACTTTTCCTTAATGATCTTAAAAAATCCTCATTGGCCTTGTTACTTTTTCATGCCCATCACTCTCACTAGTAAATTCTCTACTATTACTTGCACATATTTATGTCTTTCTCTCTCATCCTAGCCTTTAATATTCTAAATTGTTGTTTCTCTAGTGATTCATCCTATCCCAATTCTTGTGTGTTTTCTCTAGATCTTTAGCTATTTTTTCCCTCCTTCTAATTTAAGAAAATTTTGGATCCGGATAACTAATTTGACCCATTTTCCAATTCAAGAAGCATTTCCACCAAAAGAACAACCCCAAATTCTTCTTATTGTTTCTTGAACATGGGGGAGTTGTAAGAAAAAAGTGTTTTCTTTGAACCGTCGATGCTTCCTAGCCTAACTTACTGCTCTATCTAATGTTAGACACACTAGAAGATGATCAAAAAAAGGGTAGGGAAAGCAAAGCTATACTCTCCCATTTGATAGTGTCATCTCCCACATTTTTCTAAGATAAACCTATCAAGTCTATAGTTTTCCTATGATTGACCCTAGATGGTTACTCCTCAAAGTAAAGTCCCACTCACACTATCTGATATTTGAATCTCAACCATGCATTCAATTCATTGCCACTCAACTTTCCCTCATTGTCCCAACTGTCTCCACTACATTTTACTTACAACTTCCCCTTATTGTCCCATCTATCCACACTACATTGTACCATGTTAAAGTCACCCACTACATCCTACTCACAACTTCCCCTCATTGTCCCATCTATCCCCACTACATTGTACCATGTTAAAGTCTCCATATCCTAAAAAATAACAAGAATGTGATAATAGGGTCTTCTCTCTGAACAAAATTAGAAGCATAAGATGAAAATATATCACACTTAAAATTCAAGTTGGGATATTTAAATTCAACCCTTACTTTGTGTTTATCAAAGTGAGAAAGCCTCTACCTTTAAAATCTACCATAGTTTTACTCATACCCAAAGCTAATCCACCTTTTCCTATGCCATGATTTGTGATGAACCATACTCTCTCTTTATCAATTTCTTTGCAATTGCCAAGCAAATTTGACCCCCTAACCCTAACTTTCTATAGTCCTAAAAAGTCTAGTTTTAAATCTAAAGACTTGACCCATCTCCTTAAAAGGTAGGCCTAAATTGATTTGAAAACCATATACAAACTCATTGTTTTTTCATTTTGTTAGACTATTTATCTCTCATCCATCTCATTTATATAGCTATCTCCTTTTCACCATGTTGTCAAAGGCAAAACTTGGGTCCATTTGACTAGAATAATTTAGTATTTTTGAGATTATACCTTTCAACTTTAAGAAATCTCTCACCTCCTCTAAGAAAAATTTAATAGTACCAAACTATTTCTAATAATATTATCAATGCATTAACATCCAATTGTGTTACATACTAATGCATCCTACATTTGGACATCAATCTATGCATAAATGGTCTCATTAATAAAAAATCTAGATGTTGATCTATACATCAAGCATAACATTGATAAAATTTTTGGGGCTCTAGCAAACAAACCACTACCGTAATGCACCAAATCACAATAAATAATAAGCACCAAATCGTTGCATTGATGAACCATTTACAAAAAGCAATATATTTTACATAGGAACTAGCCATAGCTTAAGGGAAGAAAAGCTAGACACATTGAGTTAATGCACAATTTTAATGTCGGTGATATGGTATTGATAGATAAATTTTAACTTGGTAAGAGATAACCTTATTAATGAATTCATTAAGATTTACTCAATTCCTAGACTCTTTAGAAATAAAATGTGATCATGATTCTTTCCATTCTAAATTATGAAAAATAATGAAAGAGGCATCCAATCAATAAAAACACTTTCACAGACGGGTCCAAAATTATGAAACACCAAATCTTATGGAAGAATGGATTACATGGAATTGCTATATTATAAAACAACATCATAAATGATAAACTGGTAGAGTAGGTGTCCTAGATATTAATGATATTAGGCACACATTTCATTATGAAATTCAAGACATTCCAAATTCCTAGACACTCAACAACTGAAAATTTTTATGACCTTCTAAAAATGATAATTTTTAGCATGGAATCTAAAAAGATCTAAAATGACAAGAAAATTCCAAAAGTTCTAGATTAATAAATATAATTTCCTAAACTTAGGTGGATAATAATATCCTTTAAAGATTCCATTTGTCAAATGTGAAGCTATCTTTAGGGAATGATTTTCTGTTGATAATTGTGGATTGAAATTCGTGATAATCCAAGTGCTAGATACTCAATAATTAAATATGCATGCACTTCTAAAATAGAAATTTTTACTGTGAAGTGAATAAATAAATCCAAGATTACATAATCAAATATGGCAAAACAAATAAATCTAAATGCCTAAGTTTAAGTGGTTACATCCTTTAGAGATCTCATTTGGCAAATGTGAAAGTCCCTCTATGGATTCTATTGTGAAACTAACTAGGATGCACAAGGGGTAAAACTCTATTGTGGTAATTGTGGATATATTAGCAAAAATGAAACCCTTTTTCTAACAAAAGTAGAAGTGAAAAGTCCTAATAGATGAAGAATTTCTTGCCAAATTTATTGAACTACAAGTAGAAAGATAGAGTAGAACAAAGTTTAAATTGGTGAATAGAATCAATCTCAAAAGGATTTTTCCCAACTTTGTTTTCAAATACACATTCTTTAAGTTGAGTAATGATATGTCAATAATAATGTTAGGGTCATTGATACACATCAAAGTAAGGTGGGAACTACGAGATCTTGCATTCATGGGAATAACAACTCAGTCAAGAGACAACCGTAGGCCTAAGTAATTGCTGGGGATACATAGGAAAGGCCCAAACATTTCATCAAGAACTTAGGCCCATTCAAGGATAAATGGCACCTCAAGGAGAACCCACATGGAAGTCACTAAGCTAAGTGGAAGGATTTTTAAGAGCTTAAGAGAAAGAAGGTATCTTGTAGGATGAGGCCAAAATAGTGAAGTACTTTAAAAGAGTAGGCTTTAGAGCTCCAAAAGAGCCTATAGAGTTAATTTAGAAAAAGGTGAGGATGAGGACTAAAATGAGTACTTTAGAGAATGATTTGGACTTTTTATAAAGGATATCTCTTAGGAGTCTATAAGAGCACAAGGCATGTGATTCTCTTCAATACATTTTGTATTTGAGTTCTTATATTATACTTTTTTGCTATGCCACATTGTTCTCATTGTTGAAATTTCTACTTTAATTAATAAGTTAAATTAGTAAAATCCCCAAAATTATGAATTTTTAGTGGGTGAAATTGGGCTCTAACTAGACCCAATTGGACTGACAATGATGAAGTTATAGCCTCTTAAGATTAGGCTAATTTTCATCAAAAAATGTTGGGAATAGGGTGTCTAAGGCCAATTGACGGTGAAGAGACTCAAGGATTGAGTCCATGTGTGAATGGAATTCGGTCTAAGGAATATAGTCCTAATTTAACACTGATTAAACTAGGTCAAGTTAGCTTCTCATTTAGTGAGGCTAACTAAAGAGGGGTGGTTTAGTTCTGTTAAATAAACCAAGTATTAGGTAGTATTAGCTAATCATGGTATTATGGCTAGGTCAATCTAAGTATGGTTACAATAGCACTTAGATACCATGTGTCACCAATTAATGCTTGTTGTCCTACCACATCTCATGCAAAGGGGATGTGGACATGTCTTTGTCGACTTACCACATGACAACTTCTTCATCATCACTATTTTTGTTTATTTTGTCACCAATTTTTTGCATCTTATCACTATGATATCCAATTTTGGTTGCTTATAGGCTTCCTAATGATGTTATTTTCTTGCACATTTAGATGCACTATGTGTATTTGTTTGGTATTTGTATCTTGCATGCATTGGAGGTTGTTAGTTTGGAGAGCTTTGAGCTTTAAGATTTTGAACTCTTAACATTAAAGGATGCCTATATATATCATTAAACCCTTTCCACACAAGCCAACAAAATATTATAGTTTTGTCACAAAACCATACTTTGGGAAAGGTGAGATCAAAATCGGTAAGAAATAGGGAAATCCATGGCTACCTTTTTAAACCTAGACCTAGCTCAAACAAATAAAAAATGATATAGACACAAATGTGAACATGAATCTAGAGTAGGAATGGATATAGAATAGACCATATTGGGTCTGAAGAAGACACACCGAATTACACCACACCCGGACTCAACCTGGGACCTAGACCTTGGTTTTGTAGGGAAGGACCCCTTCGTTATGAAGGTACAAAACCCCAAATTATGTAGGCCTAGCAATCCCCAATTCAAGTATGGCTAAGAACCCTTGATTATGTAGGGTCAAGACCCATCAATTATGAATTAGCAAATATTTGGGCTCAAAAAGACTATTGCATGAAGCCCTTAAAAATGAGTCTAACCCTTGTTTAGGCTCTCTTCCAATGAGTAGGCTCCCACATTTAAAAATGGAAGCTTGCCTCTTACTCCTTGTTAGTGGTGGAGAAAAGGCTTGAGTAATATTTTTCCCCTTTCACCACCATAAACAGGAATTGCAAACCTGAACAAACAATTGTGGCCATTGGATTATGTAAGAACATTAAGGGTCTTCATTGCCCTTTGCCACATTCATTAATTTTGCAAGGTCCAATGGGTTTGATGATGTGTCATGCATGTGTGACCACTGAATGTTGCACCCACTTGCTTGGAACCACAACAAGGTTTGCTTTGGACCATTAGATAAAGTGCAATGTAATGTATGTGCTTGACTCTACCATGGATAGATGGACACATGGTATGATTGCCTTTTGAGGTGGACACATGGTGTATGTGGCTTGTTTAGATGACTCCAAGAATTCTCTTTTACCCTTGCTCCAACACGTCTAGACTCTAGCCACATAGAAAAATCTATGGCCTACATTTGGTGTGATTCATGCACCATTTGATGGGATTGACATCCGATGGTCTAAAATGGCTACTCATCATGTGCCATCATGGAATCTTCATGTCTTACATCTTCCATGTGGATTGGTAGGCACATAAATGCCATCATTACATTAATTGTTGCCTTTGCACATCCTATGGCCATGAAAAGGAAATATGCATGCACCATTAGATGGAGATTTGGTCCTGTTGCCTAGAAAAGGATGTGGCGATGTACCCTTACATCAATTGAGCCTTGATCAAGGCCATTGAAAAAAAGATCATAAATAAAAGGTTTTCATTAATGCACCCCTCTCTCTTTAGGAGTTGTCACAATACCAATTTACCAACAAATTCTAATGCAAAATTAATAAAAGTAATCCCCTTCCTAATTTTAGAGCCCAAAATTTGAGAGAGAGAGAAAAGCAAGAAAAGTAATCCCCTCCTAATTTTAGAGCCCAAAATTTCCCTACTTAGTAGGGCCAAGATCATCAATTATGTAGGGCTAGGACACCTATCTATGTAGGGACAAGATCCCTCAATTATGTAGGCTTGACACCTTTGATTATGTAGGGTTGACACCCTCCATTATGTAGGTACAAGATCCCTCAGTTATGTAGGGTTGACACCCTCGATTATGTAGGGCTAGGGCCCTTGTCTATGTAGTTCTAGGACCCCCTAGTTATGTAGTGCCAAGTTCCCAATTATGTAGGGTTGGGATCCTACTTAATCAGGGGACCCTCGAGTTATGTAGGGCTTGGACCCCCAATTATGTAGTGCAAAGTCCCACAATTATGTACTTGAGGGTTGGGACCCTCAAGTTATGTAGGGCTTAGACCCCCTTAGCTATGCATAATCAAGAACCCTAGATATGGAGGGCTAGGAACCCCTTGATATGTAGGACTAGGCCCCCCTAGATATGAAGGGCTAGGTCCCCCTACTTATGTAGGGTGAAGACCCATGATTATTTGGGCGAAGCCCCTTGGTAATGTAGGGCCTAGATGGTGAGTTCAAGTTCCTCTAGTATTATAGGATTGGATTGAATGAATTTCAAGTGCTTCTATATTATAGGAATGGGCTAGATGATAAACTCCAAGGCCCCTGAATCATGTAGGTCCAAGACCCTCTAGTTATGTAGGTTTGAGTAACACCAATTATGTAGGGCTAGGGCCTCTTGTGTGGGGGTTACTATTGCAACATTCACTTCCTCTATGAATCATAGGGTTCAGTCCTCTTCTACTTCCAATATGATGTTTCCATGACCACAGCAAGAAATCCTCACCTCAACTAGTTTTTTATGGCTCGTAGCTTGCAAGACATCATCCATATCTTCCCATGAAAGGTTTCTTTATCATCATCTCCTATATGTAAATACATGCAAAATTTCTACCTTCCAATAGACTACTTGCTCCCATGCAAATCCATTAATACTTTTGACATCACAATCATTGATGTAATTTATAGATACTCAATAAATAGAAACAAAAATCTCATCAAAACCTTGTATCTAAAAAGTTTAACAAAATTTTAGAAGGTCTACTTGACATTTTATTGAGTCATCTACACTGGATATTCTTATTGTCCACCCTTCATCAAACCACTCACATAACACGCATAACAAATCCTCCTTGCAAGTAAATGTTATTTTGTTCTTCATAATTTCTTGAAATTGGAAAATCATACAAAGCATGGGAATTATAGGAACCAACTCACCCCATCATTTCTCCCATTAGTGCTTGGTTTCATAGTAGATTGCACACTATTAAACATTTGGATTCTATAAGCTTTGCTCATTTTTGCACTAGGAAGTTGCCATTCAAGACTATCAAAAGAGAAAATGGATTGTTTTAATGTTCATGATCTGCATTATTATCAAGTAGGATGAACATCCAGCCATTAAAGAAAGTTCCATTTTTCTTCAAGTATGATGGAGCATGACCTTCGTATTGAAGCCTCCCTAGCTCAACATGGAGTACAAGCAATAGCATAGTTAGGCATGCTACACACTCCCAATCTAAAGCTTTAAGGATGTAGATCTACAACACACCATTCATTGTTGGAAACAACTAAAAAGAACCGGAGGCACAATTGATCAGCTACCATTTTAGAGATTACAATTGGGTCTCCAATATGAAAGGGATCATTATGATGAACATAAAATATCTTGTGTGCGAAGTCATGCTAAACATGGACCTAATGTATGATTTTGCCTCTAGAATTCATCTTTAACTCTAGAATTCTCGCCTTCTAATTTTTTGAGAGGTCCTTTGAGTCCTTTTATCTAGCTTCATATTAGCCCCAATGGTAGGTAATCTTTGAGGGAGATTGAAAAATAAATCTAGAATAGATAAGACAGTTCCTTGCGAAAGAAGAGAAATGGATTCATAGATATAGCTCTTGTTCAAAGATGTTATGAGAGGTGAGAGAAACATGAAGAATGAGAAAGTAAAAGCATGAGTGATAAAGGACTCGACCTAATTCCAAATGGGTTGCAAGGGGAGGCAAGAGCTCACAATTGATGTATGTGGAAGATGAAAACCTATGAATATGGATGGGAACTCACAAAGAATTTGGACTGACTCAATGTTTTGAAGCAAAGTTTCAACTAGAAGGAGACTACGAGCATGTTCTAGTCTAAGGATGGTTTGGGGGTGAGGACTCATAAGGTTAGGTTAAGCCTATCAACAATATCTTTTATTGTAAAGTTCCAATGAGATTTTTGTAGCTTTTTTGTAATAAGACATCATTTCTCTTAGAATTGGGGAGGATTCTATTACAGAGGTGCCCACATGGAAAATCATGTTGAAAGGTTCCATATTCCCTTATCCAGCATTCTATTATTTTTGTAGGGCTCTTTTTTAGTCCAAAGTTTTTGTAATGGTAGTGGAAATCCACCACTACCTAGTGCGTGTATTTTACTATCTATTAGGTTTATTTTTATAGCTACTTCCCAGACCCTTGTTGGCACCACTAGCACCTAAGATGTCTTACTTTGGATGCCAAGTGTGATGAATATTATCACTAGAATCCAAATCTTAGTCTTTTTAGTGCCAACATTTGTATTATTGTCCCCTTACAACAAGGTTCAAGAACTCCTTCCCCTTTACGCTTTGCAATTTGGAATCAACTTATTACACTTACCTTTTCTCTCCAATAAATGCCCATAGCATATGAGTCTTTGTTCTAGCTATAGCCCATAGTGTCTCATTCACATCTATCTCTACCACTTCAATTTCTTGAGATCTCCTAGCTTGTGACTATTGTGATAATACTTGATTGATCACATACACATATTCAAACCAATGGCCATCACATTCCCTAATTAATGGAGCCATAGCGCCCATGGTTTCTGCTTATTTCTTTTTGCTCTGCATGAATACCAATGTTTTTTTCGCTCTTTCAAATTGCATAGCAATTTTGTTTAGTTGCCTTGCTACAATCCTATCACAATGTAGGAGTGTTTATCCTTGAATAACCCTATTTTGAAGCTCATCTAGTTGAGTACCACAACCCACCTCTTGTCCTCAAGAATGCCTAGTAGGATGATTATTGCAATAGGGACATCATGTCATTAATTGTGGTTGCATTCCAACCCCCAAAAAAAAATTTACTACAACCAGCTACCATGGATAGGTTTTGCCAAATTTATCCTATGTATTGCATATTGATCATCCACTCCTTGTATATCATCGTTCCCAACAACTCCATGAAAATTTTATGAAATTAATTTTAGTCCATGAAATTTCAAGCCTGATGGAGCTTTCAACATACCGTTGGGGTATATGTACATGCTTCCAATAGATCCAAGTTTGCAAATGAGGAATCTTGTCCTCTATAGTGTATTCATTCAGTGTATACAGGAGGAGGTAGCGGAAAATTAACATCCTCATCAAATGTTTATGGGAGAATTTTAACTTTATAAGTCCTCATGTAATTTTAAACATTTTATGAAGTTTGTTCTTAGCTAGAAGCTGTTTTAAACATTTCATGAAGTTTGTTCTTTGTTGGAATTTCTTTATGACAAATAATATTTTCATTCCTTGAATGTGCTCCTCAATGTCTACTTGATTACTATACAAGCTTCTAGGCTAGCTTCATGACTACTAATTTATTAGCCAACTACATGAATAAACTTGCTAGTTACCTTACCCAGATCAAATCACCACTCACCTCACAAAAATGGAGCAACATTCCTCACCATTTTATCTATTGTATTTTCTAATTTTATTGATCCTCATTTAAAATTGAACATCTATCTTCCAAAGTTGTCATGCTACTCTTCAAGCATAGATGATAAACTCTTTTCCCACTTTGAGTTCTAATTATCACATCAATTGGTTCAAGAGAAGAAGAAATCATCAAGATCCATCTAATGAGACAAAGAGAAATAGTATGTCATGAGGTGTAAAGGAGTAATCTTCCAAACTTCTATCTACAAGGGTCATAAATTGAAATCATGTTAGTGGACTTAAGGTACTTCTTAGTTTTGATAGTAGATAGAAAATCCATTGAACATAGAAAAATTAAAAATTTTCATGTAAATCTAAGAACATGATTGATTGCCTGGCATTCCATAGTGATCTCCTAAAATCTCTCACGCAACACTTGCATGATTATGTTTTTTTTTTTTTGATGCTTTGAATAAATTTCTATATGCTATATACAGTGTAGGGTGCACACTTCATGTGGAGAGAGAGTCCATAAGGGTTTGTTCTCATATTCAAGTTTGGAAATTTGTATAGGCACCAAGTTTTTCAAGTTTCATTGAGCAATACATATTATGGATCAAGCAAGTTACCTATACTCAATATATTCCCTAAACTTTACAAGAAAATGGAAACTCCAATCATGTTTTGGCCCAAAGGAAGTTTTGCTAGCATTAGTGAGAATTCGAGGAGAAAACCAAAGTTGCAACAATCTTGATTCTCAAAATAGGGAGTTTTAAATTCTAAAGACACTAATGTTAAGCATTGTGCAAGGTAGTGATAAGGCTACCAATCACATCTTATCCTTGATATTAATACATTTATATATTTTTTACACTTATATCCATAAAACATTAATATATGAAGATGTAATCCATTCTTAACAAGTCTATCCTAACCATTCCTAACCATTTCTAACCATTCTATCCTCAAACTAGCTATTATTTCAAAGGTGAATTCCGATAAACCTTGAAATCACATTGATCATTTTCCCAATTCAAACCATTATAAAATACAATAACGGAGGCCTTTTTCTAGTACTTCTAAGGGTAAGGATGAATGGTTATACTTCCATGATAGTCCTAAGGCTAAGGCCTATACACCAATCTATACCACCAACTTCTTGGTCGACATGAACTTATTAGTATGACAAAAGAATGTCCTCAATTCCCAAGTTATCATATCAAATGTGACATTATACAAAGGTTTCACATTGCTCATATTCTTCTACATCCTCCTCCACTGCTTGGTGGTATACAAAAACTTGTTCACCTATTTTCACATGCATCACCATGACCAATCGTCAAATACTTATAAGGTTTCATGCCCAATTGATATATGTCATGGGCAATGTCTAAGAGTCCATCCTCATTTGTTGCATCTTATTACTTAGCCACTTGTGTAAGCGACACAAATCTACATCTTAGTTTGTCATGACATAGTTTTTGATGTGGTTTACACACTACTCAATTGAAAAGAGTTCCGGCTATATTTATTTATTTATGAAATTTGCTAACTATGATCTCAAGCTTTAAAGGAAGTCCACTATGACACCCTCCTCTTCTAGGTTATGTCAACAAGCTCTCATGTTTAGTTGTCCTCTTTGAAGAGGGAGTCAACGAATATGTGTCTCCTAAAAAATCAAGTGCTTAATTTTGGAAAATGTATCTTCCCATGTAGGGTAGTGTGTGTGTGTGACTATTACTAAGTTTGTGTATGGAACTACTTTGGGCATGCATGGGGATATTACTAAGTTAAGACAAATCTGTGGAAAGAATGGTTCCATGTCATTGAAGCCCATGGAAACCATGTCGATGAATCCCTATCAATAAGTGCCATGGTGTGCATTTGCATGCATGCACAAATGCACACACAAGTAAAGTAAGAGAGAGAGAGAGAGAGAGAGAGAGAGAGAGAAGGTGGGGGAGGGGGGGGAGATAGAATTTAATTGATTGGAAGTGTCATACAGACTATGAGCTTGATTCAATCTATCCTAGACATTCTATTTAGCATTCTATCAACTTATGTAATGCATCCTCAATGAGGCTCATCAAACATATCATCAAGTTTGTCATATCATGGTTCTCACATAAAACTTGGCAAGGAGTATCAAATGATTATAAGAATCTTCTCTTTTTAATGTACTTTGGTAGCTCACTCATTCATTAGAGTATCTATGTCTAATCATTGATGGGTTGGTGTATGCTCACCAAACATTTTTTTCCCATTTTCACGCTTTACTTAGCTTTAAATTTCTTAGAATAAAAGTTTCAAATATTAGCAAATTTTGCATAATTTTGTTTTTACCAAGGCAGATAAACTTTAAAAACCAATGTAAAAATTTCATTTCTTAATAAAATTAACCCAAAAATTTATGGACAAAGTCTACGAGTCATTATAATTTAGCCAAAACCTACCCCTATAAGGATTTATACACTACTTTTCCTAGTTTTTCATAATAACTTGGGGCCTTTGAAGGTTCCATTTTGAAGAAAATTGATTGTATTCTGCACATACATTTAGTCAACCAACTAAGAAATTACCCTAAATGCTACTACTAAAAGAAAGATCCAAATGCTAAGAAGATAGCAAGCTATAAACACTAAGGTCTATTATTGCATGTGAGGTCCATTACAAAGAGTATTGCATGCATAGATCTTCCACATCCATATGGGTCTTGTTCGAGTATGTGAATCATTACAAAGAATATATATTGTAAATGAAGAAGACTAACTAAGTGATACTTATTGTATTGTGTTCACTTCGATAGCAAGCCATCTTCTTATAAAAAAGAGTTGCACATGGTCCTTGAATCACGCGTGTTGATTATAGCTTATTTATCCAAGAGTAGCCAAGAAATCCATCCCCAAATGTGGTGAGATCAAAGCAGAGACCTCCATCTATAAACTAGTAGATGCTTTCAAACTCCACATCCCCAAAATGTGGCAATGGCAAAGCATATACCTCCACCCATAAACTAGTCAATGCTCTCAAACTCCATGCAAGCGATGCAATTGGCCACATGTTCACCAACCCACAAGCTCAGCCACACCACACTACAATTTCGTTATCTCCAACACATTTGGGCCACTCCTAGCATCTTTTGAGTGATTGAATCTATAGATTTTAGTCCAAGATAATGATTGCTTTATGGATGTGTCTGAGCTTCCCTAGCCCTTGTCTAATTTTGACTTGCCGGTTTGAAGAAATCTTGAGGGTGCAACCCTCCAACTCAAACACTTCCTCCAACTAAGTCTTAGTTATTTCCTTCCCTCACAAGGGTGCCAAAACTACTATAGTCTACACAATAAAGGGAAGCACACTCTTGCACATTGTTTATAGTTAATAAAGTAGGTTACCCCAATTCATGAAAAAGGAATGGAAGAAAACTTGAAATTCATGATCCTTTGGCATCAATCCACATGGGTGTGGTTTTTAAGGTTTTGGGGAGATTTTAGGGTTAAAGAAGGGTTCCAAAGCTCACAAAGGGAGTTCCAAGATTGAAAAAGGAAGTTGGTTGGAATGGAGAAATTGTTGAGGAAAAGTGGCCAAGCCTCACATGATATTCCCAA
Organism: Dipteris shenzhenensis; assembly: GCF_047967505.1. Classification (NCBI taxonomy): domain Eukaryota; kingdom Viridiplantae; phylum Streptophyta; class Polypodiopsida; order Gleicheniales; family Dipteridaceae; genus Dipteris; species Dipteris shenzhenensis. The sequence goes on along the minus strand of NC_141616.1, from coordinate 41,595,656 downwards.
GTTTTAGGGTGAGAAAGTGTATATGGTTTACATTGTCAAGGAGTTCTGAGGATCAAAATAGGATATAAGTTGCAAAGTGTGTAAGGTTAGGGAGATGGTTTGGGTCTAAGCATGCCACTATTGCAAGAATAAGAAGTTGGATCGAAGGTAAGAAGTATATAAGTGTGTTGGATTGCAAAGTCAAGCTCCAATGGTTATCAAAGAGTATCAAGAGTTGCAAGGGTAAGAAATGAGTCTAGAATGGGAGAGGAGTTACAAGAGTAATAGGACTAAGACTCACAATTGTTGTGAGGGAAGAGTTCACTTGTAGATGTTGTGAGTGGTCATGTTCACATGAAGATGGTATAAGTTATTGTCCACATTTTTTAGGCCCTCTTGGGCTAGGCTCATTCACACAAACACGCTCAAGACCATGCAAGAATGAGTAAGGGGAGCATATATTATGAAACTCAAGAAAATTCTATAGCTCGTTAGGGCAAGTGAACCAATTGAGATCACACCATTATTATTGCACATATGCTATTCCTTCTCTTCTCCTATTTTTACTATTTGCTATTGTGGCCTATTGGGCTAACTCTTGTATTCCCATACTAAAAGTACACATGTGAAATTATAAAAAAGGAGAGCTAGACAAGATGTCAAACTCACATTGATACAATTACTAGAGATAAAGAAAAATTGAAGGGGTTGAAAGAAGTCATAGAATGTAAGTATATGAGCATAAAATCCCTAGCCGAGTATGAAGGAAAGAATGAAAATATTGTGGACAAGACCATACAAGTGATTGATGATATGATAAAAATATGGTATGCCCACACATGCTTGTAGGTCAACTTCAAGCACATTGTACTGCACACGTGCCATTAGCATTTGTGAAATGGACTCAAATGTTATTTCCCTTGTGCAGTGTGTGGTTGAAGGGGAGTCGCATCAAGAGTAGAGTTTATTCTTTTTCAGTTTATTGTTGTTCCCAATCGCATTTGGGTTGGGATAGTGGTGGTTTGCATTGCAAAATGATGCAAGCATTCTAGATGCTTCCACAACTTTTTATGAGCCCAAAAAACCAACAAAGAGTGAGAAAGATATCAAGTTATTTGAAATGAATTTATACAAAATTTGCATTCAGAATGTGAATGATGCCAAATAACAATAACTTACAAAGTATGAGCATAGATTCAAATGTCTATGCATGGAAAGGTGAGTGCCAAAGCAATATCACCATGTTGTAGAGAAGATTATAGGAATATCACTCATGATGATGGTGCACATTCAATATTTTTAAGTACAAGTGAATTTGATACAGATGAAGATGTATTAGGTGCGACTTGATGTAATAAAGTTGCATAATTTTATTTCACAAAAATGATGTCCCATTACTTTTGTCTTGTTATTGCCATGTTTGTGGGGCATCACTTTGGAAATTTCTACAAAGTACAAGTTGCCTAATTGATAATTACAAGTCGAAACTTGCATGAATGATGAAGTTACTCTCACTCATTGTTAAATGTCTACCATGGCAATTACATTAATCAAATATAAATGTGTTAATGATGTTTTATTTTATTTTGTAAATGTATTTGGAGGATGAAATAGTATGGCATGCATCATGGAGCCTTGTTAATCAAATGCAACGTGTTCCATGATTTTTTCAAGACAAATTAAGATTTGCACACTTTCTCTTTAATGTGTATATTCCTTTTTCTCCCCTCAAGCCAATCTTTGAAATTTAGACTTTAGCATGATGCAAAAATAAGAAACAAATAATTACATATCACTACAATCAATTCGGTTGATGTATATTACGATGGGGAAGAAACAATGCACTCTATGGGTCTATGTGGTCGACATATTATGAAGTTATTTCAAGGTCCATTCTTAGATATACGTATTCGGGTAGAATTACTCTAGGCTCTATACAAGACATGCGTCAATTCCAAATCAAATAACAAATTAATGCATGGCTTCACAATGTGCCAATCCCATGGTATTTTAAGAGTTCCCATGTTTATAGGACAATCAATAAAATTACCTACAACTAAACTCAATTGATTAACCTCTACAACAGATATACCTCCATAGTTGTTACATGATACCTCCTACTATGCTACTAAAAATAGTCCTTTGCTAACATATGATGGCCATCTCATTCCATATTACACAATTACATCCTTACATGCATGTGTGTGTGTGTGTGTGCGCGCACGCGTGTGTGCATGCGTGCATGCATGCATGTGCGACGTGCATGTGCACGCATGTGTGTGTGTGTGTGTGTGTGTGTGTGTGTGAGAGAGAGAGAGAGAGAGAGAGAGAGAGAGAGAGAGAGAGAGGCATAGACATGTATATATGTGCATGTGACTATGTCCTGTGCCCAATTGCATATGTGCACGTGTCTATGCCCAGTGCCCAATTGCATATGTGGACGTGTCTATGCCATGTGCACATGCACTAGAATTGGGCATCTAAGTATGATGCACTAAAATTGAGCATTTGAGTATGATGCAAGCATGGGTTTTCATGTATTTTATAAAGGGATCATCTTATGTTATAAAGGGAAAATTTGAATGTGCTTGCCAATGGCCATCCAAATAGAAGTTAAATTCACTGTTCGTTTTTGCATGCCATCCAAATAGCAGTTAAATAGTTCTATGGTTGTGAATGATTATGTAACAAAGGAAAATTCACAATTTGTATTTGTAAACTAGAAAGGATCTTAAAAATATATTCAAAGTTGATTTGAAGCAATTGCCATGATCTTGCGACTCTAGATAGGGTGGAGATCACTTCTTGAAAGAAATAAAAAGAAATGGGTAAAGTGAAATGTCCAATTATAAATCAAACCCTTTGCTATAGTTACTACCTAGTGGAGGTTTACATCTTGGAAGAAAATCATTGCCTAATGACTCTTGACTTGATGAGCTGTATCATATTGCATTGATGTAGGTTCCATAAGCAAGATAATGGTTTTTAATGTGTTCGAAATGATGAAAAAGCAATGGCAATCAAGATGTACATATTTTATACAGCCTAAGAATCTAGAGAGTTCTATTGCGCTCTTGTTAGTTATGTGTTATGTTATTGGTCTTGGTCAATCTTTTTTAGGTTCATGGGCCAACATTCTTTACAAAGAAATAGTGACAATACATAAGCCCCAAGAATAATGTTGGAGGTAAGAGATTGTTGATGATATGGTCTAAACATATGAAAAAAGCATGAGAGAGAGAGAGAGAGAGAGGGGGGGGGGGGGGGGGGGGGAGGGGGGAGGGGAGGACCAAAATTGCCAATTGTTACTATTTTTTGAGGAGTAATGAATGTTATACTCACTATTACCATTTCATGTGTATGTGGTGTGCACAAGTGCGCACACACACCTCTGTTAAGAGAGAGAGAGAGAGAGAGAGGTCCTAGAGAACTGTATTTGGCACTAGTTGAAATTGGCTGAAATTAACCTCTTTAGAATATGAGTTAAATGTAAAGACTGGTAAAATTTGTCCCGCTTGCAGAGTGTTTCGCTAGCATGAACCATATGGACTAAAAACAAAATTTTGGCCCTACTAAGTGCACCTCCCCGCACCAGTCAGTGGGGGCTGGGAGAACCCCACTGGCAGAATGCTTTCATGGTCCCATGGCTTAAAAATACTAAGAGTTGCATTTTTCCTAATAGTGGACTGCTAGTCTAGCTGCCTGGAATTTCCAAATTCCAACCCAGCATTCCACTGTAGGACTGGCTAAACTTGCTAGCCTAAGGATTTATCTTTGTAATTGCCTAAGCTACAATATCCATCGAACCTAGAACCGACTGGTTTAGCAAGTTGTGGACGGTGGAATAGGGAAAACACCAACGAGAAGCTACACGATGCGGCCAGCGGAGCAGGCTCCCACTGCCGCGGGGAGCTGCTCTTAGGCTTACTGCACACGCCAAGGAGATGCGCGACTGGTGCCAATGCTTGATTTTGTTCACACCCAAAATTGATTACCTCGTTTGTAGCATTTAATGAAGGTCTCTCTCGTTCGCCATAGAGGTTTATGTACATACGTTTGACATAGAGCTCATGAGCTGTGCGAGTGTGATTGGCCTGCTTGTCCAAGTCTGTACCAGCCCATGAGCATTGAAGGTACTGCAGTCCAAGCCAACACCACATGGCAACGTTTTATTGGCTCCATGCGAAATGACGCTCTGATGCTGGAAATGGCACCCTCAATTCTCAAGTTGCATCGATGGCGATTCATCCCGTCAAAAAACCTCCCTTGTGCACTAACCCTTAGTGTACTGAAGTGCATGTGGTGAAGAACTGAAAGGTGATGTTGTGATGACGCGGCCTTTTACACGAGCGAGAATAGCGAACCTTTCCAAATGTTGACTGGGAGTTCTGACGAACGGTTAATGCGCCGCGTGTCGCTTTCGTGGCCTTAAAGCCGCCGGCGGCGGCCATGCCGCCTGTTGGACCGTACCCCGCCGGCGGACAAGCGACTGTCTTACAGGGTCAAAAAGAAGCTTACAACATTCCACCTGTTGTTTGGTGGGTGGAAATAGACCCTTCATTCGCCAAACCGAGCGGAGGGGCCCGAGGGGACTTTGTGATGAGGGACGAGGAAAGAGGGTGGAGTCTGGACTGTTCCCCCGAACATACAACGGCTCGGCCCCACCTCCCTCGTGAGCTAAATCTCCAATGTGTCGAAAACACTTCAAGTGCCCTACAATTCTTGCACCAGCCTTGCATCTCTTCCACACTTGGAGAGCACAAGCAAGGAGAGCTTCTCAATTGAATTGAATGTAAAATTTTCTCTTTATCAAAGAAGGATGCATTGCTACATATTAGTCATGGTTCTTTATCTTGGTTGCATATTAACAATGGTTGAGCCTAATTTAGGACACCCATCATAAGCAATCTATTTAGAGCCTAGATACTTCAATGTCAACCACCTTGCTAAAATGCAAAGTCTTAACCCCATCTTTTGGTAATAGCTTTCTTGCTTCTTAGTAAAGTAGGGATTAAACATGGCTCCATTATTATCATGGTTTCCAAAATGTGAATATGTTGACAAGCTATTCTAAGCTCCTTGAATGAGACGGTTTCTGGTCCTCCAGGAGTCTCTTCCTGGTTGGCTTCCAAGAGTTCTTCTTTAGGAGGCCGATTGCCCGCGTGTTAAGCACAAAGTGACGCACAGCTTCTGGAAAAGGCTCAAGGATGTGGCTAGGAATGCAGGCATCATTAGAGACAATAGGTTCAGCTTCTTCCGCAATGCACGTAAATCATCGAAAGATTAATGGTGTGAAGGGAAAGGTGGTGGGTAGGGTCTCGGTGCTATCTTGGAATGTTAGGGGTTGCTGTGGTACGCTGAAGCAGAGAGGCTACATAAGAGTGATCAAAAGGTGGGCACCAAAAGTTGTCATGCTACAGGAGGTGTAAATTGTGGGTCCATGGATGGGTTTTGGAATACATGCAAGAAAATGGAGTTTGATGTTTTTGGTAATTGCCCCAATAGAGGGAGAGGGGGGACAGCGGTGCTCGTTCATAGATCCCTGAAGGCCTCACCAAAATTTCATGATCACGCCGGGTGTGTTGTAGCGGTCGAGGCCATTGTCGATGGATTCCCAATTCAAATCACGAGTGTCTACGCTCCAACTCATTCTCGAAAAGGTCTAACTGCTGGAAGAGCCCCCAAGAAAAACTCGACGGGGATCACTGGCTCATAGGAGGGGATTGGAATTTTACAATAGGGCTCCAAGACAGGTTGCATGCATCACCTCCTCTTTCAGCCCAAGAGCATGATGCTTGGGAAGATCTTTCGCTCAGCAAGGGGCTGGTAGACTGCATAGACTTTGATCAAGACGCCCTGGAAGGGTTTACGTGGTCAAATGGTAGAGTAGGGTCAGAGTTCAGATCGGGTCAGCTAGACTGCTTCTATGCCTCCGATGAAGGGTGGTGGATGCATGCGCCAATGAAAGGGGACTACCTAATCCAGACAAGTCTGTATGACCATATCCCGGCCTCCTGGTCTTTCTACATGCCTACTATGAAGGGGAAACCATTCGATGTTCCTTTTTCCTTTAATAAAGTGTACTTGGCCTCTCATAAGTTTTGATGACAGATATGTAATGAATGGAAGAAGGAGAGTGGCGAGACCTTGGATCCGTGTGCCAGATGCGATGGAGCCATAGGGAGAATACATGTTGCTGCTAAAGCGTGGGAGCGTGATTACAAAGCCAGTAAGAGGGTGAAGACCCAGGACCTGGAACACGTCAAAAAATCTCTAAGGGAGGCACTACTCGCTGCCTCGTAGAATGCTATGGCGACGACGTTACTGGTGGAAGCTAAGGTAGCCCTCCAAGCTGTCGAAATTGAAGAGGTTGAGGCCATAAGGATCCATAGCAAGCGGTTATGGCTGTCAGCTAGAGACTCCCCAATAAAATTTTCTTCCAAGTAATCAAGAGGAAACAAGAAAGATAAACCATCGAGTGGGTGCAGGATGCAAGGAAATCTAATCGCAGACTTCTGGCACATTGCTGACACTTTCATAAAGGAGCTAAGTAAGATTGTGGGGGAGGAAGCAACCCAAGGACATGGGCTGGCTGTGAGACCTTGGAACCCTCATTGAAGGCCGCAACCCCCAAGTGTCGCACTACCATAGCCAAATCTTGGGTAGACCGTTCACAGCAGAAGAACTAAATGAAGCCCTTAATGCAATGGCAAAGGACAAAGCTCCAAGCCCCGACGGCTTCACGGTAGAATTCTTCATTAAATTCTAGGACCTATTGAAGAATGACTTCATGGACATGGTCAACCATGCCATTGATAGGGGGGATCCTTGTTAGTTGATGTCAACGCGGGAATCCTCAAGCTTTTCCTCAAAAGGGTAAATAGTTAAAGGCAGGTGATTGGTGGCCCATCACTGAGAGGTGTGCATGTCTGCGACGGTTGACTTGGAGCAATGCGGGTTTGTGAAAGGTAGGGAGATCTTCGACAACATCCTCAATGTGTCTGCCTCACTTGACTACGCATGGAAAACTAGATAGAAGGACCTACTCTTCGGTTTTGACCTCGACAAGGCCTATGACGGTGTCCAGTGGGACTACATTCTGGAGGTGATGAAAAGATTGGGCTCTGGTGAGGGCTTCTGCAAGATGGTCTCTACCCTCTTCAGTAACGCCTCTGACATCTTGTGTCTGAATGTTGGCACGGTTGGCTGCTTCGATCTTAAACGTTCCATTCGCTAAGGCTGTCCCTTAGTGCCTCTCCAATTTGCCATAGGGATGGTACCACTGATTTCACAGAGTCAGAACAGCCATTGGGGATGAAGCTCTCCAAGGCCTCCACCTCCCGTCCGAGAATGAGTTCAGCCTCTAACTCTTCACTGATGACACCCTTGCCCTCTCTTTGGAAGACCCCGACAGCTTGAGAGTCCTCCTAAAAATGCTCGATAACTTCTTGCACAGCCTCTGGTTCCCAATGTAGCTGGCAGAAAACCTTCTTGGTAAGGGTGGCCAATGGTCCCCTCCCTAAGTGGCTCAATGACAAACAAATGAAGGTAGTCAAGAAAGGGGAGATCGTCTGATATCTCGAAGCTCCAATAGGCTTGGGCCTCACAAAGAGACAAAGGTTCAGTTGGTTCCTAGAAAGGGTTAAGTCTAAACTGAGAGCCTGGCACGGCATGAGCCTTGGATGGAATGTGAGAACCCTCGTCATCCAACATATCCTCGCCTCAAGAACTACCTATCTAGTGTCGATCTGGCATTTCACCAAATGCCAATGGTTGGAGGTGGAGAAACTGTTCCGACTCTTCTCTGGGCCGAGGAAGGAGATAAAAGGAGAATGCACATGTGCCATGGGAGCCCCTCAAGCTGCCTAAGGCCCAAGGAGGTCTTGGCCTCCCAGATATTAGATGTCGTAATGTGGCCCTAGTAGGTAAGTGGCTGCCGCATATGTTCCTAACCAATCCCCCGGGATTGAGATCACTAAATTCTTCATCGACGAAGGGAAAGCTATCACAACACGATTTTGTAGTCTAGAATGTATTAGGCTAGCATGATCAAATGTAATTATTAGAAGGTAGGCTAGGTAGGTTTAAATGGCTAAATGCCATATGGATAATGTATTGGATAAGTTAATTGATATGGAATAAATAGTGCACTCACACATGTAGGTCCTAGGATAGGAATGGGTAGGAATGCATGGGTATGCATTAATAAATGGTAGGCATAAAGTGTCATAGGCTAAGGGTAGAATAATGGGGTATGCCCAAGGGATGGATCCCAAGAGGCATGAGAGGTTGTGACCTCTCGTATGCATAGAGTGTGTGCATGAGGCATTATGCATTCATATGTGGTATGTGGATTGCAGGAGCATTCTAGTAGTTGGTCATAGCAAAAATACACTCACGTGGGCACTCCTTCCACCCCATTTGGAGGGCCAATGCTTCTAAAATTATGCATCATTCTTTCACACATGTGCATCCTCCAACTGGTTCTTGACAAAAGCGAAAGGTGTTGGCACCTGGAAAAATCTTCAGTGGTATGGTCTTTGCTCAGGGTGTTTGCATGGAAAGAATGTATTGAGTGTATGGTGTGGAAGGGTGGCCTAGGGCTGCGGGGAGATGCTAGTCTCTTGAAATTAATATGGTGGAGCACGGCCTTCAGGAAGTACCCATTTGCATTGCATGATTTGCCCCAAGCTCGCGGTATGCATAGGAAAGGACTCAAAAAATGGGAGGACATGTGGAATGCCTCCAAAGCTGACTGGCTCTCCGTGGAGGAGCTCACAAACAAAGTCTCTCTTACTTTGAGCGAGAAGGACCTACTGCAGGCATTGATTGAACGGATCCTGCAAGCATGGCCTTGCAATTGCATCTCGTCCCAAGAGGGTTGTCGCCTCAGCTAGTGGGTGTGCGAAAAGACCAAGATGGGCCGCCTCTCGGCTAAGATCTTATACAAGAACTTAGCCCATGCAGGGTCAATGACCGCGGTCCTCAGGAAATGGAAGCTAAGGAGGGGGAATCTTTGGTGGCAAAAAAGGTTCAGGGATGCCTGGAAGCTCTATGTGGTGGGGAAAGCCAAGTTCATGCTGTGGAATATCCTCAACCACTGGATCCACGTCCCTAGTAGGCTGGCCAAACATATCCCTCTATCCCCAGTCTGCCCGATGTGCAAGAAGGCCCTAGAGTCACTTAAGCATCTATTTTGGTCCTACCCTGTGACCTACGAAGTTTGGATAAAGGTGGAAGTAGTCATAAAAAAAGCGAGGCTGATGGCAAAATTCTACATCAAGACAAGATGGAGGATGGCTCTGTTGGGAGATGCGCCCCACCTACCATCTACTCTCAGCGCTAGATGGCCATCAGTTCGTACCGCAGTCTTTTTTTCGGTTTGGCAGCAGAGAAACTAGTTAGCCTTCAATTCGAATATTGCATTTGGGCTTTAGGAATCCCACTTGTTTCGTCTGGTGAAATCCTATCTCAGAGACTTTGGGTGGATGATGGGCTACAAAGACCCTGTGGTTAGCCATGCACTACTCTCCATACGCTACGCAATGTAATCCCATTCTCCTCTGCTAGCATAGCATAGGCTGTGGGTTTTTGCCCTTGAAGTCACCCAATTTTTGTAATGGGTCTTTTTTTTGGGGGCCTGACCAACCCCTATAAATATACTCGGCCTTGTATTTATTTATTTTTTATATAAAAAATATTTGAATGAGTGACCTTTCTTATTACAAGAGATAAATAAAAGCCACAAAGGAGGTTGCATGTATTTATGTTGCACAATATATCACTATAATAATAAGTTAATGCCCCCTACCTTCCCCCCCCTTCTCTCTCTCTCTCTCTCTCTCTCCCCCCCCATCATGTGTATGGGGTATACATAAATGTGCATGAATGTATGGGATTTCGTGCACTAGATGCTTTGAATCCACATTGATCAATCAATGTGGGATTTGGTAATGACGTAAGACCATCTTTTAATATTCATTGCATTCACAAAGATCAGTGCATTTTGTGCATAAGGTTTTCTGCCTCACCACTAGAAAAGGATTTGTGTTGACTCCTTGATAAAGATTACTTGAACACTTTTATTTCATCCCTTCATTCATGTCAACTAATGTGTCATAAGTGCTATTTAATATATCTTTTCAAAGGGATTTAGAATATCCTTTCTAACTTGACATGTTCTATAAATACTCCTTGTACATGTTTACATGGTTTGTCAACAAGAAGTATTTGAAGAGACGTTCTCTTTGTAAAGGAGGCATAAATTTATTCTAAACAAAGGAAAAAGTCAAATATTGAGTATCATGGCACAAATTCATTCCAAACGTGATCATACTTTTAAAATTGCTAATGAAATATTAGAATCTAGTTATTTGGAAAACCCTTTGGATTCATGATTGAGTAGTATAGGCAATGGATGTGATATATCTAAACAAGTCTTTATAAATGCTTCTTTGATTTTAAGGCTTTTGTAAGGCAATCATGATAATATCTACCTCATCTCTCTCTCTCTCTCTCTCTCTCTCTCTCTCTCTCTCTCTCTCTCTCTCTCTCTCCCCCTCCCCCTCCCCCTCTCTCCCCCCCCCCCCCCCTTCTCTCTCTCTCTCATATAAAACGAATTTGCAAAAGGTTTATCTATGAGTATGATTTTAGTTGTTCAAGTAATCATGAGGTGTGTAAAATTGTTGAAAATGTCAACAAGATCCATATATCCTCAGTGGCTACTTAGTTAGTAAGCAAAGATAATACTCTTTCAATGAGCACGTACTACACATGGAGACACTTTTTATTTAAAAAATGGTAGAGTTTCTTTATTAAAAAAATGGAGGCACCTTTATTTGTTCGATGCACTTAGGAAATGCATACTTCATAATTTCTATATGTACGTAATAACTTTTAATGTCTAAGTAGAAATAAGAGGAAATATACAAATGTCTCCGAGAAACCCTTGTAAAGCCCCAAAAAAACAAGTGAATTTTATTCATCTTATATGCCTATTTCATACATTGACCAAATGCTTTACATTTAACATAAAGCAATCTGACATTATAGATGACACGATGTGTGATTGACCTTTCTATGATCCTTCTATCCTCTAATGGTGGCGAGAGAGATGCTTTGTTTTTGTAACACGATTAAATACATTGTATAATGTGCACTAGAACATATCCATGGCGTCCATCATTTGTGCTAGAGTAACATAGATCAAAATCGTGATTGTGTAGATCCGTTCCAAATCTGATTGGTGTGAAAATGCACTTTTGTTTTTTCCAGGAAAATGGGGGGAAATGTGGGGCGAGTGCATGTTTCCAAGAGTAGGCTATATATTTCCAAGAATTTTGAAGTGGTAAAAGATGTAAGTTATATGTACTCTTTATGTTATGCTTACTAGGAAAGTGTCGGCCAATGCCTATTTTCTAGGGAATCCAATCTAAATGCTTTGTATGACAAACGCTAGGGTAAGAAGCACTTGTTACAATCAAATTGTTTATAGGCATGTTGGTGGAGGATGATGATGGGAAAAGGGAAAGTTGTCTTTTCAGGGAATGAGGTGAAGGGTGATGAACCATGTGTGTGTGTTTGTGCATAGGAGGTATGCAGATACGTGTGTCCATGCATAGGTGCATGTGCGAATGTGTGTGTGTCTTAGTGTGTTTATGTGCACGTATGCATGCACATGCACATGTGGATGTGTGTGCATACATGTACACGCATGCACACGTGCGTGCGTGCGCACGTGCGCGTGTGTGTGTGTGGACCGTGTGCATGTGCTGCACATGTGTATGCTTGCATGCCTGGGGTGAGGGGCCAAGGGGATATTATGCACTTGGGAAGGGGAATTTAGTTATAAGAAGCTTTTTATTTTTTCTACATTTATGCTTTAGCTTAATTTACCATGTGAGACTAAGATGGTATATTGTAAGGGTCAAAGCATGTAGATGGAGTTGCGTAAATTAACTAAGTGAAGCCCCTAGGTATGCCTAGGGGGTGTGACCACCTAACCTTGAAGTGTTGTTAATAGTATGTTAACCTTAATAAAGCATTCATATCCTCTTTTGAAAAACGAGAGGAAAATCATCAATAAATGTCCTCACACATACCGATGCAAATGTTGTTAATAGTGGGTTAGACTATAATGTTTGCATCCTTCTATGAAACACGAAAAGAAAATCATCCACAATATCCTCACATACCGATGCAAATGCTTCCCATAGGGAGCATTTGAGGAATTGCAAGGCAAAGCAAGAGAAACATTTAGTTAAGGATATACAGGAGAGAGAGAGAGAGAGAGAGACGGGGGGGGGATGAGTTCTACATGAGATGTGTAGTGGCTGTAAGTGCCTACATAGAAGGTTGTCTCTCAGAAAGAGAGAGAGAGAGAGAGAGAGAGAGAGAGAGAGAGAGAGAGAGAGAGAGGGAGGGAGGGAGGGGGGGGGGGGGGGGGATGAGTTCTACATGAGATGTGTGGTGGCTATAAGTGCCTACATAGAAGGTTGGCTCTCAAAATGAGAGAGAGAGAGAGAGAGAGAGAGAGAGAGAGAGAGAGAGATGGGCGGTGTAAAAGGAGAAAACTGTGTGGCATTTGTGGATGTGTGTGTAAGCACCTAGAGAGAAGTCTGGCTCTGAGGTTTAGTGCACACGCAGTGAACGTAGTGTCCTTGGTGGCGCTCTAGATATGTCCACGTGCCAAAATGCAAGTGAGTATTTGAGCGCCCTCAGGTGCTCAAATATGCGACTTCGATTTTGAAGGTGCAGAAAGGAACACCGATGCATGGATATTCATCTACCGCCAACAGCCAATCATGTTGAAAGGATGACTACAAGCTAAAGGTCTAGGGAGCTACAAAGCCTCAACAAAGGGAGCAGACAAGGACAATAGAAGTAGTTGCCGGTGAATATTTGGATGTAGCGATGACCTTGTAAAATTTGCGTGAACAAAAGTTCTCCTTTTCAGGCTTCGCCAATGCACAACTGGTTCTCCTCCAGCCTCGCACTTTTGCGCTTGTGTGGACTGTAGTGCTCTGAGTGTGTGTGTGTGTGTGTGTGTGTGTGTGAGAGAGAGAGAGAGAGCGCGCGCGCGCGCCTCGAGGGCCCGAATAGGGGAGAGGCAAGATAAGTGGGGGAATGATGATAGGCCAAAGCCTCGCAATTTTTATGGGGGCTGGGAGGAAGGGGCGATGAACCAAATGATCGGGCTGCGCGCAGCGTCTAAAATGCAATAAGGGAAGAAGTTTCTAGCCGCCAAAGATAGCGGCAGCGGCCAACAGGCCAGTTTTGAGTCGTGACTACAGGCTAGAGTCCAGACAAAACTCAGGCGGGCGCGCGCCGCGCTGTGCCAAGAGAGGCGGACAATTATGGCGGCGCCGCACGCGCATGTGCGTGAAGGGCCGCAATCTAAGAGCGCACGGGGGCCATGATGGGCCTCATCATGGAGGATGGGCATGGGGTAGGGGCCTCCCGCGATGGATGTCACATGCGGGACTCCGGCAGGAGGGAATGTTGAAACAAAATACACCAACCGACGCACGCCACGTAATGCGTACATTAATGCATGCCATGGATGTGGATGCATGGCATCGCACGCCATTCTGATAGATTCTGTGCTAGATTTGGCGGCACGCCTACGATCCGGACAGATTCGCTGCTAGATTTGGCGGCTATCAGTCTTACACAGTCTACTGTCGCTGTCACCCTCTTCCTTCACACTCTCAATGGCTACTGGCTCACTCTCAGTACTGTCTACTATAGCCAGAAAGCTTGCACTCGCCATAGCCCGAGCTTCCACTTTCCATAGCCTGATCCTCCGATCGCCATAGCCAGACCTTGCTCCTCGTTCGCCATAGCTTTTCCTGAAGCTCTCAGTCATTGCTCCCGCCGTGGGGACCAGCCCCCCCCCCCCTCCATCATCTACACACTCGCACACTCGACCGTCCCACTTCCCATTGTGCTCCTCGCCTTTGCTTTCCACCCCGCTGCCCTTGCCTCCTCCACTTATCAGTAGCTTCGCTTTCTTCCCTCCCTCTTTCCCTGTCTCTCTCGCATCGAGTACGAATTCAATGCTCGAGACAATAAATTGAGCGGAACGTTCTTCCAGGAGACGGAAGAGAAGGAGAAGGAGGAGCCCAAAGTTCGAACTCATCCTCAGCTTCTCCGATTCGATTCCCCTTTGGGTCCCTGACTCTCTGGCCTGCTCCCCACTCTCCCTTCTTGCCTTCCAGCTTCAGCTTTCTTCGCGCTCCCTCACCTTGCCCAGAAAGTCCACGCGTTCCCTCTGCGCTCCCCCCTCGTGTGCTTCGGATCTTGCTTTCCCCTTCCCCTTGATCTTCCCTGGACTCCTGGCCTACTGCTCATCCTGTGCGCTCCCTCCTCCGATCTCCCTTCGCTCTTTTTGCAGTTTCTTGCTCAAGTGATCTCCTCCTGGTCTTCGCGTGCTAAATTTAGTTTATCTGCTGTCTCCGACTCTTTCCTTCATGCTACACCTTACCCCTCAGTTATCCTCCCTCTAGCATTGCAAATTTTCTCAAGAGTATCCATGTGAACCAGCCTTCTGCACAGATTACGGCTGAGTCGGCCTGGGATCTCATCCATCATTTCTAACGAGGGCATTCAGGAGGAGCCAGTCGAAGCTGCATGCCATTGATCTCCCGTTGAGCAACAAGAAAGTGAGTAGATCAACTACTAAAAGCCAACATGGTTGCTCATAAGGAGGCCGAACAAGCAATGGTCGGCAACTATACGGAAGTGGAGCTAGATCGCCAAGATCAAGATGGCATCATCGACACGTCTTTCAAAGGCCAACTGAAGACGTTCCTTTGGGATGGAGGTTCAGTTTACGACGCCTGGTTTAGCTGTGCTTCGAATCAGGTGCGGCACTTGGGCTTTGTTGACTCCTTGCAGCCACCGTGATGTATTCTGTGCCGCTTCTAACGCTCTCTTGGCATTTCTTCCCGTTGATTTCCCAGACGTAAGTAACTAGCTCACAAATACAGAGGTAAAGAGGAGTGACACATTAACTTGCGCAATAGATGTACCCAAGTACCTTATATGGGGCGAAAAGTCTTTTACGTCAAGGAGAGATATCCTGGTCATACAGAAATTTTCCTCAAGATGCAGCCATCCTAACTCCTTTGATGAAAGCCTCTTGTCGTCGGTCAGCGTAGTATGTCCACATAACAAACTGGATATATATTCCAGATTATATACTCGACTTTGATTGCGGGGTGAAGTCTTCACGAGATGCACCCAGTTTAAAAGTTTAGAGAGAGATCCCTCTCAGGTCCAGCTAGTACCGTCCGCGCACTTCATGTGGATCCACATTCCAAATCATGTGGACTCCAGAAACCTACTGAAGTCGGACGTGGGCTGAAATCTGTAGCCTCCCATACTTCAAATCTCAAGAGAGCTGCTTTGAAATTTTTGAGCATATGGCGATTTTCCTTACGAATGTTTCATTCACAATCAAGTATAATGGATTAGGATGTTAATTTTATCCTAAGAAAGGCTGACAATGTCAGAAAGAATACCTGTGCGCGCGATTAATCATTTCAACTCAGTTTGTGCCGTTCGATAGCATGGCTTACTATTGAAGTAAACATATTTGACCAAGTATCATCGCAAGCTGCTAATACGAGGGCCAGATGTTGAATTTCTGTTCAGCATTAACATATTAGTTGCAAAATCGCTTTCAGGACCTCAGGTGCGTGCACTTAGTTCTGCTTTGCTGAACCCTTCTGTAAACCTATAAACCTATGATAGATGTAGGGGTTTCTGGTTTGTCCCTGCGGTGATTAGAGCGTACAGAGGTTTATATGCAGGTCGCGGGCTCGATACGTCCATAGACTTTTGCATTTTTGTGCACTCTGCTTTTCCGGCTGACAGGAGGGAGGGGTCCACCCTTTTCAATGCTTCGGATAGGACAAACGGGACAGCCCTAGATTTACCCCCAGGCGTTCCGCTGTAGATGTGTTTGCTCAAAGAAAGCAAACACATGTAAACACATGTAGGCAGTTCTGAACTCGGAGGGCTCCGTTCCGATCTATATTCCCAAGGATCAGTGCCAAAGAAAGTACACATTACTTTCTATGCATGCAAAGGCTCACGAGAAGGATAATTTGTATCGTGTTTGTCACCACGTTTAATTTGTATACCGACAAGAAGCTAATTATTCTGTGCTCTTAACAATCCGCAGGTAGCACAGGTGCTCTTGACGTTGCCATACTCCTTCTCCCAGCTGGGATTTCTATCTGGAGTGCTCTTCCAGATATTTTATGGACTGATTGGGAGCTGGACAGCCTATTTGATAAGTTGTCTCTATGTAGAATATAGATCTCGGAAGGAAAAAGAAAACGTTAGCTTCAAAAACCACGTTATCCAGGTAAACATAGCAATCTGTCTTGCATGGAAAGTCTTTCGGTGCATTTCAAGCTTTTTGTTTCAAGCGATTTTTGTGTGCAAAGGCACAAGAAACTTCTGTGCATGTATTTGTGTATCGATTATTGCAGAAAGAAACACGCTTGTTTACTTTCTAGGTGCTGACAGTACGGATGTTCGTGCATGTATCTTCGTGCTAGTATGTTGGTTTTTATACTTCTCTGAGCAACTTAATTTATGACAGTGGTTCGAGGTGCTTGATGGACTTTTGGGCCCTTACTGGAAAGCTGTTGGGCTTGCCTTCAATTGCACATTTCTATTGTTTGGATCAGTGATTCAGCTTATTGGTTGCGGGAGGTATGACTCATGCCTGGTACCATCAAGTGTGAAGGATTTAAGCATTTGTTTTTCGTGATTCTTCTTGGGAAAACTTCTCGAGTCAATTACACAGTCAATAGTGCATGCGTTTCCTAAAAAATATTCTGAACTCAGCAACATATACTACATCAACGACCACTTGGATAAGCGCACATGGACGTACATCTTCGGCGCTTGCTGTTCCTTGACTGTGTTCATACCTTCGTTTCACAATTACCGCATATGGTCCTTTTTGGGACTAGGAATGACAACATATACTGCGTGGTATCTGACCATCGCTTCACTTGTTCATGGACAGGTACTCTAGAACATACGAAATTTCTAGCTAGTTTTCTCTTTGTCATCTGTTTGTTATTATGCGTGAATGTATATGTTGGCCACAGAGGGAGACAAGTATGTGCATGCATTTTATGGCCCAGACCAGGGGACAGAAGATCACGGCTGTCTGTGATTGTGCATGAAAGTATATGTTGGCGAGACAGAGAGACAAGTATGTCCACACGTTTTGTTAATGGCCCAGAACGTGCGTCTATTTGTTTGTGTGTGATTGAGAGAGAGAGAGAGAGCGAGAGAGAGAGAGAGATGCTGAATTCGATGTTCCTACTGGGATAGGTTGTAGACGTTAAGCATTCAGCTCCTGCCAAGCTGGTTCTGTACTTTACGGGAGCCACAAACATCCTGTACACATTTGGTGGACATGCTGTAACAGTGTATTTACTGGGACCTGTTCCACTCTAGTATTCATCCTTTGCTTTTAAAACTGAAATGAACAACTTTGCCATTCAAAGCATGCTCAGAATAGATATTTACGGCTGCCATTTGGTTGTGGGTGAATAGAAGTTACGAACAAGAATGTTCACTTTCCAGGTGGCAAACTTGTGCTATGCAGGGAAATAATGCATGCAATGTGGAAACCACAGAAGTTCAAATGGGTTTACCTGGTGGCCACCCTATATGTATTCACTTTGACACTGCCCTCTGCTATCTCCGTATACTGGGCTTTTGGAGACCAACTTCTGGACCATTCCAATGCATTTGCCTTGCTTCCAAAATCTGGTGCTCGTGACTTTGCAGTTGCTCTGATGTTGATCCATCAGGTGCGACCCAGCTTGCTGTCAAAACTATCAAGGCTTTTAGATGGTCCTGGAGACACGAACTTAGAGATACCATGGGTTAGGATGATCAATTTTCACCAGTATCTTTATTAACAACTGCCGCAGTTGTCTTTCCAGATTCTAGTTTCTTTTCAAGCAGGCATAAAATGGCTGGTGCATTTGGCTTCGGTTGCACTTCGCTTTGATTAGTTTGGTAACATAGAGAGCACTAATATAGTATTAAGGTATAGAAATATACCAGCTGCTGACTTGACTATTTCCATATTTGTGCATGCAGTTCATAACCTTTGGTTTTGCTTGCACTCCACTATATTTCGTATGGGAGAAGGTGACTGGATTCCACACTTCCCCCAGCATGCTTCTTCGGGCCTTGATTCGGTTACCAGTCGTAATTCCAATTTGGTTTTTGGCAATTATATTCCCTTTCTTTGGACCCATCAATTCCGCAGTGGGTGCTTTATTGGTGACATTTACCGTCTACATCATACCAGCTTCAGCACATATGATGACATACCGTACTACCTTTGCACGAGTGGTTAGTCTTTCCAATCTAAGAACGGTCTTCTGTATGACACTCGTGCATAGGATTTGCTTGCTCTATGGACTGCTTAGAATTTACTTGGAGAGTTGCAAGATATCAGCCTGTAGAGAATCGCGATAGCATTGCATGACGGTTAAACTGAGCTGATCATATAACTGCTGCTGCCAACGTGTATTGTCAAGATGTGTTGTATTCATATCACTTTCTTTTCAACTGTCAGCATTCTTAATATACCAGCGTTTGAAAGGAAAATTGTCTTTGTATGTCCACGTCGGTCCAGATCGAATTCACTGTTGAAGTAACTACCAACGCAGCTAATTGATATGAGCTCAATTTCCATGCTAGCTTAAGTTGATGCTTTGTGATTGGTCCTGCAGAACGCCGTCGAGAAACCGCCGCCGTTCCTTCCCAGCTGGACAGCTGTGTATCTTCTCAACATGTTTATAGTTATCTGGACTTTGGTGGTTGGATTTGGGTTTGGAGGCTGGGCAAGCATAACAAACTTTATTCATCAGATCAACTCGTTTGGATTGTTCGCGAAGTGCTATCAGTGTCCACCAAAGAAATCAGCTCCGATGGCACCTCCCAAACCTGCACGTGGATAGATGCAATTCTATTTCAGGCAAATAGATGTACGCTCTTCTATACAACATGTATTCTAACATTTGTATTAGCAGTAATTGGAGGACAAGGTGGCTTCTCCCGAAGCTGGAAGAAATGGTGCAGAGTCCCCTCTAGAAGGAATTTACGCAATTTTGCCAAGGCCCATTCTATATGTTTCTAAGTTGCAACAATGCTGAGTCAAGTCGTTTATCCACGAGTTAAGCTGCGTATAGGTCATCGGGTCGTATGTCGGATGGACTTGAAGTGTTTCCGTGGTCTGTCAACGCTCACATTTTGTTAGGTCACAATTTCATTGTAACGTGCTAGAAGGGATATTGTATAGTAAAGATCTGATGGTGATACTTCTTGGCTGGCTTTCACGTCGTCTACCGTTTAATACAATCTTCTAACATGACTTCTTTCTGACTTTGTTATAACAAAATTTATAACAAAATTGATCTCTGCCTTATATCAGGTCATCATTTTCGATGTAAAGCGTGTCCACATTGACTTCAATGGATTATGGCTTCCAAATAGTGTCTCATCACATGTAGGACATTTAGCTCCCTCGTGATATGCGTTTGTTCCAAACTTTTTTGGCTTGCCCTATGGGTAGCCTTAGCAACTGTTTGAGTTTTGCAAAGCTAAAAATCCAGATTATTTCTATTTGTTGGAGTGAATTTCCTATTGGTTGCTAGCAACTTTGGCAGGCTGGTATTTATGAATTTGGTACAAAGGTGATTGGTCCAAGTATGCTCCTTGTAAGAGGCTTTAATGCATGCATTTAGTGACTTCGTCCTCTCTCTCTCCCCCCCCCTCCCCTTTCTCTTCGCCTTCTCTCTCCTCTCTCTCTCTCTCTCTCTCTCAATGAAATTCATCTTGTTGACTTTTGGACCATTTGCATTTACTACTCTTTGTACACTCTTTTCTTTTCATGCCTCCTATTTTATGCTCTCTCTTAAGCATTTCACTCACCCACAGGAGGCCTATTGAATGATAGATATATATCATTCACCTTGTTTATCAATGTCTTCTTGGAGCACTTCCATCCACCTTGATAGGCCCATGACGGAGTTCTTACTTTAGATATTAAGTCTTGTTAATTTCAAGATGACTTTCTTGTTAAACAACTTCCTTTCATTGACCTTCATATCTTTTCTCAAGCAAACTTCTTTACTTTCAAGAGAGTAAATCAATTATAATCTATGTATGTTACATTTGACCACAATCCCTCTTTCACTCTACAAGGTCTTAAGCTAATTCCTTTAATCCTTTTCTCCACAAAAGTCACTTCACACAAAATTGCATCCTTTTTCTTTGTATGTTTCAAATGGAGATAGGAAAGCAACTACTTCAAACTCTCATGATGTAACTCTAGTTTAATTTTACGTCCTAAAATACAATATTCCACCAATGCTTTATTGCATAAACAACCAAGCTCCTATCCTAAATAGGATTGGGAAATTTTATGATCTTTATAGATACTTAATGCAGAAGGTATCCCTCTTCCACATTTAAGACTAAAGGTAGATTGATTGCTTCCACTTGCATCATTGGTTACAATGGTTAGTATTCATTAGCATATTCATTTTGATAACTTCCTCTTTGACTCTATCTAAATATTTTTGGTACTCTTTACTCCATGGAAATTTACTCTCCTTAATTGAGACAAGAGAAGTAACCTTAGGAAGGTCTTTTTTAAAAACTAGCTACACCAAGAAAATTAACTTCTAACACTTGGGAACTACCAATTGCCTTTGCTTTCTTAGAATTATGTGTCATTTTCTTAAATGCTTTACTTTTGTAAAAATGTGGATCCTATCGTTAGGGGAGATTTGGGGTCTCAAAAGGGCCTCCAATTAGTGCTTCCTAATTTCAAGGGATTAGAGAGAGGGATTTGAGGTTTACCAATGAGAGTGCTAGTAGGTGTAGGGCAATGGTATGTTGAGGTGGCATGTGGCATTTACTATGCTTAGGTCATAGGTGGTGTCAATTTGAAAAAAGTGGTTTCAATTTGAAAAAGGGGGAAAGAATACCATGGATTTGGGAAAGAAAACCACAAGAGTGGGGAGGGAGAACCGTATGCTGCCATGTGTCCCAAAATTTAAATTGTGGGGAAGGGGTGCATTTATGGCATCCCCAAAAGGTCAAAAAGGGGGCTTACAAGTGGCTAGCTCCCATGAGTACTATGGGTAGAGAGCAAGCCGCAACCTCGTCGTGCCTCTCGCGGGCCTATGATGTGGATAGGCCGCCAACTTGGGTGCCCACCAAACCCGCCACCCTCCAAAAATTATAATAGCAGCTGACATAATTTGAACCCATGACCATGTAGCCCCCACCCTTGGACCCTTATCACCAAGCCAACAACCAATAATGTGAATGATTGACCTCTCCCTCTTTATTTCTTGCAAAACCACCTCTATCTTAACAAAACCACTTGACCCTCCATTATGACCCCTCCACATAGGATGAGATTACGTTTCATAATCGTCCCCTAATCAATTCCTTATTATGAGGCCCTTTTGAGACCCCTTTCCCCCCCTAATGGGTTAAAATTTTTTTCCTTGATTTATTGAAGAGGCTTTCTAAAATGGATTTCATATTGCGTAGGGGAGCGGATGAGATCTGGAAGTGGGGAGTGTGGAGCAAAGATGCCAAATCAATTTCTCCATGTTCAGGGCCATGGTTAAATAGTAACATTGGTAGTCTACTTAATCATCTAAATAATAATGAGCGATGTCCAATTAATCAAAATTCGAGCCACCACAGCGACTAGAAGATTAATTGTAGTATGCAAGCCAAATGGTGGCATCCAAATAATCATGGACCATCTTCAATCAATCAAAATTAATCACATGCCTGGCCACCCGACGAATGTTGTATTTTGCAGCCTTCTTTGCCATGCAAAATCAAAAGGCCTTAAAAAATTCAGTGGTTGAAAATAAGGCCACCATTTCTAAAATTTAGAAGGCTAGAGTAAAATTTGGCCTT
Source organism: Dipteris shenzhenensis (assembly GCF_047967505.1). Lineage (NCBI taxonomy): Eukaryota > Viridiplantae > Streptophyta > Polypodiopsida > Gleicheniales > Dipteridaceae > Dipteris > Dipteris shenzhenensis. Next base: position 41,573,678 of record NC_141616.1, on the reverse strand, counting down.
CTCATTAAAGATGAGGGCACCGCGGTAGTAGGGCTTGCAAGTCAAATTTAATCGTCATGGATGCTTTGTTGAGGATATGAAAAATAACGGTCGCTTGATAGCAAAAGGAAAGAAGAAGGGTAGGATGTTTACGTTGGATGCGGACATGCCTGAATTGAGTGCAACAATGTTTGCACATGGGATCGGTGTAGTTGCATATATTGATATCTGGCATAAACGCATTGGTCATGTTAATGTACAACGACTTAAATCAATGCAGGCCCAAAAGTAGAAAAGTTTGGGTGTATTTTATGAAAAAGAAAAGTGAAGTGTTTAAGCATTTCAAAGCTTTTAAAGCTATGGTTGAAAAAGAAACATGCCTACAAATAAAATGCCTAAGGTCAGATGGAGGGGGAGAGTACCTCTCAAATGAGTTTGCAAGGTTCCTGCAAGAGCGTGGCATAAAGCAGCAATATTCATGCAGTCATACCCCACAGCAAAATGGACTTGTAGAAAGGAAAAACAGGCATATTGGAGAGGTATCTCGGCCCATGCTAAATGAAAAAGACCTACCAGCTTATTACTGGGCTGAAGCAGTTGCTACAACAGTTTACATAATGAACAGGACTCCCGCTACAACAATACATGGCATGATGCCAGAAGAGATGTATACTGGTAGGAAACCAGATATTTCTCATTTGAAAATTTTTGGTTGCATTGCCTATGTTCATGTGCCAGATAAGTTGAGGTCCAAGTTGGATCCAAAAGCTGAGAAGTGCATCTTTATTGGTTATTCTCTACAACAGAAAGGGTATAGATGCTATAACCCTTGTACTCATAAGTTTACAGTGAGCAGAGATGTTGTTTTTTATGAGATTAGCACCTGGTATAAACCACTAAATGTGATTGATGATGTAGATGCACAAAATGGTAATGCTGCACAGAATTCACAGCAGCAATCACAAAATATTAGTGGACCTGCAATGTCCTCTACCAGTGGTTCACATACTTCACCATGGATAGGCAGATTGAGATCAAGAGAATCTTCTCAAAGCAATGCAGATAGTGGTATGCAGGTATCACGAAAAGGAAAAGAGAAGGTAGATCAGCCCATGTTTGATGTGAATGCAGGTCACTCTTATGTGGATGGTGAATCCAGTGGCTCAGAACAGAGCATTGATGATGAGTTGGGTATTCCTTCTATTGTTACACCTGGAGTAAGGAAGACCATGGATGTTTTGAGAGCATCTAGAAGTGAGCCTATTTTGCGCAGGTCTACCAGAGCTAGGTATCCTGTGGATAGGCTGAAATATGATGGATTTACTGCCATTCACTATGCCTATATGGTCAAAGTGATACAGGAACCAGAACCCACTTCTTTTGAGCAAGCCATGGGAAAAGAAAAATGGGAGAAAGCCATGGATGAAGAAATGGATGCCTTGGAAGCAAATGCTACATGGGAATTGGTGCCTTTGCCTAAAGACAAGAATGCAATTGGCTGTAAGTGGGTTCATAAGGTGAAGCACAATGCAGATGGTTCTGTGAACAGATAAAAGGCAAGATTAGTTGTCAAGGGGTATGCACAGACATATGGCATTGATTATGAACAAACATTCAGTCCGGTTGCAAGGATGGCAACTGTAAGAGCAGTCATTGCTATGGCTGCATCAAAGGGATGGTCTTTACATCAGATGGATGTAAAGAATGCCTTCTTGCATGGTGATTTGCAAGAAGAGGTCTTTATGGAGCAGCCACCAGGTTATGTTCATGCTATTCATCCTGAGTTTGTTTGCAAGTTGAAGAAAGCCTTGTATGGCTTGAAGCAAGCACCTAGAGCATGGTCTGACAAGATAGGATAGTATCTTGTCACTATTGGCTTTCAAATTTCCAAGGCAGATTTCTCACTTTATGTGAGAAAAACAGAGAAAGGTATTATGCTGCTTGTCATTTATGTTGATGATTTAATCATCACAGGTGATAGTGATGAAGATATCCTTCATGTGAAAATGCTATTGAAGCAGAAGTTTGAGATGAAGGATTTGGGAGAGCTGCATTATTTCTTGGGCATTGAGATGATTAGATCACCAGATATGGCTCTTGCAGAGGTAGTATGGATTGGACATGCTGTCCAAATATGGGATGACAGGCTATAAGCCTATTTCAGTTCCTTTGGGGCAGAATGTGAAGCTGAGTGCAGATGCAAGTGAGCTTCTCGAAGACCCTACTATGTACAGGCGCATAACAGGAAGTTTAATTTATATGACTATTACCAGGCCAGATTTGAGCTATGCTGTTGGATAGGTAAGTCAGTTTATGCAGGCTCCAAGGAAACTGCATTTGGATGCGGCTAGACGCATACTTAGGTATGTGAAGTCCACATTGTAGTATGTACTATTTTATGAGGCTAGGGTTCAAATACAGTTGCATGGATACACTGATGCTGATTGGGCTGGTAGTATTTCTGATAGACGATCTACCAGTGGATATGTGTTCTCTTTTGGGAGTGCTGCAATCACTTGGAGCAGCAAGAAATAGCCTACAGTTGCCTTGTCGAGCACAGAGGCTGAGTACAAGGGTGCAGCAATGGCTGCATGTGAGGTAGCTTGGTTGCGTAAGCTACTTTATGATATGCATCAGTCTACAGATGGGCAAGTTGTCATTTATTGTGACAACATGAGCAGTATACACTTGGCAAATAACCCAGTCTATCATGCTAGAACAAAGCACATTGAGGTGCATTATCACTATGTGTGGGAGAAGGTTTTACTAGGTCTTATTGATCTAGTTTATGTCAGCACAGAGGATCAGGTAGCTGACATATTCACGAAGGCATTGGGTGCAGAGAAGCTGCACAAGTTCAGAAACCTGCTTGGTGTGGAGGAATTGGGATTGAGCTCGAGGGGGAGTGTTGAGATATCGAGCTCCACTCGTGATATGCCAGGGTGACTGTTGTGCATTTATGTCACCGACTTGTTAGCTGCAGATGCGGTTGGTACACCGCCCATGAATAATAGCTAGATGACAGCTATCCTTATGTACTCTAGTTCGTGGCTCAGTTAGTATGTCACTTTAGTTAGCTGAGTTTGGTTTGAGACCCACATATAGGGTTCTTCTATTTCTTTGTACAAGAGTTCTTTTGGCTTTCACAACTAAGAAGAGGAAAACTATTTTCAGCCTCCACCTTTGTGTGTATTCCCCCATTGTGTATGTGAGAAAGCAGCAAGTGAGACTCCTTCCTTCTCTCCCACTATCTTCACAAGATCGTGTCTCATTATTATGCCAAAAACTAGCACGGTGGTCAAGCAAAGCTATAATCTACATTTCACCCAAAAGTGCGTTGCGGCCCCAAAATGGCCCCAAGAATAGTTTCGTGATTGGCTGCACCCAAGAAAATGTTGACCGTGTATTAATTAATTTTGTACTGGCGCACTCTCTAGGTGTGAAATTTAAAGTAACATTACATCCAAGTAGAGTCACATCAAAAGCACTTCTATCATTTCAAGAAAATTTTGTAATGGTGTTAAAAAATGCCTTACAAGAGGAAAATCAATATTTAAAACCATAAGAAAAAACTCTTTCTTCATTATAGTTACTCAAAGATATGCATATTGGTGATCTGTATCGGAGAAGCAACTGAGTTTTGTGCTTTGTACATCTCTTCATGAGTAATAAATTCATGATGCAAGAAAGGATGCAAGGAAGTTGAGATTTGCATAGTATACATAACATGGGAGTAATAACATATCAAGTGTACACTTACGAATCACCATGCCATGATAACCCACAAGTGAATTGACAAAATAACATCTCTTAGTTTCAAGGTCAAAAACTAGCAAACTCCAATGTGGCCTGCATGCCCATTTATGGACAATTATTAATTCACACAATGTTGACAATGCAAGAGTAAAAGTTCAAGTATGCGATGTTACTTATGCCTCGTTATATGCCATAAAAATAACTCATAATTTGTTTAGATTTACAAGTTGTAATCATGTGCATGAACATTCTCTATGGTGTTTTCCTTGTTGCTAAGTATAAGGGACAAGAGGAAATCAAGCATATATACACAGCTTTGCATTACTCCTAGAAATTGAGAATATAACCATTCTGAACCAAAAAATAAATGTCGTTACATTCAATGAAAATACTGAAGTCTAGACACTAAGGGAAAGTGTGTATCAAACCTGAGTATGGCCATCATCACTTTATCATGGAGAGGATTTGTATCTCATCCATCCCAAGTGGGAAGTACTAAGCTTGCTATGCAATGATAAACATAACATCAAATGGGTTTCCCATTTTATCTAATGCAATAGAGTTGGTTGAATTGATTTGAGTGATATCCAAGCTTCTGTCCTTTTCTTTCCTTCTCTCTTCCTCTAGTGTAGTAGTGAAGGAGGTAGTAATAATAGATTCTTGATTTTAAGATGAACCATGTAAAGGTGCAAGAGACACTGATGTAGCTTCATAGTCTAACATAAGTAAAAGGTTCCATACTCATAGATACTTTTGTGGTCTTTTGTTGGATCCTTCTGATGCATGATCATCTCACCTTCCTCTCCACCTTCTTCATCAACCTTTACCCCTGTCATCATTAGCAACACCCACCTTGAGTCCACCATCCTTTAACTCCTCATCATTAGCATTGTCTTGCAATATGGTTCCTCTCGTATCAGGAAAGTATTGCCTTGTCTGTTTCAATACATCTTGAACATATATGTGAGCAAGCTCGAAACCTTGACTCCACCATCTACACTGATAAGAGATTTGAGCACTATACTAGGAAATTTGGGAATTTACAAATAGTTTGGGAATTCCCAATATGTTTAAGATTTGGCCACATGATCAAATCTTCACCCCTTGCTTGAAAGTGGTATCGATCCTAAACACTATATTAGGGAATCCTCAAAAGTCCCACTTTCAAATAAGGGCCTTCAAAGTGCGACTTGGGAGATTTCCAAATTCTCTAATATAATTTTTTTTGGGTATAAAGCTAAAATATCCTTCCTCTTCCACGACTTCCCCAAGAATTGTGCTTGTGAATCACCTCTAGGACTTCCTAGCACCTTTTCAATCATGCTTTTACTGATGCTAATCCTTTGACTTTGATAGACAATGTATCCATCATTCGCGTTCACTCATCTATCAACTTGGTGAATTTGGAGAGAGAATCCAAATTGGGCTTTTGAAGACTATGTGAGGAGCTCTTGCATGTCATGATTTCAAGATTAGGGGAGGAAAGATTTTGTGAGGATCCATTGCATGTCATGTTGTCAAGACTGGGGGAGGAAAGATAGTGTGAGAAGCTCTCGCACTATGCAAAGAGGGAGCAAAGATTGAGTGAGAAGCTCTCAAATTGTGAAGAGATGGAGGAGCATGATGACACGTTTCGGAGCTCTATGTGTCTAGAAGTTGCAAGAAGAGTGCAATCATGAGGTAACGATGAAGGGAGTCAAGAATGACAAACAATTAAAGGATTTGGAAATGGAAAATGAAATAGAATAGAGGAGGCTTAAGTAGAGTGAGGTCCACCGTGGTGGTTGGCTCAAGTGAGAGCCACTGTAGTGGTTGACAGAGGCCTATTTAGCAATCACCATGGTGGTTTGCCAGGTAATGGTGGCTCACATTGGTGGCTTAACCATCAAACCACAAGCATCAAAGTCTTGGTATGCCAGCTATAAGCCTTGACGGCTCTAACTTTGATTAGTTGAACGTGGCTCATCATTATGTAAATTTCACCATCAGTCTTGTACGTGATTGAGTAGAGTGCAGTTAATTACCAGGCACCACCGTGGGCCATGATGAGCCTTGAAAATTAAAGGTAACATCAAGATTGGACCCGGATGGAATTATAAAAGTCTATAAAAATTTCTACTATTACCATGATTTATAATTAAAACATGTAAATCATATCCCTTAAAATCACCGGCAACCTTCAATTCTAGCTTGGATTTTTTTCTTTCAATTGGGAATTTTGTATGCTCAAACGGGTTTTGTGAGCATTGCTAGGCATGGCAACTCCTTCATGATTATTTGGATGGGTGGCATGTGATGTATTAGCGGCTCAAATTTTGATTAATTAAATGTAGTATGTAGCATGGCGGCTCCTTCATGATATTTAGATGGCACCATCGGGCTTGCATGGGATTAATTACTAGTCATCGGCATGGTGGGTCCTTCATGATTATTTGGATGGGCTTGTATGTGATTTTATGTTCCCATTGAGAAGTGATATTTTTTAATTATTTTTAGTGCAGTTAATGACCAATCATTGCGATGGCATGTGATTAAATGGCGGCTCCTAATTCTATAATTGGATGGGCTTGCATGTGATTATTTTTGGGGCAAACAAGCAATCTATGTATATATATATATACATATATATGTGTGTGTGTGTGTGTGTGTGTGTGTGTGTGTGTAAGATAAGTGGCTTGAATATGCATTAGAGTTTGGCGGAAGATTGACATCTTCACAGGAAAGGGGAGGGAGAGGGGATAGTTTGTGGCAAAGTCTGGCAGGAAAAGTAACTCATGTTGTAGGCCGTTAAATAGCATTGATCACGATCAATAGTCTTATCATACTGCAATATCTACAAGACTTCATGCTTTGAGGTGGTAGGCATGCGATGCTGATAGAGGATTCCTTGGCGATCACTTGGTGTGTAAGGTGCTAAATCATGGATTCATAGAGAAAATAGTTAGTATGCAATTGTGATGAATGAAACTACCTGAATTCACACCACACAGAAAATAAAAAATATGCAATTGTGATGAGAGTGGCAAAATTCGGATCAATATTTACAGAAGAATGTTGCTTTCTAGTGGGAAAAAAATGCTCCCAAACTAGGGGCACAAGTTCTGCCCCAGCTTTCCAATGCTCTACCTTTAATATGTCAATCTCAACCACAATCTGAATCTCAATTTCAATCTTAATCATAACCTGGGAGCTTAATACAATTTTCACTGATTGTCTTGTCAGAGAAAAAGGATTGCTTGCTACAGCCAACCCCTTCGCAGAAACACACAGGCAAATCTGCAAAACTGACGAAAGTGGTATTTGACCACACAGTCACTTCCTAGTGGCGATTTTGCATCAATAGGCAATAAGGATGATTATGTAACTCCCAGTACCTCTGCACACATTACCTCTGCACACATTACCTCTGCACACAGGCATATGATGCAATTTCTACGGCAACTTTTCACCGACTTGCAGAGCAGTGGTCGCACAGCAAAAACAGGGCATTTTTCTCAGTGCTTGCGGAGAACTTCTGCCTCCAAAACGGGCCCCGAAATGGCCTCGAATCAAAAAAATCAAGTCACCGAGGGCTGTGCCTTCTCCTGCAGCATAAATTGCCCTCTCGCCACACTACGAAGGGCGTCTCAATCTGAGACAATGCACTCTTGCACTTTTCGGCTGTGCTACTTGCAGAGATTTGCTCCCAAACTCGAAAAAGGAAAGCAACACCGGTCCTCTTACGAGGACACCGTGAACTTGGTTTGCTTTCTTGAGCTCCTTACCATGAACCAGGCTCTGATACCATGTGAAGATAGTGGGAGAGAAGGAAGGAGTCTCACTTGCGGCTTTCTCACATACACACTGGGGGAATACACACAAAGGTGGAGGCTGAAAATAGTTTTCCTCTTCTTAGTTGTGAAAGCCAAAAGAACTCTTGTACAAAGAAATAGAAGAACCCTATATGTGGGTCTCAAACCAAGCTCAGCTAACTAAGGTGGCATACTAACTGAGCCACGAACTAGAGTACATAAGGATAGCTATCATCCAGCTATTATTCATGGGCGGTGTACCAACCGCATCTGCAGCTAACAAGTCGGTGACATAAATGCACAACGGTCACCCTGGCATATCACGAGTGGAGCTCGATATCTCAATAGATCTATCATTCTGAATAGCGCCTCACTGCAGTCTTTGGCCTTGCAACCTATCATTGCTCAGAATTCAAGGTTGTCTTGTAGCAACCACCGCGCTGGTTCATGGAGATATAGCTCCATTACCTATGTTTACATATTACAGGAGGAGTTCTATAATGACCAATGCACTAGCAAACAGAAGGAGATCTATAACAACCACCACACTCATTCTTGGAGTTATATATTTGTGTACCAAGGAAAATGTATTTCCTTGTGCAACCAAACAAAATGCAATTGATGATATGGCCCTTGAGGGGTCCACTCTAGGGGCAAGGGCCATATCGACATGCCATATCTATCCAGTGGAATCCTGGATATTGTATAATGCGTGTTGATATGGCTCTTTCCCCTAGAGGGGACCCCTCAAGGGCCATATCGACAATTGCATTTTCTGAAAGTTTAATTGTATTTTTCTAGATGTATCTCCATGTAACCACAACGGTGGGTCGTTGGAGCTATTTTAGCGCTATTTTGGTCCTAAACCAAGGAGATTATAATCCTACTTTACTAGTATTTTAGTCCTTCTTGCAGTAAATATAATTGAGGGCAAAAGTATTCCAAGCCACTACGGTGATTGGAGGCCTGGTCGTGCCATCCAGATAATCAACTACAATTCATCGAGTGAAAATTGAGCAAAAGAGAATTCAATGTACATCTACATCCAATAACAAGTTATATAAAAATTAACAACTTCTCTTATCTTATAATCCATGCATGTGGGACTTTGAGATAAAGGTGTAAAATCATTAGCTTGCTCTTAGGTAGACTCATTTCTCCTCTCATTTCCAAAGTAAAACTCTCTATCAAGAGGTTCTTGTAGGAAACACAAAGGTAATTCTATTTGTGGGTTATCAAAATGATGATGTGTATAGGTCTCACCTAATGGATCCTCTTCAGAAGGAGGTGATGATGTTCTTTTTCTCTCCTTTAGGAAATGGACGACATGGGATAAGTTCATTATTATACCTCCCTTTTCCTTCCATTCCTTCCTTTTTACTAAAAGAGAGGAAATGATAGAAACCACATTTGTCTCTCCTGGCTATAGCATTCGAACCATTGTAGATAATTCTAAACCATTTGACATCAAGAATGAAAATACTAAATCTTCTAAAATCAACTTCATAGATGTCCTGTATGGTCCCACAATAGAGAGAGAGAGAAGATTGGTATTAGAAGCACTTGCTCGGCTATCTTGTACAAAGTTGGCTGTGACTCCACAATCATATGTGACTCTCCTTGAATCGATGCATTCCACACAAAAATGCCACCCATGTGACCACAATGCACTGTACTTTTTGTACTACAAAAGATCATGATTAAAATAATGAGGATGCATTTTGTAGCAATTGTGATCATTAAGTAGATCTAGCCATTGCTGAGTGGTTATGAGCCTCGTTGAGCAAGAGGAAATTTGTACAACTCATTATTGCCACCATCCCACCTTGTTGCATTAAAATTTTTTAGAGAGCCAATGGAGGAGACGATGGAGAGGCCAAAGACCATGCACATTGCTAGGACTCAGATTACGGCCCCCCCAACAAGTCGAGAGTACTCTGCTGTGAAAATTGTGAGGCCTTCATCGACGTCTAGGGGGAACCCATATACCATAGCCATAAAGAGGCTAGAGGTGAGTGAGCATGTCATCTAAGGTGGTGACAGATATGGGGGGAATTGTTGACTGTGGGAATGAAGGGTGTCTACTAGTGCCAGCATTTGTACTCCAAGTGAGTGCAACAGAATCACCTTATATGAGAAGGAAGATAACATTGGGATCACAATGCATCGAGGGGGGCTGGTAGTAGGCATGGTGAAGATGGGTCAGTGAGTCGCAGATGAGTAGGGGAGAAGATGACTGACAAGAGTTGGTGGAGGGATCATGAATCAAAGTAGAGGAGGGGCGAAAAAAAGCTGGAGGGTGTGGAGCAAAGTAGCCGAGCAGGGGCGGATGAGAGAAACGTAGTAAAATGCCATGGATCTTATATATTATAAAGTTTGAGCAACCATGGTGGCTGGAGCCCAGGGTTCCATCCATATTAATTGCAAGCCACCGTAGTGGAATCTTAGGCACCACCCCAGACGGGCAAGTAATCATGAACCAGACGCCTAGTGGTGGGTGAGTAGGCCATTATGGTGGCTGGTAATTAACTGCCTGCCCAGTGGAATCTTAGCCATGATAGATGTGGCTGATGAGAGCCACCACCATCGAGTAATAATTACCACAAAATTAAATCATGAAGCCTAATCGCCTCTAATCACTCATTACCATGCACTCTAGTACTCTCCTGAGCATGCACACCCAGTGACTGGTAATTTACTGCACTCGTAGTAATCATGCATGCAAGGTCGATGGTGATAAAACTGGCAAGTGACTAATTGCGGGCCACTGTGGTGGGTGGCTGGTAATTAACTACCAGCCTAGTGGCCACAGACGTGGCTGATGAGAGCCACCACCACCGAGCAATAATTACCACAAAAGTAAATCATGAAGCCTTATCGCCTCTAATCACTCATTACCATGCACTCTAGTACTCTACTAATCATGTAAGCCTTGTGAATGGTAATTTACTACACTCATAGTAATCATGCATGCAAGCCAAGTGGTGGTAACTAGAAGGTGAGTAATTGCAGGCCACTACGATGGTTGGTAATTAACTGCCAACCTGATGGAATCTCGACTGCCACCACAAATGTGGCTAGTAATCTTAGATGCCACCACCTCTAATCACTCATTACCATGCAAGGTAGTACTGCCTTCTTGAATTAATCAAAATTTAGGCCAACCACCACAGTGGCTCTCACCTTGACAGTGTAGTCGGGCTACAAACTTAAGCCTCCGTTATTCCGTATGCTTAATTGTTTTGTCTTCTATCCCTCTCAACCATTTCTTTCTCCCTTGCACTTAGACTGCAAACTCAAGCATCCACTATTCCATTTCCTTCACTGTTTCATCTTCTATCCCTCTTGACCATTTCTATCTCCCTTGCACTCTTCATGCAACTTCTATCCCCTCTTGTAATAGACCTTGCACAGTTCGGAAGCTCCTCACACAATCTTTTCTCCCCTCTACAACACAGTGCGAGAGCCTCTCCTCCCTTGATCTTGAAATTGTGACATCTTTGAGCTTCTCACTTGCTCTTCAAAAGCCCCATTTGGGATGCTCTCAATAACTTCACCAGGTTGGTACATGAGATGAATGTAAAGGAGGGACAAATAGTCTGTCAAAGCTAGAAGATTATCATCATTGAAAGTGTGATTGAAAATGCACTAGGAATTCCTGGAGGCAATTTGCAAGCACACTTCTTTGAGAAGCACTGGAAGAGACAGGATATTCTAGATGTATACCCCAACACTCAGATTAGTAAAGATGGTGGAGTCAAGCTTTCTAGCTTGCCAACAGACCTCCAAGATGTGCTAAAGAAGACAATGCATTTCTTTCCTGATACGAGAGGAACCGTGAAGCTCTAGCAGGTTCAAGTAGCAGTAGAACAACTGAAAGGATGTGACGTATCTTTCTCAAGGGTGATCTCCAACAGCGTGATAACCAACTTGAAGAATTGCATGGATGGCAAATCCCAATTGTCATCTCACTCTGCTAGAGTTGTAATGCACCTGATGACATCTACCCTCAAAGTGATTTTTGAGCAATACGATAAGAAGATGTCTCAGAAGGTGACTTTTCTACAAGAGAAAGCCTGCAGCAAAGGCAACACAACTTCATAAAAATTCTCAGGGAGGGTGTAGAAGCCAAGGTAGAGGAGGCACAAGAAAGAGACTTGCAGGCACAAGAGCAAGCTAAGGCTATTGCAAAAATGGTCGACATGGAAAGGCATAGAAGAGAAGAAGCAGAGAAGCACATCAAGGAGCTCTGAGATAGGGATAAAGAAGTTAGAAGTGATGGCGACATCGTGGACAAGAAGTGCATCAAGGAGCTCTGAGATAGGGTTGAAGAAGTTAGAAGTGATGGGGACATTGAGGGGACATCACAGACAAGGAGCTAGCATTGATGTGAAAGGAGCTTGAAGATCAGAGAGCCAAAAAGGAGGGTCTTTACAAACAGCTCTATGACATGCAAAATGCATTGAACATTAAAAAAGACCAGATGATGGAGGAGTTGAAAAGGGAGAATGTAGAAACTAGAGCGGCGATGTAGGAACTACGAGAGAGCTTCAAGGTCAAGAAGGATGGGGCAAAGAGTAGCTAGGGTGGAGAAGACAATGAGGTAGCTCTCTAGGCCAGGAAGGATGCTCTAAGTAGCCATGGTGGAGCAAGTTGTAGCAGCCACGGTGGGGGTTGTTTTTTTCAAAACACTATTGGAAGTTCAAAGAGTAAGCTACAAGACCCTGCCATTAGGGGAGAAATGGGGTCTCAAAAGGGCCTCCAATTAGTGTTTCCTAATTTCAAAGGATTAGAGAGGGATTTGACGTGTCACACAATTGAGAGTGCTAAAAGGTGTGGGGCAATGGTATGTTGAGGTGGACAGTGAGTAGGCCTGCAGCGAGCCCCTATTGGTTGCTCCCCTTACACTAGGGACCACCCAAACCTCTTAACCCATGTTTGATCCTCCTACCAGGTGCACCTCCCCTACATGAGCCCAAATTTGCCTTCAAAGGTATGGTAGGGCCCAAATGGCGAATTTTTCTTCTCTCCTCCCTCTTTCTAGGGCCTCTGCCCCCCACTGTTCTGGTCCAGCCTGCCAAATCCCTCCATTATTGAAATGCCTCCCATGCATTTGCCTTCTTCCCCCTCTTTCTTTGCTCCCTCCTGCTCTGGCCTGCTTGCTCCAGCTCCTCTCTCTCTCTCTCTCTCTCTCTCTCTCTCTCTCTCTCTTCCCCCTCTCCCTCTCATGTGCCTCTATTGGTGCTTCTTTGTCCTTCTCCTTCTCCTCTTTTGTGCCTCTATTGGAGCTGCTCTGTCCCTCTCCTTCTCCGTCTCTTGTGCCTCTGTTTTCTACTGCACTGTCCCTCTCCTTCTCCCTCTTTTGTGCCTCTGTTGGAACTGCTCTGTCCCTCTCTTTCTCCCTCTCCTATGCCTCTGTTGTTGCTACTACTCTATCCCTCTCCTTCTCCCTCTTTTGTGCCTCTGTTGGAGCTGCATTGCCCTATGTAGGAGTCCCATTCTTGCTGTTGCAACCTATGCAAGCATGGTGAGGAGCAAGGCTACAAGACCACACAATGTTGTGACCTCTTGTGTCTTCCACAACACCAGAAATACATTGGATGAGTGGATCCCTTGCACCTATAGCTTAAATTACTAGATAGTGATGAAAGGATTAGCCAAAGGTCCACATAAGCTTCCCAAGAGCAAGACAGGTGACATCTTGCATGAGTGGAAGGGGCGCATCTTGAAGTTCAAGTTTGGGAAGAAAGGATGGCTCACAAAAGTGCAACATGTTTACATGGGAAAAGATATGCAGCTTCCTCCATCATTCAATCAATCTAGGATACCATCACACTGTGAGGCTTTCTATCTATGTACCTTTTTCACTTGTGAGTGTAATGAGTCCATTTGGAAATTTTGTGTTTGGTCTCTAAGAGCTCTTATTCATGGTGGCAGATGTTTTCCCTTCGGACTTCAAGGAGTGGGAACCAGTTGAATCATTCATAGGCAAGTTCACTGCAATTCATGAGGATTTAGGTAAGCAAATTCATGTAGGGGAGAAGTTGGACTCCTTGCGAATGAAGAATGTGTATTGGTATAATGAAACATACATCACTCCAACGACATCATCAAACTATGGCTATTTGCAAACCATTGCACCACCACAGCTTCAAGACATGGATTGCAGCAATGTGGACTCAAGGACATTGCAATCGTACAAGGACAAGATTGCAAAGGATGTGGGCATGGCCATGAAGTTTACATTTGGATCCAAATGGGCAAGGTTATCTTGGTTTATGCCTCTGCACATTTTTGCTTTTTTGTTTCAGAATATACATATGCATAGCACAAAAACTATGTGGTCCTGCAAGCGTGTAGATGAAAATGCTCTTGAAGATTTACTTAGGATGAATTGGGGAACCAGGTCATGCGACCAAAAGGGTGATGTGTTTCAATGTCATGCATGTAAAGAAAATGTGGTTATTAGATACCATTTGTCATGCCAAATGTTGTATTTAGCTTTTCAATACAGGTGCTAGAAGAAAACAAATGGCTAGTGGCTTCCTCTAGACTCTAATGATGATGAAGACAATACGGGGGTAAGTTTGTCTATTGATGTTGAAGAGGGAGATGCCGAGAACATGAATGTCACATTGCAATGGACTCTAAGGGATGTGCAAGAACACTTATTGGTCATGGAGGATGGCATGTCAAAGTCCTTCTACTTTACCTTAAATGGTGGTAAGATCAGCCGCCATGTGGACAAGTGCATGCATAGTGCCAATTTCATTCCTCCTGCAACTTTGAAGATTTCTGGCAATGTGTTTGACTAGTGCAGCATTTAGTTTTTTGTCAAATCCTAGTTATTGCTTCAAAAGATGATGGATGAGAGTGCTCTCAATGGAAGCAAGAACAGAAGGAGAGAGAGAGAGACAGAGAGCCACACAAGTTTTGGTGGGTGCAGAACCACCCTAATCTTCTTTTTTTATTCATTTATATATGTGTTTGAGTATTGTATATAACTGGGGTAAAGGCACACTGACCTTTAACCCCCACAACCTCCCACTTAAAGGACAATGTGCCTTTAAGGGAGAACAACCAGTGAGCATACTATCCAATGCCCATCAATACACGACAATACTCAAACCGTTGACTAGGTAGACTCTTCGTCAGCATATTTGCAGGGTTATCATCTGTATGAACCTTGACAAGCTCTATGCGCTTGTCCTCAAGTACCTCCCTGATGAAATGGTACCTGACCTCAATGTGTTTGGTCTTCACATGAAAGACCGGATTTCGTGCTAGCTGAATAGCACTCATGGAATCACTATGCAATGTCGGTACACCTGTATGAATCCCCAAATCTCCCACTAGCCGATCAAGCCATATAGCCTCCTTACAACCCTCTGTGGCTGCAACATACTCAGCCTCTGTGATAGACAAAGCAACGCACTTCTGTGCACGAGACATCCACGACATTGCACCACCTGCAAAGGTGAACACATAACCAGAAGTGGATCTCCTACTATCCACATGCCCTGCATAGTCTGAATCTGTGTACCCAAGTACATGCATGTCTCCTTTACCAAAGCAAATGCACATCTCCTTGGTACCCTTCATGTACCTCATGATGCACTTAACTGCCTCCCAATGCCTCTTTCCTGGATTAGCCATATACCGGCTAACAACTCCCACTGCAAATGCAATGTCTAGTCTAGTAGCTATCATAGCATACATAAGACTCCCAACTGCTGATGCATAAGGAACCTTGGCCATCATGGCTCTTTCCTCATCTGATTTGGGACTATCTGTATGACTTAGTTTCACATATGGAGGCAATGGAGTACTCACTGCCTTCCCCCCCTCCATATTGAAATGCTGTAATACTTTTGTAACATACTCTTTTTGTGAAAGCCAAAGGAGTTTCCTACTCCAATCATGTGTGATGCGCATACCAAGAATATGACCTGCAAATCCCAAATCCTTCATATCAAAGGCCTCATGCAACTTGGCCTTTAATGCATCTAGCTCATAAGTATTCTTGCTAGCCAATAGTATATCATCCACATATAGTGCCAGGATTATCAGGCTATTATCCTTATCCCTTTTAGTGTAGAGGCAGTGATCAATTTCACTCCTAAAACCCTGGGACCGAATGAAAGCATCAAACTTCTGATACCATTCTCTAGGTGCTTGCTTAAGACCATAGAGACTCTTCTTCAGCTTGCAAACTAAATGCTCTTTGCCCTTTTCTTCAAAGCCTTCCGGTTGCACCATGTAAATTTCCTCATGCAAATCGCCATGCAAGAAAGCTGTCTTGACATCCATCTGCATAAGCTCCATATCCTCTACTGCCACTAGTCCAAGCATGCATCTAAGTGTGGTCATCTTCACAACCGGAGAGAATATCTCATGAAAGTCCACAGCCTTCTCTTGCTTGAACCCTTTAGCAACCAAACGGGCCTTGTACCTAGGCACATCATCATCTGTGACCTTCATTTTGTAGACCCATTTACATGGCAATGCTTTCTTTCCATGTGGCAAAGAAACCAAGTCCCAAGTCTTATTCTTCATAAGTGAACTCATCTTTGATTGCATAGCATACTCCCACTTGCGTTGATCCTCGCGCATCATAGCCTCTTTGTAGCAAGAAGGCTCCCCACAATCAGTAAGCATCACATAGTCTACCCCTGGAACAAACTTATCAGGCGGTCTAGACACTCTAGAAGATCTTCTCAAGGGCATTTCAGTTTGCTATCCCACCTGCATATCAGCTACATTTGGCTCATCATTTCCATCAATAGATGATCCATCATCTACCCTTGATTGTATACCTATGGGAGTACTTGGTGGTACCATTTCTTGCACATTTGGTGCATGGACAGCTTGCTGTCTATCAACATATGCAGGTGGATTCACATCCTGGAAAGTGATTCTCCTCATTTCCACATCCCTCATGGGTGCCTTATGCATCTTCTTCTCATTGAAGACCACATCATGGCTACGTATGATATTCTTTGCTTCTGGATCCCAGAGACGATAGCCCATCTCTCCACTTTCACCATAACCCAGAAAGATGCATTTCCTAAACTTAGGATCTAGCTTCTTTCGAAGCTCTTTTGGCACATGTGCATATGCCTCACACCCAAATATACGCAAACGAGAGTAAGAGGGCTTCTTGCCACTCCATGCCTCTTCAGGAATACCACCATCCAAACTCTTACTAGGTGATCTATTGATCACATGTACTACAGTCTTCATTGCCTCAGCCCAAAAACCACTAGAAAGACTTGCATTGGAAAGCATGCATTGCAACCTTTCTTGAATGGTACAGTTCATCTTTTCTGCAACTGGATTTTTCTCTGGAGTACGAGGGGATGTGAGCTCCCTCTTAATCCCACGTGTATCATAGAAATGCTGAAAGTCATGAGAGAGATACTCTCCACCATTGTCAGTCCGTAGGCATTTAAGCGTTCTACCTGACTGATTCTCAACCAAGGCCAGCCATTTTTGAAATACCTGGAACACATCACTCTTCCGAGCTATAGCATAAGCCCACACTTTCCTAGTTGCATCATCAATGAATGTCACATAGTATTCAGCCCCGCCTAATGACTGTGTAGGCATGGGACCACATACGTCTGA
Source organism: Dipteris shenzhenensis (assembly GCF_047967505.1). Lineage (NCBI taxonomy): Eukaryota > Viridiplantae > Streptophyta > Polypodiopsida > Gleicheniales > Dipteridaceae > Dipteris > Dipteris shenzhenensis. The sequence goes on along the minus strand of NC_141616.1, from coordinate 41,556,525 downwards.
ATGCACCAAATCAAGCATTTCAAACTCTTTCTTTCCCCTTCTTTTATGCGCTGATTTAGTCTGCTTCCCATAGAGACAATGCTCACAAAATTCAAAATCAGAGAAACTCAAATGTGGTACATAACCCAAACGTCATAAGAGTTTCATTCCATTCTGGCTCATGTGCCCCAACCTGCAATGCCACAAAGAAGTGCTTGGCTGCTTGGTTATTGCAACAACATGATCAAATACCCCTGATACATGTAAGGGATACAAAGTCCCACACTTGGCACCCCTGGCCAAAAGCATAGAGCCCTTCTGAAATTTCCAACTCTGAAAGCCAAAAGTGGTGTGAAAACCAGCATCATCTAGCTGACCCACTGAAATAAGACTCTTGGTCAGCTTAGGCACATGTCTCACATGTTTCAAAACAAATGCAGACCCATTTGCAAAAGAAAACTTTATGTCACCTGCTCCCACTATGTCACATGCATAGTCATTTCCAAGATGCACACAACCTGTCTTTCCACTGTCATAAATGGAGAACCATTCCCTATGGGGAGTAACATGGAATGAAGCACCAGAATCCAAAATCCAATCCTAGGAATATGCATCATTTGAAGTGCTAAGCAACTCTGCAGATAAACTAGACATGAAGAGAACGTCATTGTCACTATGATGTGATTGCATTGATCTTCTCGATCTTCACTTTTCCTTTGTCCTCCCTTGGACTCTCTTCCTTTTGATTTGCACCCCAATTTGCATTCTTTTTCTTATCCTTTTTCTCTCTTTTTAGCTTGTAGCAATCCTTTTTCATATGGCCCTTCTTGCCACAGTGGTAACACTCAATGTTCTGTGCCCTGGATTTGCTACGTGACTTCCCTCTTTCTTGGGACTTCCCCCTGAACTATGATCTGCCCCTTTGCACATTTAAGGCTGCATCCTGCTTGTTGCCATCCATAGACTTCCGTCTAATCTTCTCGGTCAACAAGCTACCCACAACATCATCAAATTTCAATACTCCACCAGGTGCAGAGTTATTGATAGCTGTACGGAAGGTATCCCATGAGGATGGCAATGAACATAAGAGAAATATTGCCTTAGTCTCCGCATCAAAATTCATCTTCTGAGCCTGAAGCTGGCTGAAAATAATATTGAATTCATTCAAGTGAGAAGCAATGGAGACCCCTTCCTTCATCTGCAGCTCAAACAACCTCTTCATGAGGTAAACTTTATTAGAGGCAGTTTCCTTTTCATAAGTGGCACATAGTTTCTTCCACAAATCTTCTGTAGTCTGCTCATTTACTACTGTGAAATAAACTGACTCTGCAAGATGAAGTCTAATAGTAGACTTTGTTAATGCATCCAACTCATTCCAATCATCCTCAGACATATTTGCAGGCTTAGCTTCAATCCCTGCCAAGGGTCTAATCTGCTTCTTTTGAATAAGCACATCCCTTATCTGTTCTTTCCACAAAGAAAAGTTTGTCCCATCAAACTTTTTAATGTTGAAAAACTCCTTTTTAGACATGGAAGAGGATGCCATTATGCAAATAAAACAAAATCCCAAATGCTAGTGCATACAAGAGAGAATCACACCAAATACCAGGTGCACCCAAATGTGTATGCCATAATAGAGTGAAATATCACCGAAACTCATGTCTCAAAGCATCAAAAGATGCATCTGACTCATGTGCATATACTATGCATCCATATGAGCAAATCTGGCCCAAAAGAAAATGCCAATAAGTGCCAAATGACTCAAGCATAAACACTGTCCATTGGCATATGCATCAATAATATCTCATCCAAGAGAGCATAGCACTATCAGTGCATCACCTGCAATATGTCAAAGCTATCCCTCAGCATAAAATAGCATCCATGTGCAAAGCATCCATAAAAATAGGATCCCACAAGGCAATTTGGGCCTATCAGCGCATCCAATAAGGACCGCAATACATCCAAATGGCCTATAAATCACCCAATGCAACCCAATGCACACCACGAATGAGTGCACACTACTCAAACTGTAACCAGAGTGATCTGCATAAGGTATGCTCAAGAAATCATGGTCCCATGGTAATGACCGCTACTAAAAATAGAACCTGAGATGCCTCAAAACATGGGCGCCATTGCATAATCGGACTCAGCAAGAAAATCTGCAAATATCTCTCTTTTGCCAGAACTCCAAAATCCCAACCGATGAGTGAGAAATGGGAGTCAACAGTTATCCACTGCCATGTGGCATAAATCTAAGGTTTCAAAACCTTAGAATGAAAAATGCATAACAGAGAGACGAAATTGAATACACAGAAATCTATAACTCTGAAAATCCTCCACCGAATCATGCAAGAACTAATAGGTAGGGGTTTTTGGGCGTCCGAAACGCAATGGGACAGACGGTTTTGGAAACCGTGGTCTCAATCACTAGGTCCAGTACACGGACTGAAAAACGTTTTTGGAAACAGAGCTGTTTGTAAACTCCACCGGAGTGCGAATGATGAGCAACATAGACACTGGAACTGACAGATCTACAAATGGTTGCTCCAAACTTGAGTTCCAACACCCGGGCAAAAAACGCAGAAACTGACACAGTGAGTCAGAAATCCAATGAAATGATCCCAGATTCAAGAATGAAGGTGTTTCCAAGCTCCTGAAGTGAAGTGGACACCAAAAGCAAGCAATAGTTGCCTCTACAAGTCAATACGGAGTCTCTGTCATCGAACGGAACACGGAAAAGCTCAAAAAACGACTTTTACTTTGAAAACACTTAACAGGCTCTCAAAACCACTTCGCAAAGCCAAAGTGACTTTTCCAAAGGTTCCTCCAAGGTCTCTACACACTCGGATGCAAGTAAAGTCGCCCACAAAGCTTCCCACAGAGCTTCTCCTTCCTCCCATAGAGCTGCTGAGCTTCAAGCATTCACGAACGCTCAACTAGATCACCCGGGCTCTGATACCAGTTGAGAGTGCTCTCAACGGAAGCAAGAACGGAAGAAGGAGAGAGAGAGAGACAGAGAGCCACACAAGTTTTGGTGGGTGCAGAACCACCCTAATCTTCTTTTTTTATTCATTTATATATGTGTTTGAGTATTGTATATAACTGGGGTAAAGGCACAGTGACCTTTAACCCCCACAATGGACAATTAAATTAAAATGTTATTTCTTTTAATGTTTTCTCCTTTCAGTTCATGGTAAATGTTTTTCAAAAAATTTGAGGATTTTATGATTAATTTTAATTTTTAGGGTTTTGATATATATTAAGGGGTAAGAGCCCTTTTTACATCACATTCTCACTTTCACATTTAGAGAGCCATAGAAACTCCCACCCTAAAAAATTACTCCCTCCATCAGCTGCTGTCTGCCATGGATTCAGCTAGAACTGTGTTCCATGACTTCATCTCATGAACTGCATTTGCAAATCATGAGGAAGAGCTATTTTTAGTGTTTGATAGGACTTTAGATATCCTAGGCACATATATGTGAGCCAAGGATGACTTCTTAGATCTCATCCTCTACATGCAAGATAATTTCACAAATTTTGTGTATACACTTTACCACTCTTCAAAAAGATGGGTTCCCATAGATTACATAAAGTATCTGTTCCTAGAGGAACCCAAGTTTGTAAAGTGCATGGCCCGCTTTTGTGACAACCTTACAGAGGAAGGGTTTAGGATGGTTGAAGTAAAAGGCATCCTAGACACGAGGATCACGGGAAATATAGGCACAAAATTCCTTTCATGGGAGATGACATTCATCTTCCTTCTCCAAGAAGGAAATTTAGAGGAAGAAGCCTCATCATCTACCACCCCCTCTAGTAGAACTCTTGATCTGCTCATCCCTAGATTAGACTCGAACATGTACATGGAAGAAAGTCTTGATGATGCAAGAGACTAGATGGAAGCAGCTCAAGCATTAAGCCTACTTCAAGAACCCTCAGTAGAGCAAGAATCTGCATCGGAGGCCGTTGACACAAAATAACACTTATGGTCCTTGTCCCCCTCATCATTGATGGAGAAGAGTGCATATTCCTCCATGACATAGAGGTTCTTTTTGGACTATGAGAGGATGAGGCACTTGGAGTCCTATCTAGGTTCGATGTTGACACAAGTGTCAAAGATCTCGAGGTTTTAGGTTCTAAAGAGCAGACAATGGAAGAGTTTCTCTTGACGATGCTAGTTTCAATGAGGGATGTAGACATGTCCGTATATGATGCACAACCCTCTCATGCAGAAGCTTCCACCTCCAACACAGGTCAGGAGAAAGCGTCCACCTCAATTTGAACAATATTTTTTATTTTAATGTTCTTTTGGTATAATTTGTTTTGTTAGTCTTCTAATGTTTGTTGAATTGTTGGAGGATGTGTTTGAGCTTAATGAATTCTCATCTCAATGGGGTAATGTTCGCAACGCATTTGGGTGAGATCATTCTTTGGCCCATTACCTTGGCAAAGTCGCAGAGCACATTGTGGTCTTCCACAACAAACTTTCTCCTCGAGGTCCTTCAGAGCTGTTGAGGCGCAAGGCATTGCCGTGCGCTATCAGATACTCCAACATTACTCGGAATGCCAACAAAGTGATTTTGGTACACCACCTGGTTGTGCTGTCAATTCCTTTGGATCCAACATTCATGGCAGGGCATTGATGGCAACAACTATGTCTTTGGCAACTTGAGGGTTTTCAAATCACCAAGAAAGATGCCATTCGACTCGAAATCTTCCATGGCCATCGAATGGTCAATGTTTGCCCTTCCTCTTGTCTTCAGATCGTTGATGGGATTCCTATTCTATCTAGAGCCCACTTCAGTGTCTCATGGCACTCTTTCGGAGTCTCAAATGCTGCAAGCCACCATATATCTTTTTCTGATTGCACTGAGAAATCTTGCTCTATTTCTTTGTTCCCTTGAACAAAGGCTAAGGCTTTATTCATAATGCAAATGCTCACTCTCTCTAACTTGTGTACTTTCACCAATTGAGCTTCATCCATTTTGATGACAAATATGAGATTTCCATTGCAATCTGTACAACAAAAGAGAGAAATCGTTAGGATAAACATGATATAGGAAATGAACTAAGTAAAGTGCAATGCTATAATGGAATTCCTCTTACCATCTTCTCTCATGCCATAGAATTTGACCATTGCTTGTTGTAGTTTCTCAACATCTAAGTAGACATTGTTGAAAGCATTCATCTCAAAGGTTTGTAAGCCAAAATTTCTTTTTACTCTTCCAAGTCACTGTGCCCCTTACTCAATGGTACCCTCCAAGCATTGCTCTTGCATGTTGGTTTGTTTCTCACCATGCACATCTCACAGACCAAGGTGTGGGTAGGGGCACTGTAGACTTCTTATACTTTCCCAAAATAGCAGACTTGAAAATTCTTTAAACACATTGTTGAGATATCGAGTTCCACTCATGATATGCCAGGGTGACTGTTGTGCATTTATGTCATTGACTTGTTAGCTGCAGATGCAGTTGGTACACCGCCCATGAATAATAGCTGGATGACAGCTATCTTTATGTACTCTAGTTAGTGGCTCAGTTAGTATGCCACCTTAGTTAGTTGAGTTTGGTTCGAGACCCACGTATAGGGTTCACCTATTCTTTTGTACTTAGAGTTCTTTTGGCTTACACAACTAAGAAGAGGAAAACTGTTTTTAGCCTCCACCTTTGTGTATATTGTGAAGAGAGTGGGAGAGAAGTAAGGAGTCTCACTTGCAGCTTTCTCGCATACACAATGGGGGAATACACACAAAGGTGGAGGCTGAAAATAGTTTTCCTCTTCTTATTGTAAAAGCCAAAAGAACTCTCTCTTAGTACAAAAGGAATAGATGAACCCTATATGTGGGTCTCAAACCAAACTCAGCTAACCTAGGTGGCATACTAACTGAGCCACTAACTAGAGTACATAAAGATAGCTATCGTCCAACTATTATTCATGGGTAGTGTACCAACCGCATGTGTAGCCTGACAAGTCGGTGACATAAATGCACAACGGTCACCCTGGCATATCACGAGTGGAGCTCGATATCTCAACATGCCCCCTCGAGTTCAGTCCCAATTCCTGCACACCAAGTAGGTCTCTAAACTTGGGCAGCTTCTCTGTACCCAATGCCTTCGTGAATATGTCAGCTACTTGATCCTCTGTGCTGACATAAACCACATCAATAAAACCTACTAGAACCTTCTTTCGCACATAGTGATAATGCATCTCAATGTGATTTGTTCTAGCATGATAGACTGGGTTATTTGCCAAGTGTATACTGCTCATGTTGTCACAATAAATGACCACTGGCCCATCTATAGATTGATGCATATCATAAAGTAGCTTATACAATAAATGACCACTGGCCCATCTATAGATTGATGCATATCATAAAGTAGCTTATACAACCAAGTTGCCTCACATGCAGCCATTGCTGCACCCCTGTATTCAGCCTCTCTGCTCAACAAGGCAACTGTAGGCTGTTTCTTGCTACTCCAAGTGACTGCATAAACTGACTTACCAACCCAACAGCGTAGCTCAAATTTGGCCTAGTAATAGTCATATAAATCAAACTTCCTACTATGCGTATGTACATAGTAGGGTCTTCCAGAAGCTCACCTGCATTTGCGCTCAACTTCACATTCTGCTCCAAAGGAACTGAAATAGGCTTACAACCTATCATTCTATATTTGGAAAACATGTCCAATCCATACTGCCTCTGCAAGAGCCATATCCTACTTGTGGATCTAATCACCTCAATGCCCAAGAAATAACACAACTCTCACAAATCCTTCATCTCAAACTTCTGCTTCAATAGCATTTTCATATGAAGGATATCTTCATCACTATCACTTGTGACGATTACATCATCAACATAAATGACAAGAAGCATAATGCCTTTCTCTGTTTTTCTCACATAAAGTGAGAAATCTGCCTTGGAAATCTGAAAGCCAATAGTAACAAGATACTATCCTATCTTGTCAGACCATGCTCTAGGTGCTTGCTTCAAGCCATACAAGGCTTTCTTCAACCTACAAACAAACTCAGGATGAACAGCATGCACATAACCTGCTGGCTGCTCCATATAGACCTCTTCTTGCAAATCACCATGCAAGAAGGCATTCTTTACATCCCTCTGATGTAAAGACCATCCCTTTGATGCAGCCATAGCAATGACTACTCTTACAATTGCCATCCTTGCAACCGGATTGAATGTTTCTTCATAATCAATGCCATATGTCTGTGCATACCCCTTGATAACTAATCTTGCCTTGTATCTGCTCACAAAACCATCTGCATTATGCTTCACCTTATAAACCCACTTGCAGCCAATTACATTCTTGTCTTTAGGCAAAGGCACCAATTCCCACGTAGCATTTGTGGGGGTTAAAGGTCACTGTGCCTTTACCCCGGTTATGTATAATACTCAAACACATATATAAATGAATGAAAAAGAAGATTAGGGTGGTTCTGCACCCACCAAAACTTGTGTGGCTCTCTGTTTCTCTCTCTCCCTCTTCCGTTCTTGCTTCCGTTGAGAGCACTCTCAACTAGTATCAGAGCCCGATCTAGCTGAGCATGCGTGAATGCTTGAATCTCAGCAGCTCTGTGAGAGGAAGGAGAAGCTCTGTGGGAAGCTTTGTGGGTGACTTTACTTGCATCCGAGTGTGCAGAGACCTTGGAGGAACATTTCAAAAATTCACTTTGGATTTGCGAAGTGGTTTTGAGAGCCTATTAAGTGTTTTCAAAGAAGAAGTCATTTTTTGACCTCCATCTGACCTTAGGCATTTTATTTGCAGGCTTGTTTCTTTTTCAACCATAGCTTTAAAAGCTTTGAAATGCCCAAACACTTCACTTTTCTTTTTCATAAAATACACCCAAACTTTTCTGCTGTAGTCATCAATAAAAGTGACAAAATAATGACAACCTCCAATAGATGCAGCTTTAGTAGTCCACACATCAGAGTGGATTAGTTCCAATGGCCTCTTACTCTCTTGAACATGTCTAGGAAATGGTTTCCTTGCCTATTTTCCAAATTGATAGGATTCACATACCTTATACATTTTTGCAACCTTGAACTTAGGTAATCCGGCAACAATATTTTGGGCCTGCATTAATTTAAGTCACTGTACATTAACATGACCAATGCATTTATGCCAGATATCAATATTTGCAACTACACTGGTCCCATGTTCAAACACTGTTGCACTCAATTCAGACATGTCCACATCCAACGTAAACATCCTGCCCTTCTTCTTCCCTTTTGCTATCAAGCGACCTTTAGTGGGAGATTTGGGGATTCATACAGGTGTACCGACATTGCATAGTGATTCCATGAGTGCTATTCAGCTAGCACGGAATCCGGTCTTTCATGCAAAGACCAAACACATTGAGGTCAGGTACCATTTCATCAGGGAGGTACTTGAGGACAAGCGCATAGAGCTTGTCAAGGTTCATACAGATGATAACCCTGCAGATATGCTGACGAAGAGTCTATCTAGTCAGCGGTTTGAGTATTGTCGTGTATTGATGGGCATTGGATAGTATGCTCACTGGTTGTTCTCCCTTAAAGGCACATTGTCCTTTAAGTGGGAGGTTGTGGGGGTTAAAGGTCATTGTGCCTTTACCCCGGTTATGTACAATACTCAAACACATATATAAATGAATGAAAAAGAAGATTAGGGTGGTTCTGCACCCACCAAAACTTGTGTGGCTCTCTGTCTCTCTCTCTCTCTCTCTCTCTCTCTCTCCTTCTTCCGTTCTTGCTTCCGTTGAGAGCACTCTCAGTTAGATGTGAGGTAGACCTTGTCATCCTATGACACTTCTTTTTGTTGGTACAATGGGATCATTAGCTGCAAGGGTGGGATGTCAATTATGTCATGCCTTGTAGGATAATAGTGATGGCCTTTGTAGCAATGGCAATAAACCAGCAATAACCCTAAGGGGAGGACTACCCATGAGGCATACATATGTGATGAAAGCATCCATCCTGAGTGCTATAAACCTGGCATGTATAGACAGGCAGAAGATATATTTTTCATCTTTGGACAAGTCTTGGCAAATTATGCGCATAGTTTTTTTCCCTATGGAATCTTCCCATTTGATTGTTGGATGAGCGGATATAATCCTGAGTTGGAGTTTCTTCCATTGGATAAGCACTCTTGCTTTGAGCCGATCTTTCGCTTGTAGAGCGGCCACAAGCTCTTGCTACACCACTGTTCTGCATTGTAGTGGGACTTCATTGGTGTTGTCTTCCATGCCTCATTGTTGTGCACTAGCAATTGGAGTTTAAGCTTGGAGATGACTATCTTTTGGAATTACATCTCATCCATTTTTCTTTATACTTATTACCTAGATGGATGTATATGCCTCCTTAAGCTTTTTCATTTGCAAGGTGACCTACACTTGTTGTTGAGGAATGACTTCAGTGGTATTGGACCATTGGTCCAAGACTTGTGCTTGAGAAGTGCTGGCCTCTTTAGCGGTAGCAAGTTGGTCCTTTAAGATTTGACAGTCCCTTGTAAGCTCTTCAATGTTGAATGTGCATACTTTCAAAGACTGTTGCATGTCTTCAAGATTTCCTTGGCAATATTGGAGCTCTTCTTCTTTTGGGATTAGAGTGAGTCAAGATTGTGCTAGTTCCTCTATCTGTTGGCATGTGCAGAGGTCAATTAGTCATATTGAAGGACAAACTAATGTAATGGGGTGTACCAAGGGGTACAAGGTTTGTGTGAGTTCGTGTGTCACCACATGGTGGTTAGTGTGACCAGGTTTGGTGGTAGAAGGTTCTATTAGGTGTGATTGAGAGATTAGTGGCGTGATTTGTGGATCTGGAGACACTCTCCTTTGGGGCACATGCATTGTATCACTTGCCCTTATAAGGGCCTCTCCTGTTTTGAATAAACATCTCTTTTGTTCCATTTGCTAAATCCTTCATGCTATTCCATCATGTGGTATCAGAGCCACGTCCACCCTTCTTGAGCCATCTTTGAGTGCCATGTCATCATCTTCCCCAAATGAAGCTTTTCTTAAATTTCTTCCCACAGAATTTGCTCAAGCTTGTTCTCTCCATTCTCTAAGCCATTTCGCTTGTCCTCTGAGCTAAATTATCCTTGTGTTGGGGCAAATCCCTGGCTAGGAGGAATCAGACAATGGTTGCGTATTTTGCCTGTGCCGACATGCTTTCTAGCCCCGCTGAAGATTCATGCAATTCTCCTTGTAGGAGCCACCATTCACAAAATGGCTCTAGCTGCTCCTGTTGGGCAACACTACAAGCAACATGATGATGAAGTTTGAGCAACAGTGGTCTAGTAGATGAGGAGAAAAGGCAAAAAAACCAGTCGAAAATGATGAGTCTCTCTCAGGCGACCTGACATAACATTGTGTCATTCTTTCCTAGGGCCTCCTCTCTAGTAAAAGACCTTTCATTTCACTACAAAATCCCATTCAAAGCTTTTCTCTTCAGCTTCAATTGCACCCTCCAACTTCAAACTGTTCAATGTGGGGGTAACATTGATATTTGCTTCTAATATGAACCATTGAATATGGTTAAGTGCTAGAAAGTTTCATTACTATCTCAGTTATCTTTGGGCTTTTGGATGTTTGACCATTGGAAGTGGTCTGAGGCATTTTCCAGTCTTATATTTGGAGCATTGTCCTACAATTTGACAATTTTGGTAAATGCTCATGATGCATTTATGATATATTTTGAATTCAATATATTTTGTGAAGGAATAGACACTGCCTTGTAAGAGGTAAGACCTTCCTAATGGCTAACATGAGTAAGATAGATGGTCATTCTTTCCATACCTGGTAGACTAAGGTCAAGTTCATTCTTATGAAGAAAGGTCTATGGAATATTGCTTGTGGAAAGAAGAAGAAACCTTCAACAAGAAAAGGTGAAATAGCATGGATAGTAAAAGATGAAAAGGCTCTAGAAATTATTGCTTTAGGTCTTATTGATGAATATTTTCATCACATTGATGGGAAGGACACTTCACATGATGCATGGAAGACACTTGACAAGATATTTGGTGCCAAAGGTAAGCACTCAAAGATGAAAAGAACTACATCAACAAAGGTTTCCACAACAACAACATCAAGTATGGCAAGAAGATACACAAGGAAGAATGCTTCATCAAGGGAGAGATTTCCCCACTTCTTCAAAAAATTAGAATACTTTTATGTGTGGTCAATAAGGTTCTCTACCCTAGGATGTTCCCCTTAAATGATTGTTAGTCTTATGTTTGAGTTTTTACGTTATTAGACCCACGGGAATTTCCCATGTATAGTCATTGTCTAGTCTTCCAAGTGTAAACCAAGAGACCAAAGTCAGAGTGAGATCATGTTGGGGTGAGGATGCCCAAATTAGTCTACTATTGATGCAACTAGAGTGAGTCCCAGGTTGGGATCATAAGTGTTGTCACTAGAGGTGGGCAAGCCATGAAGTTTCCCATGGACTACTGCTAGGGTTGACATCATCAATTTGTGGGGGGGTATGAAGGACAAATTGATGTAATGGGGTGTACCAATGGGTACAAGGTTTGCGTGAGTTTGTGTGTCACCACATGGTGGTTATTGTGACCAGGTTTGGTGGTAAAAGGTTCTATTAGGTGTGATTGAGAGATTCATGGGGCTGATTGAGAGATCAATGGAGTGATTGTGGATCTGGAGATGCTCTCCTTTGCGGCACATGCATTTTATCAGTTGTTGCCCTTATAAGGGCCTCTCGTCTTTTGAATAAACATCTCTTTTGTTCCATTTGCTGAATCCTTCATGTTGTTCCATCACATAGGAGGTCTATAGGATTTCTGTAGCTTGTATTACTACTCTCATTTGTATTTGGCTTTGGTGGAAGTTGGAGGTCACATCCCTCACTGCCTTCTCTTGTGCTTGGAGAGCTTGGTTCATGTGCACTTCTTCAACCTCTTTCTCATCTATTTGTGCCTGAAGTTCCCTAACCTCTATGGCGATTCCATGGAATTGGTCTTCAATTGCTACTATAGTCTGTCTTTCCAATTCTCATGCATGTTTCTCCTTGGCCAAGCTAGTGAATATTTCTAACATTTGAAGCATTTGGCTAGCTTGATGATGGAGAATGACAGACGGTGATGAAGATTGGTGATACTACTGATACAATTGGTGTCCATGTAGCCATCTTGATGATTCCATAGTACTTGTTGGGGGTTGTTCCAATGATAAGTCAGTCACTTGGGTATAGAAGTTGTATTATTGATCTGGCATTAGCTCTCCTTGTGGCTCATTTATTGGCATGGCATTAATGGATGGGCAATGTTGGTGCTATTGCAGCCTTAGGCTCTGGCTGTTGCTATTGTTGGAGATATATTGATTGCAATATTGCACCGAGCTATAGTATCTCATGGGGCAATTTCTCAATTTTGACCTCCAGAATATGCATTTCTTCTTAGGTATCCGCATTTGCCAATGTGATAGTAGGAGAAGTTGGTGATGGCTCCCATGTTGGTGAGAAGGGAATGTCCAACTCCTCAATAGGTTTTGGTGGCTAGGGTAGAGTCATTTCTTGTTCACGTAGCTCTTTATTGATGATTACAGCCAATAAGTGTGGAATTTTACATTTTTGGCCTGATGAATCAAGTTTTTTTCTAAAGAAGATGACTAAGTGCTGGTTCTAGTCTTGCTTTAGCTGCCTACTTAGCAAAACAAATGTGTAGAGTGGAAGGTATCGATTCTTACTACTAGGATTGTGGATAGGAATTGTGTTCCTTCCTTGAGGTGAGGGTTAATGATGGTGTGAAGTAATATCCCAGCCCTATGGAACTTGGTGCCCTTTGGGAGGAGAGGTGGTATTTCGAGAAATTTAGTAGCGGTAGGCCTTGTAGGGTAATTTGCACCTTGATTTGGGAGTAATAAGGCCCTTTGAATTACTATACTATCGAGGATAATGTTGAGTTGGCTTTGATGTATAGTAATGGTCCCATACTTGACAACATGTGCATCATTAGAGTGGTATGAATGGAGAAAGTCCCTGATGTACGTGGTCATTGTAAGACTGTCCTCCAAGGATTTTAGGCTCTCATACAAACTACCCAAACCCATTTGCTCTAAGAAAGCTTATGTTGCATTGGAAAGAGCATATATCGATGTAGATGGCCACACAAGCTCCAAGGACTAGGCCTTGTCAATGGTTGTGTAGGCCGATGGTAACTGGGATGGCATTTGTTCTTCTTGTGTTTCCATGTCATGCACAGAATCCTCCTCAAAGCTATTGCTCTGAACCACAAATGCCTATGGTTAGCGTGATTGAGAGGAGGTAGATGGCTGGCGAACTTTAGAGGGGGTCTCATGGCTGAGGAGGTGGGCTCTTTCTTCGCATCCTCTTTAGTGGCATCATTGTTTTTGAACTTGCATCCATGTTCATATGGTGTACCATTGATCATTAGATTAGTTGGCATGCAGGTATGACATTTGTGTTTGTATTGTGAGAGATCTTATTTTTACACATGCTTTGGGAGTGTGGAATGAAAGTGTGGCATAATTATTCATGCAATCGACTATGTCTCTAAGCAAAAGCATGTGAGTGCACATGACCTAGTAACTAGGTAGGGACTAACTATTTTTGTTGTTGCTAGGATTTCATAGGGAGCTAGGACTCAGTCATCACTTTCAAGCCCTAGGTTGAAATTGGTTGATGCTACGTATATGTGCAAAGATGTACATAAGCAAGTGAGTGCTCTGATACAAGGGAGTGCAAGTGATACAATCTAATACTAACTAAGGAAGACTTGGGGTTCCCAAATCTTCATTTTTATCGAGGGTGACTTGCGTGTTGATGTAGTAGCACTTCAGTCAGCTCCTATTTATGGTTGTGTTGAGCTAGACTCCATCCAATGTTTCTAGTAGCACAACTCCGATGGGATTCATTTTTCCTACTTGAGAGGGTCCTTGACATAGATACTTAAGTTCTCCCTTGTGTACTTTGGCATTGTATAACAAGGCCAGGTCACCTTCCTTGATGTCTTTGGCTTTAAGATTCCTATCAAGCCATATCTTTCTTCTACGTTTTTCTATTGTCATCGCATGGTAGGCAACTAATCTGGTCTTTGTATGCTTCTTCAATTGATAAAGTCTTTCTTTTAGGGATGCATGATCTCCCATGCATTCCTATATTGCTATGCATAGGCTTGGTTAGATGGGACCCACACAATCAATCCCCCATTTTTAAAATGGTTTTTGTGCAACAACTGTTGTTAGGGGATTGAAGTCCTTGTATTGTGGTTTAGTAGTCTGTTATAGCATACATCATAGCCTTTGACATATTCATAGGCATCTGCCCAAAGTGTTGGCCACCACCAGTAGCCTGCGAGGAGGAATTTTCTTGTTGTGGCTTCCCCTTGGAAGTGTCCTCCTACAATGCCTTCATGGACTTCATTCAAGATTGGCATGATCTCATGAGGCATTACACATATTCTTAAAACCTGGTCCTTGCCCATCTTGTATAGTTGTCTAGCAATGAGTTGATAGGGTGCAGTTTTTAAAATTAGTTTTCTGACATCCACCTCTTTCATTTCAGGGGGTGGTCCTCCTGCCATTAAGTACCCAATGATATCTGCACACCAATTTGGAACAACATCTATCTAAAATAGTGTGGCATCTGACAAGTCATCTTCTACTCGAGTGGCTTCTTCTCCTGACTTGTTGACACGAGACATGTGATCGGAAATATAGTGTTGGGCACCTTTGCGGACCACGATTTTGAAGTTGAATTCTTAAAGCAAGAGGAGCCATCTAGTTATTCATCCTGTTGTACACGGACGGTTTACAAGATAAAGCAATGTTTGATGGTGGTCAGTGTAGAAGACAAAATCAATTGCCAATAGATAGTGCCAAAATTTCTTAACACTATACAACATTGCTAGGGCTTCTCTTTCTGTGGTGGTATAGTTGATCTCCATGGACATCATTGAGTTGTTGATTGGCAAAGTAGAATGGGTAATCTTTCTTATGTTCACCAGGTTGACAAGGCACACTCCCAATTGCATACTTGGATCCATCAATATGAACATGAAAATCAATATCCCAATTGGGAGATATAAGGATGGGTGCTATGATTAGGCGCCACTTTAAAAGCTCAAAGGCTTGGTCACACTCTTCTGTCCATAAGACTTCCACTAGTAATTTGTAAAGTGGTCTAGCTATCATGGCATACCGCAAGATAAATCTTTTATAATAGGTGGCATGTCCCATAAAGATCTATACCTTTGTTTTTGTTTGAATGGATGCACAAATCATCCAAGAACACCTGTAGAAGCTTATTCAAAAATTACTTGAAAGATGTGAGCATGACTCTCTAGAATGTGGCCGGGGCATTACAAAGGCCAAATGGCATGACTCTATAGGCAAATATACCCCATTCTGTAGAAAATGCTATTTTTAATTGGTCTATAGGAGTAATTTGCACTTGGTTATAGCCACTAAATCCATCCAAGAAGCTTTATATCTCTGATCCAGCAGCTACCTTTTCCAACATTGTTTCTGTTAAGGGCAAGGGATAGTGATCCCTGATTGTGGTGGCAGTCACATTTTTTAAGTTAACACATATTATTAGCTTCTTGTTGCATTTAGACACAATGACGATGGGTGAAACTCAATCAGTGTGCTCTATCTCATAGTTGAATCCGGCATCTAAGATTTTTTCCAGCTCGTCTCATAAACCATGGTGCCATATTTTGGATTTGTTCAATAAGGTCCACATACCTTAGGATGGGCACCTTCCCTCATAGGTATCGTGTGTATTGCCACTTCTAGTAAAATTTCTTTCATTTCCTTGTATGACCATGCTAGGCAGGCTTGGTATTCCATTAGGAGTGCTTTGAGCTTTGTTTCATCTTCTTGTGTAAGCTGTTTCCCAATGAATAGCAATTTTTCTTCCTCCCCTTCAAGGGTGAGGTTTATTGTGTGAGTTTTTGCCGATCCCTCATAGATTGGAGTCTCTCCAATGCTATCGGTTTCTTGAACTTCAGATTCTCTCTAGTGGTCTTGGCATTGCTATGGGGACACTACCACTTATGTAGTTCTTGAAGTACTCTGGCACTTCTTGAAGATTAGCCTTTGATGGTGTTGAACTAGCCTGACATGTGCTATGGGGACTGGGTGGCATAGTATCATTAACCAATTTTTGAGGCTCTTGTGGAATTTCTTTTTCTACAGTCGCTTTATCGAGCTTCATCTGCATGTGGCTTATACTTTCAAAACTTCTTACGTTGGGAACTGTGGGGGTAACTTTTCCATTGGCAAAGTATTCCCAAGTAAGGGTTCATTTGCTGTGTAAACTCCTTCAAGTCCATCAGGGGACCATTCAAGAGGAGGTGGCTCATATTTTGAAGGAGCTGGCTTGGTAAGATATGATTTGACGATCCTAGTTTGGACTTGTTCAAACTTATTAAGTTGTTCAGCCTTGGCTTTGCAACGATATCCTCCATCTTTTTTGTGGGATCTTCTGCTTTTCTTCAACTTTGGGAAGCTCGACCGCCATTAGGGCATGCAGAATGGCTAAGTCATTATTAAAGACTTGATCTTTAAATTGAGCATTCTCAACCTCAGTTTCAAGGTATCAAGGAAAATTCGAGTCCTTATTGGAATGGATAGCTCCTGTAGGTTCCTTGTTCCATTCAAAATACAAGATAAAGAATGGCACCTCTACATAGATTGGTTCGTCATGTGTGAGGGGACGATTTACCTGTAGGATCTTAGCATCAATCTATGAGAAGATGGGATCTAGTGAATGGCAGTTGTCAATGGTTGCCAATGCTTGGATCCAATTATTGACATTGCTTTGTGTATCACCCACTATGGCATGTTGTTGGAGGGGGGATGATTTGCTTGAGATCGTCATTGAAGAGGTTTCATCCAATGCTCTAGGCATTATTGGTTTTATTGCTTCTGTCCCCACATTGACTCTTACTGCAATGTCGCAATTTTGAATTGTTAGTCTATCAGTTCCCCAATCATGGAGGACTAATGCTTCACGTAACCAAGGATGTCCTAGCAAGATTTGATAGGATTTCTTGGGGAGATCTGAAATAGTGAATTGAAGGGAAAAGCGGACTCTTGCAACTTTTCTTTGACTTGTCATTCACTATTCCCAAGGGCTTTGCCCATGAATCATTGACAAGGCGTATGTTGAAATTAGCCTTTTGCATTGGAGGGAGATCCCATTCATTGTAGATCTCCTTGGATAGGACATTTACACTTGCTCCACCATCCACTAAGGCTTGGACTTCATCATATACCTTATGGATCAAAGGCACAGTGATGTTGTATATGTCATCTCTCTCACCCATTCGAATAGGATATCTTCTATGTCTTCCATAGGTGGAGGGGGATTTGCTAGTTCAATCCAGCCTTTGAAACTCTCCAAAATATTGGGACAATTCCATAATAGGATTCCAATGGGCATTGACACAGGGAAACTTAGAATGCTAGAGAGTGCGGCTCCTTCAAGTTGGCATGGTGGTACATTATGCTGCAAATTCTATTGTTGGAACCGAGGCTCGAGGAAAGTATCAATACTTAGTAAGTCAAGGATTGGACCTTGTGCTTGCTTTTCAGCCTCAAATTGAGGTTGTTCCTTTTGTACCCATTGTTGAAGTGCCTAAAATCGAGCCTTCTCCACTTCTGCATTCGAGTAAGGAGCTTCTTTTATTTGAGGCTCGGGAGTTGATGTGGATGAGCTTGTCTGATCATTGCTTGGTGGAGGTAGAGTCACTTGTTCTCTCTTCTTAAGAGGTTGTCTTGATTGAGTTGGAATATTAGGGTCCTTGGTGGCCTCTTTTTGCTGGCATGTAATTACATTCATAGGTTGTGATATTATGCTTGCTGGCCCTAGACTTTGATGGTCCATCCCAATCATGCCGATTGGGACATCAGGCTTAGCCTCATTTTGTTGGGGGACCTTATTTTTCATAGGACAATCCATACAAGCATGGCCAATGCCACAATCTCTGTAGAGTGGTTGGAAAGTAGCAAGGCTACTATGATGAGGGCACTCTGCGATTCAATGATTCTCTCCACAACCGTAGCACTTGATTGGCGATCAATATGTGTTGGGCTAAACTTGATTTGCATAGACTAGTATTAAACCGTCAACTTCTTCCACGAAGTACATTGGGTACTCAGCTTCATACTCGAATGGCGAATCCACTTTCTCAGCTTGAAGTTGTTGTATTGGAACTTTCGAAGGAGTTGGATTTGGTGCTCTTGGATATGGTTGTGGATTTGGATTCTTGAGTAATTGCGGGACTTGTGTCGGAGCTAGGGGCACTTGTCTAAGTGACGGTTGCCTGAACACTAGGATGGGTGTCAGTGTATTGTTGAGGTCGAGGCGGGTTGTTGTGCATGTTGAAGATGCCACTATTTTCGATGGCCATTGACTATGCAGATATGGCACCACAACCTTGGTGGTGGATTTGCTTGTGCAGTGATCCTAGCTCTTAGGACTAGGCATTCATTTGTTGTATGATTGGCCATGCAGTGTGGACACCATACATTTTCTCATCGTGGTGGGGATAAGTTTGAGGTGGCTGAGACATGTGAAGCTTTTGTTCCATGGCCTACATCATTTCTTTTTTTAGCTTCATGGTCATGGCCTCTAGGCAATCTTCATTAGACATTTCGGCAATGGACTTGGATTTTCCCTTTTTAGAGCACTTATCTCATGCACTGGATCTTCCATCATCACTGCTGGTGTCAAAGTCAGTCATGCCATCCTCGATGTCAATGGTTGCCGCATGAGCAACACTGAATGTTTTGTAACTGTTAATCTTCTTCATGTCTTTGTAGATTTTCTTCCTTAGGCTTGCAATGAACCAGGCCATGAGGTACTTAGCATTGGGGTGTGGGTCACATTTGGTATTAAGCATTTTATCTTGCCCAAGAACATGTGTAGATCTTCTCGCTGACCTTGTTGAAGCTTGCTTAGTTGGAGAGCGGGATCATCTTGTAGTCTCTTCGTGTGAAAGAGCCTCTTGAATTCAATTTGTGGTAGGTCCCATGTGGCTCTTTCTTCTACTAGGAGGTCCAAGGTACCATTCTGAGGCTTCATCAGTTAAGGCCATGGGGAACTAGGCGACCTTGGTTTCATTGGATTGATCTCCACCAGCTCAACATGCAGCATCAAAATGCTAGAGGAATCAAGATGGATCTCCCCTACCATTGTATTTGGAAAGTTCAAGTTTGCCTAGGGAGTGCATGCCTTGATTGTTATTATTGTTGCCAAAATTATTGCGAGGAAAAGAAATTGTTCCCCTCTACTTTGAGTTCAAGGTCCCCATCATCATAGCGGCACTCGACCATGTCGTGTCATGGAGGAGTCAAAGGGATTTGCTGAATTTTAGGTGGGGATTTGGGACAGAGGGTTGTTGGAGGCACTGGGCGAAGCGTAGTTGCATGCAGATTTGGTGAGAGGTGGAACGAGTACCTCTTCCACAAGTGCGGGTGTTGATGTAGTTGTGTTAGGGAATTTAGAGATGTGTTAGTGTTGTAGGGACCGTCGTGTTAATAATGTGCCTAGAATTGTTCCACATGAGTAGGGAAATGTGCTGGTGCAGATGGATCGTCAATCGGAGGTCACAGCAGGAATTTATGAGTGAATTACTCTTTAACTTTAGACATTGTTACTTTTCGATTCCCACAAAAATTACAATAGAACCCACTCCGTAACCTTAAGTATATTTCTATAAACTCTAGACATTGTTAACTTGTCTCAACCACCTGACTAGAACCCTTCATATAAATGCCTTCCCTATATGGAAGCCATTTTAAGTCAAGCTGTAGTCCAATTCTATCAAAGAAACTCATCTTGGCCCTTGGGATAGATAGTTCCTTGTTGATTCTCTTCTATAAAAAAGGAATCCCAACCCTTGGGACAAAGACTTTCCCGATACTTTCAAGTTCCGACTACCATGGGGTAGGGGTCATTGCAATAGGCAATGCCAATAATGGTTCAACTATTTTAAAAACTATGATGCAATCATTCTTGCCTTGTTGATGGACACCATCTATCAATGAAATGCATCCCCACTCTTGGTATGGAGGGTGTCTTGTTTATTCTCTTATATAAAAAAGGAACTCCAACCCTTGGGATAAAGACTTTCCCGACACTTTTTAGGGAAATGTGTCAGTGCAGACGGATCGTCAATCAGAGGTCACGGCAAGAATTTATGAGTGAATTACTCTTTAACTTTAGACATTGTTACTTTTTGGTTCCCACAAAAATTACAATAGAACCCACTCTGTAACCTTAAGTATATTTCTATAAACTCT
This sequence comes from Dipteris shenzhenensis, assembly GCF_047967505.1. Lineage (NCBI taxonomy): Eukaryota > Viridiplantae > Streptophyta > Polypodiopsida > Gleicheniales > Dipteridaceae > Dipteris > Dipteris shenzhenensis. The sequence continues at coordinate 41,536,263 of NC_141616.1, read as the reverse complement.
AGACATTGTTAACTTGTCTCAACCACTTGACTAGAACCCTTCATATAAATGCCTTCCCTATATGGAAACCATTTTAGGTCAAGCTATAGTCCAATTCTATCAAAGAAACTCATCTTGGCCCTTGGGATAGATATTTCCTTGTTGATTCTCTTCTATAAAAAAGGAATCCCAACCCTTGGGACAAATACTTTCCCAATATTTTCAGGTTCCCACTACCATGGGGTAGGGGTCATTGCACTAGGTAATGCCAATAGTGGTTCAACTATTTTGAACAACTATGATGCAATCATTCTTGCCTTGTTGATGGACACCATCTATCAATGAAATGCATCCCCACTCTTGGTATGGAGGGTGCCTTGTTTATTCTCTTATATCAACAAGGAATTCCAACCCTTGGGATAAAGACTTTCCTGATACTTTTTAGTTTCCCACCACCATGGGGTAGGGATCATTACACTAGGCAATGCCCATGGTGGTTTCACTATTTTAGACAACTAGAATCTAATCAATCTTGCCTTATTGATGGACATCATCTATCATCAAAACTCATCCCAAATCTTGGGAGGGAGAGTTCCTTTTGTTGATGCTCTTCTATCAATAAGAAATCCCAACCCTTGGGATAAAAACTTTCCCACTACTTCCAAGTTTCCACCACCTTGGGGTAGGGGCCATTGCACTAGGCAATGCTCATGGAGGTTTCACTATTTTAGACAACTACAATCTAATCATTATTACCTTTTTGATGGAGACCATCTATCAACAAAACTCATCCCAACATTTTTTTTTCTAATTTTAAAATAAGGCCTTATGCTTTTCTATTATGTTTGTATCTATCTAAAATCCTTATTATGTTTTCTTGTAGGAATCAAAACTATGGAGCACTCCAACAACAATGTGGATTTGAAAATCACTACATTTTTAGGTAATGCCACCTTGACTTTTTGAAAGAAAGAGTATTGTGTAAGATACTTCACATAGTGGACTTTTGTCAATGCCATGGAGAAACCTTGTTCTTGGTAGCCAAGAAAGAGGCTCTCTTTTTAGTAATCTTAAAGAGAGAGTTTGATGAAGATGAGGAGCCATGGAATGAGTCTTTCTCAAAGAAGGATGTGAATGGAGCCATTGTCGTGGGAATAATGATTGAAATTGAATTTTCAATTTTCACAAATTGTACCCAGTCTTCCGTGGGAGGTTTTCAATTTCTCTGTCAATGAAGGATGTTACACACTTTATGACTCCACCTCCAGAAGCCTTGCAATTTCTTGAATTGATTCCTTGATTGGTGGTGGCTCTTAACAATGTGTGGAAACAGCTCCCCTTGGTGGAAGCATCAAGAATGCACTCAATGATTATTCTTAAATACTTTGAGATCAACACACGCTCACAGGAACCTATACGTGAAGCAGAACATGCAACATTGCCATAGGGACCTAGAGAAATGGGTGATGCCACTCACAAACATCAAGATGAAAAAGCATCGTTTGCACATCAGCTGCAAAGAATAGAAGAACAAAAAGGATGGTCCAATGCGCTCATGGTACAACCCCTCCCAAAAAATTCAAGACAAATGGCAAGTACTTCAAGAGACATGGTTCCATTTGCAAGTACTAGAAAAGAGGTTACTTCTCTATAAATAAAGGTCTCCAAGAAGTAGAATTGGAAGAAGAAGAAGATGAAGAAGAGGAAGATCAAATCGTACAACAAGAAGAAAGAACCTCACGAAAAGGCTTGACTCTTCATCTTAATGAGGGTGTCACAAAAGATGACCTAGGATATGTTTGGGAACATAAGCCCTATCCTGTGTAGGCCACCTCTATGGAGAGATCAACCATCTTCACAAATAGCAATCAATTGGATCTTGTCTATGCCAAATAGAATTTTGACACTTTGGTGGATGGAAAGAAACTAGTATAGTGCTCCTTCCAATGAAATATCTACCACACAAACCTAGCTAGAAGGATATGGTCTTTCTCCATGGGCCTCTGGAGTTTCAGAAAGAGTTCACTAACTACCTTGGAGGAATATTTGTAGCTATGGGACAAGGTTCTGATATTGGGGTACATTCTGACTCCACTACACAATGTTTGAGCCTATACATGGTCAACACTTTGCATATGTTTGCAATGAACATGCATAACGGGTACTCAAGTAGAAAATAATTACAAAGGAGATATTCTATAGGATATCCCAATTCTAGCATTACATTGCAATGATATGCATCTTCAAAAGCGAGCAAAAATATTTTATTGAGTCTAAAAGACTCAAGTCGCTCTTCGAAAAATTAGCTCTACTTCAGAGATGCTAATGAAAGTGAGGACCATATGGAAACATGTGGGCAACTTGCAAAGACTTTACAAAGAATTTCCACAAAAGAAGATGAACAAAATCTCATTTGATTCTACACTTGCTTAAGTGCACGTTTTCCAAGGGTCTATAAAGCAAGAACGAGCTGAGATAAAGCAAGAATGGGCTGAGATGGCAACTAGTTTCAGGGTGGTAAGAGATAGGCATCAAGATTACACAAGTATCATTTTTTGTCCTCATGAAGTGTTCGAACAAATCATTGCTATATCTGATGCATGTGAGAGGGAAGAGATCACATATGAAGCCCCTTCATTCATTACGAAAAAGGTCAAGAAGGATGAGAAAAAAGAGGTCACAATTGCCAGGATGTGGAGGTCAATGAGGCACTTGCCAAACAACTACGTAGCCATGGCAATCGAGAAAATTCTAAACAATGAATGGTTATTTGGAATAGGGGATAGATATCGCATTGCATCAATTGGCAAGTGAAGCATGATGTAGTGGAGAGTGGAATCAAACTTTTTCTCTCAAGAAAGCACATCCCCATAAGTCAATACAAGATTGACAATACTTTCATGAAGTAGATAACAATGGCTTTATCCTCAGCTAAAGAAAAGGCATGGGCACACAAGTGGGTGAGGGTGCAAAAAGAAGGGTCAGGGAAGGTCACTTTGAGCATGCATGAAGACATTCCACAATTGATGTTTACATATGTAGAGGACTTAATCAATGGCAATCAAAGGATAATAACAAGAGGGCTCCACAACGGGTTCCAATTCAATAGTTAGATAATTTCAAAGTGTGGAAAGTATACAATCTTCAAGCAAGTTTCAAACGATGACTTTCTACATGATAATACGTGGGAGAGGACACAACTCTTTTTTATCAATGAAATACATCCTAATGTATATGTTAGTTTTCATCAATTAAATATTGGACACCACCATTGCTAGAGTCCAAGTCTATAATATTCTCACTTTTGTTATAGTAAAGAGGTCAAAGGAGACATGTTTCTTGTCTTAAAATGACATATTGATGACAAAGAACTTAAGCTATACAATGGTGTGCATGCAACAATGAGAGACAAGTGAGAGGGCGGCTTAAAGATACAAAATCTTGAATCCTTCATCTTGTTGATGCAAAGTCCACATGCCTTGATCTATAAAGAAATATACAAGGACCAGACATGAGGTTTTGTCTCATGATGGTAGAGTGAGATGTCCCTAGAAAACATCATATACCGACGGATATCCACATAAGCCCATGAAAAAGTGATGGTATTTCATTGGATATGATGGAATTTTTACAACCACTAGGATGGGAGGTCACCTTATGCCAAATGGGGTATCTACCGGGGAAGCTTTGATCATGAAATGATGTAAAAAAAATATGAGTAAGCATATAGCATGCATGACACACTTCAAAGTGCTCGCTCATGTGATAACCCAATTTGATACATAGACACTACTAACAATTTCACCAGCTTCAAGCAAATTAGATAGAGCTATTGGAGCAAGTGAGTAGCAAGTGGAGGTGCTATGAAGGAGAACATCTGCACCTTCAAGATGAGGCAATAAGGAATCAAGCTCAGAGAATTCACCTCCAAAAAATTTGTGCACATGCATTCAAAAGGAGGGGTATTTTAATCCCAGTTTTGGAAAAAATTTAATAGGATTACAATAACAGGAGGGATTTTAAAATTCAAATTTAGAAAAAATTCCGTTAGTTCATTATGAAGGGGGAAAAAATAGTTGATAGGTTTTTTTTTTTTGAATGCATTTGATACCTAGGATTTCTTTGTAGTACACTCCACGAGGAATCAAGAAATAGCTTGCTGTCGTACAAGGATAGGCTATGGTATTGATACCCATAATAGTTAAAGAGAATGACTATCCTATTTTTGTGACAAGGCTTGTGGTAGAGTCATACATGCTTGGTTTTCCATGGGCACATCTAGAGGAGTACATAATCCGATGGCCCTAGGTGGCTAGCCACCCTAGGGTGTGCATGTGTTTTGCTTCGGGGTGTTTGTGGCTGCAACCTCAAGATGCAAAGATTGCGATATGCCACTTCCCAAACATGGATAGATCAATTGTGCTTACCTGCTACTGCAGCTATCCATAGAGCGAGAAAATAGATGTTGCAAGAGCATTTGCCATTTGGGCCTATAGAGAAAATGAAAGAGCCTTGCAACCCCCTAAAACAAAGGATCCTGAAGGGAAGAACGAGCTTTAGGAAGAAGGGCCAATGCTCCCATCAAGGAGTAGATGTAGCCCAAAGATTACAATTGATGAAGGGAACTCAAAGTAGAAAGTAAAATGTGGAACTATCCACTTGAAGCAAAGGAGCAATAAGGGCTAACCCTCAGGGAGCTAAAAGACCTCCAAGCGATTGGATGTAGCTAAAAGACCTCAATGTATGAGATGTATTTGTTCAATTATTAGTGAAACCGCTCTTTAATTATTAGCCTCTAATTTTGTAGCCATTCGAATACAAGTTTAGTTTATACAAATAAGCTATTTTAGGATTGCATACTAGCACGGTGGTAGGACAGGACAAGTGGTCTCACAAGTTTTCTTTATACAAGCTATTTTAGGACTGCAACTAGTATGGTGGTAGTATAAGATAAGTGTTCACCAACGTGATGGTGGTAGTATAATATAAGTGTTCACCAACGCGATGGTTGGTAGTATAAGATAAGTGTTCACCAGCATGATGGTTGGTTACACACAATATATGGGCCCTTGGACAGGTCCCCTTTACAGAGGCAAGGGCCATATCGACAAGCTAATATGTCCAGTGGCATGTCAATATGGCCCTTGCCCCTAAAGGTGGATCCCTCAAGGGCCATATCGAAAATTTCATTTATACAAGCTATTTTAGGATTGAAACTAGTGTGGTGGTTGGCTATAGACATCTAGGATTAACCAACTACCACCAGCATGGTGGTTTCCTTCGATTATTACAAGATGAATTGCATACATTTCATTCATTTAGAATTTTTGGTCTCCACATTCCGGTGGTTGTACAAGATAAAACAAGCATGATGGGTTTGGGATTTATTTAAAAAATCATAGTGCTTGTACAAGACGATTATAAATACATTTTAAGACTGTAGGGGCATTGTTTGCTTGGGTGTAGCCATTTTTGGTGAGGTCATTACAAAACTTTTGGACTCAAAAAGGGGCCCTTTGGAGAATTACTAACATATTAGAGGCTTGGATAAGGGAATATGGTATCCATGAAGGAGATTATGCCATGTGGACTTCTTTGTAACAGAGGCTCCCTAAATCTAGGGAAATTTTCAGTTTTTTTTCAAAATACCCCAAAAAATATAATTAGTGCTTCATAATAAAAAATTATCTTTGGCAGGCCTACCTTGATCATGTCAGGCCTACTTGTTTTCCTCCCATGGCAAACTATCCCCTAGCTAGAACTATGCTTACGTTTTCCATTTGGTTCAACCATTTGGTCCAAACTTTGACTTCCCAACCAGCTCTCTCCCTATTCTCTCTCTTCCAAAATGTTTCAAACATTCATTCCCACCACTTTCTATAGCAGAGCTGGTTTCAAGATATCTTCATTCCACTCTTGATTAGTCATTCTCTCTCCTCTTTGCTCATGTTTTTCTTCCACATTCAAGAATCTCTGAGAGAAACTTCTGCCCAAACTCTGTTCATCCCTCTTCTCTTCTATTCATTCTCTACTTATTTCACTCTCTCTTAGAAATCAAAGTTGTGACCTAAATCTACTTGGAAGGAGAGAAAAATGGGTGTTCTCTCATTTTTGGTTCTTTCCCTACCTTTTTGGAGTATAGAGAGTCAACTCCTAAAGTTGCAACCTAAATCTGCTTGGAAGGAGTGAGAAAAATGGGTGTTCTATCATTTTTGGCTCGTTCTCTATCTTTTTGGAGTATAGAGAGTCAACTCTAGAAGGAACACATTCTTTCTAGAAGGTAACGAAGTGGTTTTGGCTTGAAAGTTTTGTCTGTATTAAGTCAATACATTTTTGTATCACACTTTGTCTATATGTTTGTTACAAGAGACAGGGAAGAGGGAGAGATTGAGGTAGATGATATTTAAAACTACAAGACAATTTTGGACATTTGTTTCTTCACTCTGGTATAGGAAGGATAGATAGAGGAAGGGGGAGAGAGAGAGAGAGAGAGAGAGAGAGATCGAAAGAGAGAGATTATTTTGAACTGCTATGTTTTTTTCTATTTGAGGGGATGAGTGAGGGAGAGGACATCAAATAGTCGTTTGTTTCTTCATTAGTATAGGAGGGATAGATAGAAGAAGAGAGAGAGAGAGAGAGAGAGAGAGAGAGATTATATTTAAAACTTCTATATTTTTTAATCTGTTTGAGGGGATGAGTGAGGGAGAGAGACAAAAAAAAGTCATTTGTTTCTTTGCTAGTATAGGAGGGGTAGATAGAAAAAGGGAAAAGAGAGAGAGAGAGATTATATTTCAAATTGATATGTTTTCTTCCATTGAGGGAGAGAGACAGAGATTGTATTTCAAACTGCTAGGTTTTAGAAGTATTTGAGAAAGAAGGAAGAAAAAGAGATTCTAATCAAAGAGTTTTGAGAGGGAGAGAGAGAGTGATATGATATTGATAATGTTTTCTTTGTTTGTGGAGAAATAGAGTAGGAAGAGATCATATCATAAACTAAGTATTTCAAAATAATTTGATGTTTGTTTGTGTGAGGGGTACCTTGGAAGATAGGCTGAGAGAGAGAGAAGTATTCTATGTTTTTTGTAATAATATTTACTTTGTTTTTAAGAGAGGTTTAGTTAAAGAGGAGAGAGAGAGAGAGAGACTTGCAAAGAAAGAGAAAGAGAGGGATAGAGAAAAAGAGAATAGAAGACATAAATTTGGAGGGGTCTATGGAAGTAGAAAGAGATAATTTTAATCATATGGTACAAGGGTAGAAACTACGGAAGTAGAAAATGATAGATATATAAGTAGTTTACAGTCGACTTGTTGTATTAAAGAATGTTAAGGATGAGCATGGGGAATGGATTCCTCAGCTCTACATGAAATATTATTGGATCACAATGCAACCCACTAATCATGGGTGCTACAAAGTGGGTTGGAAGGATGCAATGGACATATCCAAACATTGGAAGGGAAGGATCTTAGATTCTAAAATTTAGGTATATATTTAGCATGTCTTTACCCATGCAAACATATACGTGCATCTGAATGCAAGACTTCCATATTGTAGGCCCAATTGTAAGTTTTTCAAAGTGTACTAGTACTTCATTTGCTTTTTAGAGTATTTGCATTTATTTGGGGACTTTGACACAACTGTCTTATGCCTTGTATTTGTTTTACAGACTTATATTCATCTACTTACAAAGAGTGGGAGCCTGCAGCATGCGTAACTGGGGTGTTGCATGTCCTCCATGTTGAGATCAGGAGTCTTCATCAGAATAAAGGTCGCACACCATCAGAATTAAAAAAGGACAAGATCTTCTTCTATGACTTAATGTTCATTGTGCCAGATGAAGAAGGACAATATGGTAGATTAGAATCTCTTCCCTTACCCTCTTTTGATAGTCCAGAATGGCCGCTTCCAAGCATGGAGATAAGTGAATCATATAGAAATAGAATGTTTAATGATGTGAGAAATGCTATGAAGCCAATTACTAGTGGAAGAAATGCCAGGTTGAGCTGGTTTCTTCCATTTCCATGCTTTGTTGATTTCTTTGCAAGTTGTAGGCATTTAAGGAAAACAAAGATTACTTACACTTGCAAGAGCTTAGAAATGGACTGGCTATCTGAGCTATTTGACAATGGATGGACAACAAGAACATGTCATGCTAAAGATTTAGTACAATGTCAATCGAACACTTCAGATGTGACATTTCAGTGAGAAAATCTTACAATTCTTGTTTGTATAAAAAATGATTAGGATACTATGTATTAACAGATCCCAAATTTTGCAGGTATTTCATTGGAAGGCAAAATCTCTACATGACTTTCACATATAGAAGGTTTAGATGGAAGAACCTGTAATGGGAAGCAATGGATGATGATCTGCACGATGGGACTCACAGTATTGTTGTTGAGGTATCAATTTATCGGCAAGGACATCCTAATCTAATATTAGTTGGAATTGGAAGAGGAGTGGACCATGTGATTTATCAGGGAAGAGTTGCAGTTGGCAATAGCAAGCCCTTCCCAAGACTATTATTTTAGACTTAATTGCAAAGTTAGATATAGGGATAAGACAAGTATCCTTTGTATGAATTGTTGCCCCCCCATACTCTAGAGATAGTAGAGACATGATGGCAGATATTTCATAATATCCAGTTTCTTGGATCCTTATGCTTCAACAATGCACTTGGCAATGAGGCATTGTTAAATGTATGAACAGAAATACAAAGTGTTGTTTCATTTATTGTTAAGATTTTATTTATTAATTTTGCACCTCTAGATTGATGGCTCTCTATGGTCTATGAATGATAAAGTTATAAATATTTGTAATTTTAAATCTGTGTGGATATTTGTATATCTGTATTGTGCAAGAGAGAGAGCGTGTGAGATAGATAGATAGCAATTAGAGTGTGTAAGAGAGAGAGAGAGAGTCAGAGAGAGAGAGAGAGAGAGAAGTTGAGAGTGCAATAAGCGACACAAATAATGTACTTGGCCATGAGACAGAGTTAGATTTATGAATAGCGAGAGAGAGACTATGAGAGAGAGAGAGAGAGACTATGAGAGAGAGAGAGAGAGAGAGCAGTCACAGACACAAATAATGCACCTCGCCATGAGATAGAGTTAGATGTATGAATAGAGAGAGATATATACTATGAGAGAGAGAGAGAGAGAGAGAGAGAGAGAGAGAGCAGTCAGGGACACAAAGGGAGGGAAAGAGCCAGAGGGAGGGGGAGGGAAAGATGGAGATGGAGATAGGGACAGAAAGAGGGAGATGGAGAGTGAGATAGAGAGAGAGAGGTAGAGAATGGGAAGAGAGAGAGAGAGTTAAGATTGCATTTATTCATTTGCACCTCTAAGTTGAGAAAGAGAAAAATAAGAAAGTTAATTAAGGTCTTTGAGAGACTATGAGATTGAAAAAAAACCCAGATACAATTGATCCAAAGGGTGGAGCTGCTAACAAAATACAAAATGTGTATATGTAAAATCAATGTCCATGACATAGATAGCTAACTTGGGCAATAGGGCAACAAGATGATCATCGAGTGTCACGGAGAGAGAGAGAGAGAGAGAGAGAGAGAGAGCAAAAAAATGGACACAAAGGGAGGGAAAGAGATAGAGGGAGAGAGAGAGCACAAATCCCAAAGGTTGGGGGGGACAGGGCAAGCAGAGCAAGAGAAGGCAAAGTAGAAGGAAGGCCAGCCATGTTCGATGGCATCAAAGATGAGGGAGGGGTGCTGACACCAAGAGAAAGTTTTGATGGGGTAAGAGGAGCACCAAGCGGAAGCAACACGGGAGCTCTGGCGGGAAGCAGAGAAGAGGGTGAGTTTCGGAGGATGCAAGGGATGATTGTAAGAAGGTGGAGAAGAAGATGAAGAAGCTCTGATTCGAAGATAGAAGATGAAGAAGAAGAAGAAGAGGAGTATGGCTGCAGAACAAGGCACTGCAATTGCAAGCGTTATCTCCCACCACTCCATCTCTATTTCTCTTCTTCTTCATCTTCTTCTTTCACAACAAGCTCCAAGATTTATCAACGTTCTATCATCCAAAGCTCTCAAAGCTATGGCACCTTTGCAATCACAGACAATTACCCAACTCTAATAGTCAGACACAAGGGCTCTGCAAAGAGGATGAGAGCAAGAGAGAGAGAGAGAGGGAGATAGCTAAGGGCAAAGAGAGAGAGAGAGAGAGAGAGAGAGAGAGAGAGAGAGAGGGGGGGGGGGGGGGGGGGGAGATAGTTAAGGGCAACGAGAGAGAGACAGAGACAGAGAGTTTCCAAAGAAAAATAAATAAATATAAAAATATTGTAATTAAGAGAATTTTTAAGGGCAATGCACATTTTATAAAGTACACTTCTAAGGTCATTTTCACATTTCCCAAAAGAGAACACATATCCACTGGTAGATCATCTATCAAAAATAGTACCAGCACAATCAGCATCAGTGTATCCATGCAACTATATCTGAACCCAAGTCTCATAAAATAGTCCATACTGCAATGTGGACTTCACATACCTCAGTATGCATCTAGCCACATCCAAATGCAGTTTCCTTGGAGCTTGCATAAACTGACTTACCAACCCAATAGCATAGCACAAATCTGGCCTGGTAATAGTCATATAAATCAAACTTCCTACTATGCGTCTATACATAGTAGGGTCTTCCAGAAGCTCACCTGCATCTGCACTCAGCTTCACATTCTGCTCCAAAGGAACTGAAATAGGCTTACAGCCTGTCATCCCATATTTGGACAACATGTCCAATCCATACTGCCTCTGCAAGAGCCATATCCCACTTGTGGATCTAATCACCTCAATGCCCAAGAAGTAACGCAGCTCTCACAAATCCTTCATCTCAAGCTTCTGCTTCAATAGCATTGTCACATGAAGGATATCTTCATCACTATCACCTATGATGATCAAATCATCAACATAAATGACAAGCAACATAATGCCTTTCTCTGTTTTTCTCACATAAAGTGAGAAATCTGCCTTGGGAATCTAAAAGCCAATAGTGACAAGATATAACCATGCTCACTATAAACTTATGAGTAGAAGGGTTATAGCATCTATACCCTTTTTGCTGCAGAGAATAACCAATAAAGATGCACTTCTCAGCTTTTGGATCCAACTTGGATCTCAACTCATCTGGCACATGAACATAGAATGCAACCAAAAACTTTCAAATGAGAAATATCTGGTTTCCTACCAGTATACCTCTCCTCTGGCGTCATGCCATGTATTGTTGCAGTGGGAGTCCTGTTCATTATGTAGACTGATGTAGCAGCTGCTTCAGCCCAATAATAATTTGGCAGGACTTTTTCATTGAGCAAGGCACGAGATACCTCTCCAATATGCCTGTTTTTCCTTTCTGCAAGTCCATTTTGCTCTGGGGTATGACTGCATGAATATTGCTACTTTATGCCATGCTCCTGCAAGAATCTTGCAAACTCATTTGAGAGGTACTCTCCCCCTCCATCTGACCTTAGGCATTTTATTTGCAGGCCTGTTTCTTTCTCAACCATAGCTTTAAAAGCTTTGAAATGCCCAAACACTTCACTTTTCTTTTTCATAAAATACACCCAAACTGGTCACCCTAGCATATCATGAGTGGAGCTCGATATCTCAACACTCCCCCTCGAGCTCAATCCCAATTCTTGTACTCCAAGCAGGTCTCTGAACTTGCGCAGCTTCTCTGCACCCAATGCCTTCGTGAATATGTCAGCTACTTGATCCTCTGTGCTGACATAAACTAGATCAATAAAACCTACTAGAACCTTCTCTCGCACATAGTGATAATGCACCTCAATGTGCTTTGTTCTAGCATGATAGACTTGGTTATTTGCCAAGTGTATACTGCTCATGTTGTCACAATAAATGACAACTGGCCCATCTGTAGATTGATGCATATCATAAAGTAGCTTACGCAACCAAGCTACCTCACATGCAGCCATTACTGCACCCCTGTACTCAGCCTCTGTGCTCGACAAGGCAATTGTAGGCTATTTCTTGCTACTTCGAGTGACTGCAGCACTCCCAAAAGAGAACACATATCCACTCGTAGATCGTCTATTAGAAATACTACGAGCCCAATCAGCATCAGTGTATCCATGCAACTGTATCTGAACCCAATCTCATAAAATAGTCCATACTGCAATGTGGACTTCACATACCTCAATATGCATCTAGCCGCATCCAAATGTGGTTTCCTTGGAGCCTGCATAAACTGACTTACCAACCCAATAGCATAGATCAAATCTGGCTTGATAATAGTCATATAAATCAAACTTCCTACTATGAATCTGTACATAGTAGGGTGTTCCAAAAGCTCACCTGCATCTGTGCCCAGCTTCACCTTCTGATCCAAAGGAACTGAAATAGGCTTACAGCCTATCATCCCATATTTGGACAGCATGTCCAATCCATATTGCCTCTGCAAGAGCCATATCCCACTTGTGGATCTAATCACCTCAATGCCCAAGAAGTAACACAGCTCTCACAAATCCTTCATCTCAAACTTCTGCTTCGATAGCATTGTCACATGAAGGATATCTTCATCACTATCACCTGTGATGATCAAATCATCAACATAAATGACAAGCAGCATAATGCCTTTCTTTGTTTTTCTCACATAAAGTGAGAAATCTGCCTTGGGAATCTAAAAGCCAATAGTGACAAGATATTGTCCTATCTTGTCAGACCATGCTCTGGGTGCTTGCTTCAAGCCATACAAGGCTTTCTTCAACCTGCAAACAAACTCAGGATGAACAGCATGCACATAACCTAGTGGCTGCTCCATATAGACCTCTTCTTGCAAATCACCATGCAAGAAGGCATTATTTACATCCATCTGATGTAAAGACCATCCCTTTGATGCAGCCATAGCAATGACTGCTCTTACAGTTGCCATCCTTGCAACCAGACTGTTCAATGTTTCTTCATAATCAATGCCATATGTCTGTGCATACCCCTTGACAACTAATCTTGCCTTGTATCTGCTCACAGACCATCTGCATTGTGCTTCACCTTATAAACCCACTTGTAGCCAATTGCATTCTTGTCTTTAGGCAAAGGCACCAATTTCCATGTAGCATTTGCTTCCAAGGCATCCATTTCTTCATCCATGGCTTTCTCCCATTTTTCTTTTCCCATGGCTTGCTCAAAAGAAGTGGGTTCTAGTTCATGTATCACTTTGACCATATAGGCATAGTAAGTGGTTGTAAATCCATCATATTTCAGCCTACACATGATAACTCTGGTAGACCTGTGCAAAATAGGCTCACTAACAAGTGCTCTCAAAACATCCCTTGTCTTCCTTACTCCAGGTGTAACAACAGAAGGAATACCCAACTCATCATCAAGGCTTTGTTTTGAGCCACTTGATTCACCATCCACATAAGAGTGACCTGCATTCACATCAACCATGGGCTGATCTACTTTCTCTTTTTCCTTTTGTGATACTTGTATACCACTATCTGCATTGCTTTGAGGAGATTCTCCTGATCTCAATCTGCCTGTCCATGGCGAAGTATGTGAACGGCTACTAGAGGACACTATAGGTCCACTTATATTTTGTGATTACTGTTGTGAATTATGTGCAGCATTACCATTTTTTGCATCTACATCATCAATCACATTTACTGGTTTATACCAACTGCTCATCTCATCAAAAACAACATCTTTGCTCACTATAAACTTACGAGTAGAAGCGTTATAGCATCTATACCCTTTCTGCTGCAGAGAATAACCAATAAAGATGCACTTCTTAGCTTTTGGATCCAACTTGGATCTCAACTCGTCTGGCACATGAACATAGGCAATGCAATCAAAAACTTTCAAATGAGAAATATCTAGTTTCCTACCAGTATACCTCTCCTCTGGCATCATGCCATGTATTGTTGCAGTGTGAGTCCTATTCATTATGTAGACTGATGTAGCAACTGCTTTAGCCCAATAATAATTTGGCAGGTCTTTTTTGTTGAGCATGGCACGAGATATCTCTCCAATATGCCTGTTTTTCCTTTCTGCAAGTCCATTTTGTTGTGTGGTATGACTGCATGAATATTGTTGCTTTATGCCATGCTCTTGCAGGAACCTTGCAAACCCATTTGAGAGGTACTCTCCCCCTCCATCTGACCTTAGGAATTTTATTTGCAGGCCTGTTTCTTTCTCAACCATAGCTTTAAAAGCTTTGAAATGCCTAAACACTTCACTTTTCTTTTTCATAAAATACACTCAAACTTTTCTGCTGTAGTCATCAATAAAAGTGACAAAATAATGACAGCCTCCAATAGATGTAGCTTTAGTAGTCCACACATCAGAGTGGATTAATTCCAATGGCCTCTTACTCTCTTGAACATGTCTAGGAAATGGTTTCCTTACCTATTTTCCAAATTGACAGGTTTCACATACCTTATGCATTTTTGCAACCTTGAACTTAGGCAATCCTACAACAATATTTTGGGCCTGCATAAATTTAAGTCGCTGTACATTAACATGACCAATGCGTTTATGCCAGATATCAATATATGCAACTTCACCGGTCCCATGTGCAAACATTGCTGCACTCAATTCAGGCATGTCCACATCCAATGTAAACATCCTACCCTTCTTCTTCCCTTTTGCTATCAAGCAACCTTTATTTTTCATATCCTCAACAAAGCATCCATGAGGATTAAATCTGACCTGCAAGCCCTGGTCAACCATTTGACCAATAGAAACTAGGTTCTTGGTGATATTCAAGATGTGAAATACATCACACAGCATAGACAAAGGAATTTTACCAATCTTCACAATAGGATGTGCAGTATCATCACAAGTCTCCACAAATCCTGGTCTTTCCATTTTCCTTGCATCCTGCATCCATTCTGCATGACCTGCTCATGACCTATCATGTGGTTTGACACACCTGAGTCAACATACCACACATCATTGCTTTCTTCTGCACTTGTCATAGAATTGGTCATGTGCTGCACCATAAACAAATGCTCATTTCTGTCATCACCCTGTCTACTAGAGGATGCATAATTGCCTTGCTACAATTTTCCATTCATGATGTCATTCTGCTTTTTATAGCAGTCTTTAGCCATATGACCCATTTTAGCATAGTAGTAGCATTCAAAATTGCTGTTTGCATTTTGGCCTCTCTGCCATCCACCATGACCTCTTTGGCTCCCCCTGCCTCTAAAGTTACCACATCCTCCTCCATAGGATTGGTTTTCTTGAATTTGTTGCATATTTTGATTTCTGCCACGGCCTCCAGATCGACCTTGCTCTACCTCTTCCAGCATGTGAGTAAAAGATAGTTTCTTTTGAAGTTCCTCCTGAAGAAGATGGACCACCATTTCTCTGCTCTTCAGAAATTAGAAGAGCAATCAACTCCTCAAAATTACAAAAATTCTCACGGACAGCAATGGATGTACGAAATTGTGCATAATCCTTTCTTAGACCATTCAAGATGATAGAAACTAAATCATCATCTTCCACTGGCGACCCAATAGAAGCAAGTGCATCTGCAATCTTCTTCACCTTCATGTGGTAGTCATTGATGCTCATATTTTCTCTCTACACATTAAGCAACTCCTACTTGAGCTACATTTTCCTGGCTTACGTATTCGTGCTATACATTTTTGTCAAAGTATCACATGCCTCCTTCGGCATGCTTGCATCCTGAATATGCACAATCATAGAATCTGAAATATTGATAGACAGCCAGTACATAACTTTTTAGGCTCTCTCATGCCATCCTTTAAATGCCTGCAACTCCTGTTGATTGGGAACATTAGGAATAACTGGTTCTTATTCAGCTCCAGTAATGAACTCCCAATAGCCTTTTCCCTTAAGGAAATTCGTCACTCTAAACTTCCATGCTTGAAAGTTGTTCTTGTCAAGCTTTTCAATGACAATCTATGAAAGAGCATCAGACACCATTATAGAGCATTGCAAAATATTCTGTCACTGCAAAAAACACAACTTCTGCCTCATAAGGGCAAATTTACAAAATTGACAAAAGTGGTATTTGACCACACAGTCACTTCCTAGTGACGATTATACTGCCCTCTCGTCGGACCGCAAAGGGCGTCCCATGAGACAGTGCACTCTTGCACTTTCCAGCTATGCTACCTGCAGAGATTTGCTCCCAAACTCAAAAAACAAAAGCAACACTGATCCTCTTACCAAGACACCGTGAACTTGGTTTGCTTCCTTGAGCTCCTTATGACGAACCGAGCTCTGATACCATTTGAATACAGTGGGAGAGAAGTAAGGAGTCTCACTTGCAGCTTTCTCGCATACACAATGGGGGAATAGACACAAAGGTGGAGGTTGACAACAGTTTTCCTCTTCTTAGTTGTGAAAGGCAAAAGAACTCTCTCTTAGTACAAAAGGAATAGATGAACCCTATATGTGGGTCTCAAACCAAACTCAGCTAACCTAGGTGGCATACTAACTGAGCCACTAACTAGAGTACATAAAGATAGCTGTCATCCAGCTATTATTCATGGGCGGTGTACCAACCACATCTGCAGCTAACAAGTCAGTGACATAAATGCACAACGGTCACCCTGGCATATCATGAGTGGAGATTGATATCTCAACAGTTTCTCCCTTTGATGGGGATCATCGGGGGGAGAGGGGGGGAGGCTATCACTCTCTATCTCAGAGTTTGGAGGTGGGTCTGCTGGCTGTGCAAGTCTCCGTGGTGCCTTGATCTTAGGCCTAGCCATGGGGGATGGAGAGAGTGTGCGAGAGAAAGGGTGAGGGTGCGAGAGATAGGGCGGAAATGTCAGGGGCAAGTGGGAGGTGGTGTGGGAGTGGAGAGCTCTTTAAACAATGAAATGAAAATGAGGGCCCATTCTTTTATATAGGGCCCAAAACCCTAAATTTTAAAAAAAATTGTTTCAATAAAAACTCTAAAAAAAGTACAATTATGTTAGCTCTTTCCTACCGCTTCCGTAGGAAGAGCTGGGTATTCTATGTTGCAGGGTTCCGAGGCTTTTTGTCACCTACAGATATATTGGAATTGTCGTTGTAGTATATTTGTAGCTTAGGACCTCGAGTCGTGTTCCGGTGAGAGACGTAGGCTTAAGTGTGGTGAGTAAACATAATGCAAGCATGTGTAAAAGGCGCGTAAACCATTGTTGTTGGGGTAATGAAGGCTTCCGCCTTCATTGGGGGTTGTAGGGTTTAGGAGGAGTTTAAGGGTTCAGAAGGAGGTTCCAGGGTTTAGAAAGAGTTCAGGGTTAGAAAGAGTTCCAGGGTTCAGAAGGAGGTTCCAAGGTTTAGAAGGAGTTCAGGGTTAGGAGGAGGATCCAAGGTTCAGAGTAAAGTACATGGTGGAGAACTCGTCTCCCTCGTAGATCATTGAGTTTAAGGGTTTAGGAAAGCATAGGAGTGGGAGAGGAAGAAGGTGTAAGAGCATGGGTGAAGTAAGAGAGAGAGGAGGAAGGAGGAGGAGGGAAGAGGAGGAGGGAGAGGGAGGAGAGAGGAGGAGGAGGAGGAGGGAGGAGGAGGAGGAGGAGGGAGGAGGAGGAGGGGGAGGAGGAGGGAGAAGGGAGGAGGAGAGGGAGAGGATGGGTTGCAGGGTTGGAGGAGAGGGGAGAAGGGTTGCAAGGTTAGGACATGCTTTTGGACGTGCAGTGCAAGGAAGCATGGACACTTGAGACAAATGCTTGGAATACCAATGTAGACTCAACACAATGCCCCAAGAGTGTGGGCTTCATTCCATTATGGGGTATTTATACAAGTTGGAGAGCTTCCCTCTCTGCATGTAACACAAAGTCGTATCACAAAGTTGTAACACAAAGTTGTGTCACAAAGTCGTAACACATTCTCTCTCTTCATGTAGAAGATGTAACACAAAGTTGTTACACAAAGTTGTTACACAAAGTCGTAACATAAACTTGTAACACAAACTTGCAACACAAAGTTGTTACACAAAGTCGTAACATAAAGTTGTGTCTAGAAGTTGTAACACAAAGTTGTGTCACAAAGTCGTAACATAAAGTTGTGTCTAGAAGTTGTAACACAAAGTTGTAACACCTTCTCTTTCTTCATAAGTTCATGTTGGCACAGAGTCAACATACCCCCGAATCTATTTTATTACCCGTCCTCGGGTTATGGCTTATTGCGATCACGTACCTGGGTTGCCATGTTTTTAGTCCAGTGGCTGTGGAACTTGTGTCGTGCCAGACGGTCCTGCTGTAGAGCCTTAGCACCATACAATTTTTGTGCAGTTTCCAGGTAGCCTGTATCCACCATTTGCTCGAACAGAGATATGTGGCGTGCCTCCAAGAAGATCACTCTTTGGTATAGTCGGCTTGTAATCTGAGCATCAATCCGTTCATTGGGATTAAAGTTGAGTGGAGGCAAATGGGAATCAAGGTAACAAGGGACCTCCAGAATTAATGCTAATGTTTTGCAGAATATGGCACTTTGGCGAAGGAAGCGATCAATGTTGCCGCGCATTGTTTGTTCATGCTGCTGAAGTGCTCGGATCATGGCGCCTTGGATAGTCCATTCTACACCAGAGTAGGATTCGATCATTGGCCAATTAATGACTCGATCTTCAGCCAAAGTGTGTATCTTGGCTTCCCATCTTTTACGCCGTGGAACTGCATAGAACTTGGGATGGGTTCTGAGACATGGAGGTGCCCGTAAGTACTCCTTTAAGAAGCTTACATCAAAGAGCTTGGGACGGCGCCAATCAGGTTGTGGATCCAATTTGCTAATCCAAGCTTCACTTATTTGGTGCTGACGAAGATTGGTAGGGAAGTTACCCAGGGTCCATCCACCGCGAGTTTTCATATCAGGATATTTGCTCCAAAATTCCTTGATGGGGTTACTGGGAAGTGGTATCTCATCAAAATCATACTCATCATTGGAACTTGGCATGGGTGTACGAATTGGATTATCCGGATCCTGATATTCAAAATCAAATACTGCATCATTTTCTGCTGATGGCAGCACTAGAAGTGTCGGAGGTGATGACGGGGCCGGGAGAGAAGCAGGGGACATGGGGGAGAAATATGGCTGAGTGATAGTGGTGGAAGGGGGAGCAGAGGGGAGGGGGGGAAGAAATGGGCAAATGGTTTGAGCAGCTTGGTAATCCTCAAGGGTAGGATTAGCAAGGGAGGGGAAAAAGCTAGGTGTGAGGGGCTCGTAAGTTTGGGACTGTTGGGTAAGTTGAAAATGGTGAGAGGCATGAGCAAAGAGACGATGGAGGGAATAGATGTTAGGATGAAGCTCGGGGAAGGTTAAGAGGGTAGCAGCAGCAAGGGGAAGTGAGGTTATGATGTTGGCAGAAAGAGTGGTTAGATATGGGAAGTTGGATGTGAGATAGGCCTTGTCATCGTCCGACACTTCTTTTTGCTGGTGCGATGGGATGATCAGCTGCATGGGTTGGATGCCCGTTATGTCATGTCGTGCAAATAATAGGGATGGCCTTTGCAGCAACGGCAACAAACCTGCAATAACCCTGAGGGGAGGACTACCCATGAGGCAGGCATATGCAATGAAAGCATCTGTCCTGAGAGTTATAAACCCGGCATGTGTAGACAGGCAGAAGATATTCTTTTCATCTTCAGACAAGTCTTGGCAAATGATGCGCAGGGTTTTAATCTCGATGGATCGTTTCCAGTCGATTGTTGGATGAGCAGCTATGATCTTGAGTTGGAGTTGCTTCCATTGGATCAGCACGCGTGCGTGGAGGTGATCTTCCATTTGGAGAGCAGTCACAAGCTCTTCATACACCACGGTTGTGCATTGTAGTGGGTCGTCATTGTCTTGCAATGCCTCATTGTTATGCACCAGCAATTGGAGTTCAAGCTTGGAGATGGCTATTTTTTGGGAGTGCATCTCATTCATCTTGTCTTTGTACTGATGGTAGATGCTGGTGTATGCCTCTTTAAGCTTTTTCATTTGCAAGGTGACCTTTGCCTGTTGAGGGATGTCTTCAGTGGTATTGGACCATTGGTCCAAGAACTGGGCTTGTAAAGTGCTGGCCTCTTGAACAGTAGCAAGTTGGTCTTTTAAGAGTCGGCATTCCCTTGTAAGCTCATCAGTGCTAAAGGCACGTACTGCCAAAGATTGTTGCATGTCTTCTAGCTTGTCCTTGCATTCCTGGAGCTCGTCTTCTTTGTGAATGAGAGTGAGTCGAGCTTGTGCCACTTCCTCTGTTTGTTGCGCATGTGCAGTTGTCAGGGAGTTATAGGAGGTCTGT
The DNA here is from genome assembly GCF_047967505.1 of Dipteris shenzhenensis. NCBI lineage: Eukaryota > Viridiplantae > Streptophyta > Polypodiopsida > Gleicheniales > Dipteridaceae > Dipteris > Dipteris shenzhenensis. The sequence goes on along the minus strand of NC_141616.1, from coordinate 41,516,083 downwards.
AGGATTGCCATGGCTTCGACTGCCGCAGTCAGCTATGTTTGACTTTGATGGAGGTTGGAGGTCACATCCCTTACGGCCTTCTCTTGAGCTTGGAGAGCCTGGTTCATGCGCACTTCTTCTACCTCCTTCTCATCTATCTGTGCTCGAAGAGCCTTGACCTCGATGGCGATTGCCTGGAATTGGTCTTCGATTTCTGATGCCGTCTGCCTTTCCAATTCTCTTGCATATGCTTCCTTAGCCAAGCTAGTGAAGAGTTCGGACATTTGGATCATTTGGCTAGCTTGATGCTGGAGAATGACAGATGGTGATGAGGTCTGGCGATATTGCTGATACAAGTGGTGCCCATGTAGCCATCCCGAGGGTTCTGTAGTACTTGGGGGAGGTTGTTCCAATGGCATTTCACTCCCTTGTGGACAATAGTCATACTGCTGATCTGGCACGAGCTCTCCTTGAGGCTCATCGACTGGCATGACGTCGATGGGCGGTTCGAGTGCCGATGTGGTCTCAAGCTCTGGTGCTGATCTTTCCTCAGGTTCGGGTGCCAACCTTGTCTCGAGCTCGGGTGGGTGTTGTTGGGGGAGACTTAGTGGTTGCAATTGTGCACCGAGCTGAAGCATTTCCTGAGGCAATTCTGCAATCCTGCTTTCCAAAATAGGTACTTCTGTTAAGGCATCTGTACTTATCAATGTGATAGCTGGAGCAGTTGATGATGGCTCCCATACTGGTGAGAAGGGTATGTCCAACTCCTCAATTGGCTTTGGAGACTGGGGCAGAGTCATTGCTCTTTGTTGGAGTTCCTTTTTGATGATGATAGCCAATAAGTGCGGAATTTTACATTTCTGGCCTGAAGAACCATCGAGTTTTTTGGTAAAGAAAATGACAAAGTGTTGGACCCAGTCTTGTTTGAGCTTCCTACTCAGCAAAACAAATGTGCGGAGTGGAAGGGAGCGTTCCTTGCCGTTCTTTATTCCCAGGATGGTGGATAGAAATTGTGCTGCTTCCTTGAGATGAGGGTCAAGGATTGTGCGAAGCAAGATGCCATCTCTATGGATCAGGGTACCCTTGGTGAGGAGAGTCTGTACTTCAATAAACTTTGCATCCGCAGATCTTTTAGGGTATTCGCCACCTTGCCTTGGCAGAGAGAAAGCCCTTTGAATGACTGTACTGTCGAGGATAATGTTCAGTGGGCTCTGCTGTACAGTGATTGTACCGTACTTGCCATCTGTTGCATTGCTGGAGTAGTAAGAGTGGAGAAAGTCCTTGATGTAGGTGGTCATGATAGGACTATCCTCCAAGGATTTGAGGCTCTCATGCAAATTGCCTAGACCCCGTTGCTCTAAGTAAGATGTTGCTTCCTGGGAAAGAGCATAAGTCGAGGTGGGTGGCCAGACAAGTTCCAATGATTGGGCCTTGTTAACAGTTGTGCACGCCGGCTGTGACTGGGGTGGCATTTGTTCTGCTTGGGCATGCACTGAATCTTCTCCGGAGCTATCGCTTTGGACCACGAACGTCTGTGGTCTCCGTGGTTGAGAGGATGTAGATGGCTGCGAACTCGGGAGGGGGTCTCGTGGTTGAGGTGGTGGGCTCTTTCTGCGCATCCTCTTTAGTGGCGGCATCTTTTCTGAACCTGCATCCATGTACATGTAGTGTACCATTGATCATTACATTGATTGGCATGCCTGTATGACCTTTCTGTGTGGGTGTGGGAGAGAGATCTCTTTTTTTTTTTTTTTTTTTTTTTTTTAAAAAAAATAAATAAATACATCTTTTGAGAGGGTGGAATGAAAGTGTGTTGTACAATTATTCATGCAATCATCTATGTGTCTAAGCGAAAGCGTGTGAGTGCACGTGACCTAGTAGCTAAGTAGGGACTAACTATATGCTTTTTTTTTGCTGGGATTTTCATAGGGCAGCTAGAACTCATTCACCAATCCTGAGCTCTAGGTAAAATCGATTGAGGCTACCTATATGTGCGAAGACGTACATATGCAAGTGAGTGCTCGTGATACAATCTAATCCTAACTAAGGAAGACTTGGTTTCCCAAATCTTCGTTTTTGTCGGGGATGGCTCGCGTGTTGATGTAGTAGCGCTTTAGTCGGCTCCCGTTTATTGTTGTGTTGAATTGGACTCCATCGAGTGTTTCAAGTAGCACAGCGCCAATGGGATTCATCTTTCGTACCCGGTAGGGTCCTTGACCCAGATACTTCAATTTGCCCTTGTGTACTTTGGCATTGTATAACAGGACTAAGTCGCCTTCCTTGATGTCTTTAGCTTTCAGATTCCTGTCAAACCATGCCTTTCTTCGACGTTTTTCTGTTGTCATGGCATGATAAGCGACTAGTCTTGTCTCTGTATGCTTTTCCAACTGACAGAGCCTTTCTTTCAAGGACTCATGATCACCCAGGCGTTCTTGTATGCGATGCGCAGACTTGGTATTATAAATTCAAGTGGGACCACGGCTTCAAGGCCGTACACCAATTGAAAAGGTGTGTTCCCTGTACTGACCTTGAATGTGGTTCTGTATGCCCATAAGGCTGCATGCAGTTTCTCTGCCCAATCAGAACACTGCGGTTCTACTACCTTGGTGAGGATATTGCATATGATTTTGTTTGTGGATTCTGCTAATCCATTCCCTTGGGGGTAGTAGGGTGTGCTTTTTCTATGAATGACCACGAAGCCAGACAAGAGTTCTTGGATTACCTCATTGACAAAATGTGTGCCTCTATCCGACACAATTTCAAGGGGGCATCCGAATCGGGTGATCACATGTTCGTACAAGAATCTTGCTGTGCTTTTGGCATCTGCCTTTCTGACTGCCTTAGCTTCAGCCCATTTTGTAAAGTAATCAGTGGCCACAATGATGTAGCGTGCCTGTGTTCCTTTTGCTGCTGGATGTATGGGACCCACATAATCAATCCCCCATTTTTCAAATGGCTGTTGTGCAACAACTGTTGTTAGGGGATTGAAGTCTTTGTGTTGTGGTTTAATAGTTCGTTGGCATACATCACAGCCTTTTACAAATTCATAGGCATCTGCCCACAGTGTTGGCCACCAGTAGCCTGCGAGGAGAACTTTTCTTGCTGTGGCTTCCCCTTTGAAGTGTCCTCCTGCAATGCCTTCATGGACTTCACTCAGGATTGGCAGGATCTCATGAGGCATTACACATCTTCTTAATATCTGGTCCTTGCCCATCTTGTATAGTTGTCCTGCAATGAGTTGATATGGTGCAGCCTTTAGAATCAATTTTCTTGCATCTACTGCTTTCATGTCAGGGGGTGGTCTTCCTGCCATCAAGTACCCAATGATATCTCCACACCATTCTGGAACAGCATCTATTTGAAATAGTGTGGCATCTGGTAAATCATCTTCTACGCCAGTGGCTTCTTCTCCTGTCTTGACTCGAGACATGTGATCGGCAATGTAGTGTTGGGCACCTTGGCGGACCACAATTTTGAAGTTGAATTCTTGCAGCAAGAGGAGCCATCTGGTTATTCTTCCGGTGGTACACGGACGGTTCACAAGATATAGCAATGCTTGATGGTCGGTGTAGAAGACAAAATCATTTGCGAGAAGATAGTGCCGAAATTTCTTTACACTGTACACCATTGCTAGGGCTTCTCTTTCTGTGGTTGTATAGTTGATCTCTGCATCATTGAGTTGTCGACTGGCGAAGTAAACTGGGTAGTCTTTCTTATGTTCACCAGGTTGACAAAGCACACTCCCAATTGCATACTTGGATCCATCAGTATGAACATGAAAATCAATATCCCAATTGGGAGATAGAAGGATGGGTGCTGTGATTAGGCGCCACTTTAAAAGCTCAAAGGCTTGGTCGCACTCTTCGGTCCATAAGAACTCTACTAATAATTTGTAAAGTGGTCTAGCTATCATGGCATACCGCAATATAAATCTTCTATAATAGCCGGCATGTCCCATAAAGACCTGTACACCTTTGGAATTTGTAGGAGGAGGCAATTCCATGATGATTTTGATTTTGTCCATGTCAGTTGCAATCCCATGTTGAGAGACGATGTGTCCTAAAACAACTCCGTGGGTGACCATGAACTGGCATTTTGTTGGATTTAGGGAGATGCCATACTCCCTGCATTTGATTAGTACTTCTTCCAGACATTTGAAGTGGTCCTGTTTGGTTGAATGGATGCACAAATCATCCAAGAACACCTGTAAAAACTTATTCAAGAATGACTTGAAAGCTGTGAACATGACTCGCTGGAATGTGGCCGGGGCATTACAAAGGCCGAATGGCATGACTCTATATGCAAAAATACCCCATTCTGTAGCAAATGCTGTTTTTGATTGGTCTTGAGGAGCAATTTGTACCTGGTTATAGCCACTGAAGCCATCCAAGAAGCTGTAGATTTCGGATCCTGCCACCTTTTCCAACACTGTTTCTGTTAAGGGTAGGGGGTAGTGATCCCTAATTGTGGCGGCATTCACATTTTTCAAGTTTACGCATATTCTGAGCTTCTTGTTGCGTTTAGGCACAATGACAATGGGTGAAACCCAATCAGTGTGCTCTATCTCGTAGATGAATCCGGCATCTAGGAGTTTTTCCAGCTCGTCATAAACCATGGTGCCATATTTAGGATTTGTGCGATAAGGTCCACATACCTTAGGGCGAGCACCTTCCCTTATAGGGATCGTGTGAACTGCCACTTCTGGTGAAATTCCTTTCATCTCTTTGTATGACCATGCGAGGCAGTCACGGTATTCCATTAGGAGGTCTTTGAGTTTGATTTCATCTTCTTGACGGAGCTGTTTCCCAATGAAAACCAATTTTTCTTCCTCCCCTTCAAGGGCGAGGTTTATTGTGCGTGTTTTTGCCGGGCCCTCATAGATTGGAGTTTCTCCAATGCTATCGGTTTCTTGAACTTCAGATTCTCTGATTGGTCTTGGCATTGCTATTGGTGCACTGCCACTTGTATAATTCTTAAAGTATTCCGGCACTTCTCGAAGATCGGCCTCTGATGGGGTTGAACTAGCCTGAGATGTGTCATGAGTACTGGGTGGCATAGTTGCATTTAGTAATTTGTTAGGCTCTTCTTTCCTTTCTTTTTCTGAAGTCTCTTGATCGAGCTTCATCCGCACATGTGGCTTATATTTCCGAAACTTCTTACGTTGGGAACTGTGGGGTAACTTTTCCACTGGCAAGGTGTTTCCAAGTAAGGGTTCATGTGCTGCACATACTCCTTCCAGTCCGTCAGGGGACCATTCAAGAGGTGGTGGTTTTGACTTTGAGGGGACTGCCTTTGCAAGATACAATTCCACAATCCGTGTTTGGACTCGTTCGAATTCATTGAAGTGCTCGGCCTTGGCTTTTCTGCGATTTCCTCCTGCAGCTTTCTTGCGGGATCTTCTGCTGTTATGCAACTGTGGAGGTTCAACTTTTGGGAGCTCAACTGCCATTAGGGCATGCAGAATGGCTAGGTCATTATCAAAGATTTGATCTTCAATTGCAGCATTCGCAGCCTCTGTTTCAAGGTCCCAAGGAAAATCGGAGTCATCATTGGTATGGGTACCTTCTTCAGGTTCATTATCCCATTCGAGGTCAGCCATAAAGAAAGGCATCTCTAGATCGATTGGTTCTTCATGTGTCGGTGGAGGATCGACCTGTAGTGTGTTAACATCTATCTGTGAGAAGATGGGGTCTAATGAATGGCAGTTGTCGATGGTTGCCAATGTTTGTATCCAATTATTGACATTGCTTTGTGAGTCACCTGCTATGGCATGCTGTTGCAAGGGATCTGATTTGCTCGAGATTGTCGTGGAAGATGTGTCATCCAATGCTCTAGGAACAATGGGTTTAATAGCTCCTGTCCCCACATTCACCCTGACTGCAGTGTCTCGATTCTGAATTGTCAATCTATCCGTTCCCCAGTCATGGAGGACTGATGCTTCCCGTAACCAAGGACGCCCAGTAAGATTTGATAGGATTTTTTGGGGAGATCCAAGATTGTGAATTGAAGGGAAAAGCGGACTCCTGCGATCTTTGTGGACACACCATTCACTATTCCCAAGGGTTTAGCCCGTGAATCATCGGCAAGGCGTATGTTGAAATTAGCCTTTTGCATTGGTGGGAGACCCCATTCTTCGTAAAGCTCCTTTGATAGGACATTGACACCTGCACCACCATCCACTATGGCTTGGATTTCATTATATGCCTTGTGGATCAAAGGCACAGTGATGTTGCGTATGTCATCTTTCTCACCCATCCGCACAGGGATATCATCAATGTCGTTCATAGGTGGAGAGGGATTTGCGAGTTCAATCCATCCTTTGAAACTCTCCCAGAGATTGGGACAATTTCGTAAGAGGATTCCGATGGGAATGGACACAGGGCAACTCAGGAGGCTAGAGAGTGCAGCTCCTTCAAGTTGACGGGGTGGTACATTCTGTTGTGGAGTCTGTTGTTGGAACAAAGGCTCGAGTACAGTATCAATACTTTGTGGGGCCAAGTCATGGAGTGGGTCTTGAGCTTGTTTCTGAGCCTCAAATTGAGCTTGTTCATTTTGGACCCATTGCTGAAGTGCTTGAAAACGAGCCTTCTCCACCTCTGCATTCGGGAATGGAGCTTCTTTTATTCGAGGCTCGGGAGTTGATGTAGATGAACTTGGCTGCTCATTGCTTGGCGGAGGTGGAGGAACTTGTGCTTTCTTTCTCAGAAGTCGCTTCGGTTGGATCGGAATGATAGGGTCCTTCGTAGCCGCTTTCTGTTGGCGTGTAATTACATTGATAGGTTGTGACCTTAGACTTGCCGGTCCCAGACTTTGATGATCCACCCCAATGATGCCGATGGGGACGTCGGGCTTAACCTCTGTTTGTTCTGGGACCTTATTTTTCATGGGACAATCCATACAGGCATGTCCTATGCCACAATCTCTGCAAAGTGGTTGGAAAGTAGCTGGGCTACCGCGATGAGGGCACTCTGCGATTCTATGATTTTCTCCACAACCGTAACACTTGATTGGTGCTCGAAATGTGTTGGGTCGTACTTGATTTGCATAGACTGGTATTAGACCCTCTGCACCTTCGACGTAGTACACTGGGTACTCTGCTTCATACTCAAATAGTGAGTCTACTTCTTCGGCTTGCAATTGATGTATTGGAACTGTCTGAGGAGCTGGATTTGCTGCTCTTGGATACGGTCGTGGATTCGGATTCCTGAGTAGTTGGGGGGCTTGTGTCCGAACGGGAACAGGATTGAGTCTCGGAGCTGGGGGCGCTTGTGCAAGTGCCGGTTGCCTGTATACTGGCATGGGTGCCGCCTGGTATTGTGGTGGTCGAGGCGGATTGTTGCGCATGTTGAAGATGCAACTGGTCTCATCATGGCCGCCGACGACACAGATATGGCACCACAACCGTGGCGGTGGATTTGCTTGTGCAGTAAGCCTTGCTCTTAGGACTGGGCATTCATTTGCTGTATGATTTGCCAAGCAGTGTGGGCACCAGACATTTTCTCGCCGTGGATATGTTTGAGTTGGCGGCTGAGACAAGTGAAGTTTTTGATCCATGGCCTGCATCATATCTTCTTTCAGCTTCAAGGTCATGGCCTCGAGGCGATCTTCATTGGATGTTTCGGCAATGTCCTTTGATTTACCTTTTTTCGAGCGCTTATCTCGTGTATTGGATCTGGCATCATCACTGCTAGTGTCTGAATCTGTCATGCCATCTTCGATGTCAATGGCTGCCGCATGAGCAGCACTGAATGTTTCATAGCTACTTATCTTTTTCATCTCCTTGCGGATTTTCTTTCTGAGGCCTGCTATGAACCATGCCGTGAGGTGCTTTGCATCTGGGCGTGGGTCACATTTGGCGATCAATCTCTTCATCTTTCCCAGGTATGTGCGTACATCTTCCCTCCGGCCTTGTTCGATCTTGCTGAGTTGGAGAGCGGGATCATCTTGTAGCCTTTCCGTTTGAAAGCGACGTTTGAATTCGGTTTGAAGTAGGTCCCATGTGGCACGTTCTTCCACAAGAAGGTCGAGGTACCATTCTGACGCCTCATCAGTTAAGGCCATTGGAAACCAAGCCACCTTAGTTTCATGGGATTGATCACCACCTGCTCGACATGCGGCATCAAAATGTTGGAGGAAGCGAGCAGGGTCTCCCCTACCATTATATTTGGGAAGTTCCAGTTTTCCCAAGGGGCGTCGGCCGTGATTGTTGTGATTTCGTCGATTGAAGAAGTTGTCAGCCTCGGCATCGAGCTCAATGTCCCCATCATGCTCAGGACGACGTCCAGCCATGGTGGGGCGTGGAGGAGTTAAAGGAAGTTGTTGAATCTCAGGGGGGAATTCGGGGTAGAGGATTGGCGGGGGCGGTTGTTGCAGTGGAGTTAGTTGCGGATTGGGCGAGCGTTGGAGTCGAAGTCGTTGGCCGGAACGTAACTGCATGCAGATGGTGCGTGATTTGCCAGGGATATTGCTACCCCAAGGGCGGGCGTGGAGGTGGTGTCGTTAGGAGAGTTAGAGTGATGTTAATATGTGTAGGGGCCGTCGTGTTAATAATGTGCCTAGGATTGTCCTACGTGTGTAGGGAAATGTGCCGGTGCAGACGGATCGTTAATCGGAGGTCGCGGCGTGAAAATACGAGTGAATAAATGCAAAATGAGGCCCACACGGGGGCGCGAATGAACGTGTGCGAGGGATGCCGAAATGGTGTGCAATGGGCTGGAAAAATACCCCGTAACGTGGTGTTTCCGTGTGTGAAATCTGGGTTCAAACAGGGTTCAATTTGGGTCCCAAACGGATGAGTTTCGAGGGGTTAAAGGAAGGGTAAATTTGGCGTTTGGGGGGGTCCTAATGGTGGTGTGAATGGACTTTAAGTCCAACCGAGGGGTTGAAACCAAGTGACTCTAGTTAGAGTAACTAACCTAGATCCTCCCAGTTACTGTAACTGGGAGGTTTAACTAATTGTAGTTAGATACTAACTGTAGTTAGTCTAACCTAATTGAGGGCTAACTAAACTAACCTAACCTCAAGTACTACTAACCTAACCTACGTAGCTAATCTAACTGAGGGCTAACTAAACTAACCTAGGGTTAACTAACCTAACCTAACTGTAGTTAGTACTAACCTAACTGTGGTTAAACTAACCGTAGAGTTAATGTTAGGTTAGGGTTAGTTTGGTTAGGTTTAGTTTTTTTTTTTTTTTTTGTGTGGGGGGGCTGCCCGACGGCGGCGCCCGGGGGGGGGTTTTTTCGCAAGGGGGTGCGCAGGGGAGGAGGAAGGGGGGCGGCGCTGTGTGCGCAGGGGGGGTGTGAGGGGAGTGTCGCAGGGGGGGTGTGAGGGGAATGACGCAGGGGGGTGGGAGGGGAGTGACGTAGGGGGAGGGCGCGCTGCGCGGGGTAGGAGGGCGCTGCGCGAGCGGGGGCGGGGCGGCGCAGGAGGTCGCGGCGCGGGGCGGCGGCGCGGCCGCGCAGGGTGGCGCTGCGCGAGTCGGGGCGGGGCGGCGCAGGAGGGCGCGGCGCGGGGCGGCGGCGCGGCCGCGCAGGAGGGCGCGGCGCGGGGCGGCGGCGCGGCCGCGCAGTGGTGGCGCGGCGCGGGGCGGCGGCGCGGCCGCGCAGTGTGGCGCGGCGCGGGGCGGCGGCGCGGCCGCGCAGGGTGGCGCGGCGCGGGGCGGCGGCGCGGCCGCGCAGGAGGGCGCGGCGCGGGGCGGCGGCGCGGCCGCGCAGGAGGGCGCTGCGCGGGCGGGGGGGGCTTTGGGCGACGCGGCCAGGGTTGAGCGGGGTAAGGGGGAAGGGGAGAGAGGGGGATGGGGGGGCGAGGGGGGTGAGGGGGAGAGAGAGAGAAGGGGTGGGGAAGGGAATGAGGGGGAGAGAGGAGAGAGTGAGAGAGAGAGGGGGTGGGAGAGAGAACGAGGGGGGTGGGGGAGGGAATGAGGGGGGTGGGGGAGGGAATGAGGGGAAGAGAGGAGAGAGTGAGAGAGAGAGGGGGTGGGAGAGAGAACGAGGGGGGGAAAGTGGGAGAGAGGAGAGAGAAAAGAGAGAGAGGGGGTGGGGGGAGGTGGGGGTGGAGGGGGAAGATGGAGGTGGTGGTGGAGGGGGAGGGGGAGAGGGGGAGGGGGAGGGGGAGGGGGGAGGTGGTGGAGGGGGAGGGGGAGAGGGGGAGGTGGAGATGAAGAGGGGGAGGGGGAGGGGGGAGGTGGGGGTGGAGGGGGAGGGGGAAAGGGGGAGAGGGGGAGGTGGAAAAGAGAGAGAAAACGAGGGGGTAGAGAGGAGAGAGTGTGAGGGGGAGAGAGAGAGAAGGGGTGGTGGAGGGGGAGGGGGAGGGGGAAGGTGGAGATGGAGGGGGAAGGGGGTGGTGGAGATGGAGGGGGGTGAGGGGGAGAGAGAGAGAAGTGGTGATGGAGGGGGAGGGGGAGAGGGGGAGGTGGAGATGAAGAGGGGGTGGGGGAGGGGGGAGGTGGTGGTGGAGGGGGAGGGGGAGGGGGGAGGTGGTGGTGGAGGGGGAGGGGGAGGGGGGAGGTGGAGATGGAGGGGGAAGGGGGAGGTGGAGGGAGAGAGGGGGAGGTGGTGGAGAGGGGGAGGTGGTGGAGGGGGAGGGGGGAATGAAGAGGGAGGGGGAGGGGGAGATGAGAGGAGAGGGGGGGTGGAGATGAAGGGGGAGGGGGAGAGGGGGAGATGGTGGTGAAGGGGGAGGGGTAAAAGAGCAAAAAAACCGAAAGACGGAACTTGAAAAGCAAGGCGGAGTGGTTACCTGACGCTCTCCAAGTCTTTCTCGATGGAACGGGATTGTCGCGGAACAATGGACGGTGGGTGGAAGGCTAGGTCATTGCTGCAAGAAGGGCTCGATGTCACTTACATTGGCGAGGATAGGAGTAAGGGGGCGGTCGATGGAGAGGGAGGAGTGTCTTGCGTGGGGCTCGGAAGGTGGAAGAGAATGGAGGCAAAAAGTGAAAGATGAAGAATGAGGGGGATGGAGTAGGTTTTTATAGGTTTGGATTTTAGGGTTAGGGTTTAGGTTTAGGGTTTAACCCTAAACTCTTCCCGAGCCGTAACTTTTTATGGAGAGCTCGGTTTGCCTTTCTGTAAAAAGGTAAAATGATCGTAATTGAAAGCTCTACGCAACCGTGTTTACTACCTAGCCTAATTGTACATCATGCGGCTTTTATTTAAGAAATTAAGAAAATCTCTTAAGGTAGTAACCCAAAGTGGATGTTTGGGGTTGATATGTTTGGCTAGATTTGGAAAAATTTTTACTCTCCTTGCCCTTGAGTGGTATGTGCGTGAAAGTTTGAAGTAGTGACTTGTTTTACACCTACCTACGCAAGTTTACTCGCTACTTGAGACGCTAGTCTCCCCGGCAGCGGCGCCAAATGTTAGCTCTTTCCTACCGCTTCCGTAGGAAGAGCTGGGTATTCTATGTTGCAGGGTTCCGAGGCTTTTTGTCACCTACAGATATATTGGAATTGTCGTTGTAGTATATTTGTAGCTTAGGACCTCGAGTCGTGTTCCGGTGAGAGACGTAGGCTTAAGTGTGGTGAGTAAACATAATGCAAGCATGTGTAAAAGGCGCGTAAACCATTGTTGTTGGGGTAATGAAGGCTTCCGCCTTCATTGGGGGTTGTAGGGTTTAGGAGGAGTTTAAGGGTTCAGAAGGAGGTTCCAGGGTTTAGAAAGAGTTCAGGGTTAGAAAGAGTTCCAGGGTTCAGAAGGAGGTTCCAAGGTTTAGAAGGAGTTCAGGGTTAGGAGGAGGATCCAAGGTTCAGAGTAAAGTACATGGTGGAGAACTCGTCTCCCTCGTAGATCATTGAGTTTAAGGGTTTAGGAAAGCATAGGAGTGGGAGAGGAAGAAGGTGTAAGAGCATGGGTGAAGTAAGAGAGAGAGGAGGAAGGAGGAGGAGGGAAGAGGAGGAGGGAGAGGGAGGAGAGAGGAGGAGGAGGAGGAGGGAGGAGGAGGAGGAGGAGGGAGGAGGAGGAGGGGGAGGAGGAGGGAGAAGGGAGGAGGAGAGGGAGAGGATGGGTTGCAGGGTTGGAGGAGAGGGGAGAAGGGTTGCAAGGTTAGGACATGCTTTTGGACGTGCAGTGCAAGGAAGCATGGACACTTGAGACAAATGCTTGGAATACCAATGTAGACTCAACACAATGCCCCAAGAGTGTGGGCTTCATTCCATTATGGGGTATTTATACAAGTTGGAGAGCTTCCCTCTCTGCATGTAACACAAAGTCGTATCACAAAGTTGTAACACAAAGTTGTGTCACAAAGTCGTAACACATTCTCTCTCTTCATGTAGAAGATGTAACACAAAGTTGTTACACAAAGTTGTTACACAAAGTTGTTACACAAAGTCGTAACATAAACTTGTAACACAAACTTGCAACACAAAGTTGTTACACAAAGTCGTAACATAAAGTTGTGTCTAGAAGTTGTAACACAAAGTTGTGTCACAAAGTCGTAACATAAAGTTGTGTCTAGAAGTTGTAACACAAAGTTGTAACACCTTCTCTTTCTTCATAAGTTCATGTTGGCACAGAGTCAACAAATTAGTGCAACCTTGAGCTAAATACTTATAATTAACATCCAATAACACAAAATTTCTCATTTATACTGCAACTCATTGGCCATTATACATTGGCTTTACTACAAATCACATAACTAAAATTACAAAGAATTTTGAAACTTACGCATGGGCATCTACATTGGAAGAGTCTACACCATCATTTTCATCTGTCTCCACCCATATGCACCCTTGTCTATGACGGGTTGCACACCACATTGCATGAACTTGTCTTGCATTTGATGAGTTGTACATTCTTCTTCAACATTCCGTGTTAACATCTTGCACTGCATGGGACACTAAGGACTCTTTGAATGTTAGTGTTGCAGCTACTCTTATTTCGATACGCCTGTATACCACCATTGAACCAATTGAACCATTGGGCTTGGCTTAGTTATACCACCCCCATGTTGGGTCACCCTATTATATGCACAACATGCTTGCCAATGCAATCTTTCCATGCCCTGAGTGGTGGACCACACTCCAATGCTTCCATAATTCCATGCCATGTATGGTGCATGAGCATATAAAATGTGTTGCCAAATAGAAAAACAAATTAGTAAATATAGGACCATTCAATATGCACATCTCAATGTCCAAGTTAGAGATTACCATGTACTGCGTGAAATGATTCTTTCCCCAAGCTATCTCCATATTTTGGCTAAAGTCATTCACAGTATTGATGAAACACTATGCATCATCGTCTTCGAATATTTTGTTTTGTAGTAAAGGTACCAAGCTATCAAGAGCTAACCACACTTGTGCCTTTTCCAGTCTTTTTTGTCCCTTCCCTCCTCATTCACAACAGGCATTGTGTAACTTTCTCCATACATCAAACTCATTAGCACATTTGAGCTTGTCATTCTTCTTTTTTGCAGAAAGGAATTTTAAAGCCTTGACACCACCAAAGCTTGGCTGACAAGGAACATTGCTTGTTTTTACTTGCCCAAAGTGTAGTCCCATATATAAAAGAACCTTTTCAATTCTTGCAATCATCCTCTCACTCTCTTGTTGGGGCTTCAAGTTATATGCATCAATGATGTACAGATGCACCAACTTTTCAATTATTCTTACAATAGCATGAAGCACACAAATGTGTAATCGCTTAATAGGAATTTCAAGAATTGGACTCCATGATGGATCTTTCCCTGGAGCATTCCTATCTAGTGTCTTAGTTTGATCTATCTCTGCAAGTTCAAAGGCCCATTGCTTTTGATTCTTTTTACCACCCTTTGCAGGTACTCTCATTTGCATGCACAGTGGACAAGGATGGCTTGTATTTGCTCCATGTGCCACATTAAACATACATTTAATAGTCTTGAGGTCAGCAACAACTAGATGCCATTCTACATGGTAGGATCCATAGCCCTCAACTTCAAGTAGCTCACCATTGTTATGACCTTTGATCACACTTGGGATATCGATTTGGTCAAAAAACCACTTCAATATTGAATGTGACTCTTTCAGCACCTACAAAAAAAACTCACATGTTATTTCAAAATATTATAAGTATTTTTGCATTATTGTATTAAAATTCAAATTTCCATCATACATCAAAGGCATCCAACCACCAAATCTCCTATTTTGATTGCACACTGAACTCAACTTCAAGGTCCAGTATTCTATTCATCATTTTCAAATTAACTCTTTCTAATTTTTGACCTTTGACCACCTCACTTTCATCAAGCTTTAGTACAATCTTCAGAGTACCATTGCATTCCTCCATAGGCATATCATAAAACTTCACCATGGCTTGCAGAACTCTTCGAACATCCATCACAAAGCTATTTTTGACTATCAATTCCAACTCTTTAGGCTCTCCAAATTTTTTTTTCAAAGTTAGTGTATGACATGCATGCTGGGGCTCACCCACTAAATCAAGTATGCCCAAATTGAGTGCATGCCTGGCCTTATTAACATCAATTGGTTTAGGAAGCGGGGCTTTTACTTTTGCTCCCATAGAAAGACATGCTATTTTTAAGCTCTTAAATATGAGCCGATATTCCCTTGTACTTATCCCTGCAGTATCACAAACTCCATGTGCACTAGTTACATTGAAATGCTCCACAACTTTGCTCATTGTTGACTTAGATGTTATCTCTGATTTTAAAATTTAGAATTTTGGATGTTGTATAACAGACTCCAACATTTTTTTTGTAAACACTTCACCCATAGCACCATAGTGTTCATCATGGATAGACATGAGTTCTGAAACACTCCTACAAGCTCTCACTCGATGCTTGCAGTGACCACTTTTCTTGGATATTTCATCCATTGGACGCAATTTCCTCTTACGTAGTCTTGGACCCATTGGAGTATCCTTCATTAATGATAATGTTTTTTCTAACTTTTTGATCTCATCCTTCAGAGCTATGTTTTGCATCTGTAAGTGAATTGCATTTATAGTGCTCTCTCCCAATTGAGCATATGTTTGAACCTTTACCTGTAATTCTTAATTTTTCTTCTCTATGCAATCATATGCAAACATTTGAACACTTGTAGCTTGCATAGATGATACCAAATGTTGATTCCAAGCCTCCAACATTGCGATCCTTTTGTCTCTTTCACTAAGCAAATATTGATATTGGCTATGAAGGCTACTTGCTCCATGACCAATCAACCTTTGACAATATCCTAACAAACCATTCTCACCCTTACATAGGAACTTTATTAAGCTAGTCAATCCATGGAATTGAGGAGTCTGACAAGTTTATGGATCTATTGGATATATTTTCCCTTCTAACCACAAATCCATATGTGTTTTTCCTTGATTTTGAAGAGCTACTAAATCACTTTCACTTGCTAAGGAGGATTCATTCCTCTTTCAAAATGGTGCATTTTTGCATCTATTTGAAAATGGATATCCACCTTTTTTAAATTCCAAGCGGCTTGCATGATTTCATGCACGTTCCACCTAATATAATATAACATTGACATCAACAAACAATATACAAACATGACATGTTTCAGAAAAGTATCAAACCAAGCAAAAATAAAAACCCCAATTGCATGCAAAATCTAACAATTGAAATCTACAAATTCAAAAAAACATTTACTTATCATCAAACACTGTTAAACTATGTGAATGAACAATACCTCACAGGGATCTTTGAAGAAAAAATGTGATCAAACTTGTCCTCCTCAATGGTCCCTCTTGTAATCCAGGATGCTGAAGTTGATGGAATTTTCTCCAAAACTAATTATATGCTTCCAAACAACTCCAAATCTATTTCAAACCATCTTCTGTAAAAAAACCTCAATAGTAAGAGTGTATCTTTTAAAACAAACAAATCTTTCTTCCTCTTCAAATCATGTATTAAGACAAAACAACACAATTACCAAAACAAACTACAAATTAACTACTTCTTCAAAGTTACATCATAAAGTCACATTATTTTCATTGTCTTGCATTGTTCTAAATGTTTCTCACCTAGATCTCCATGCAAGTTGCTTTGATAGACCCCGATTTGAGTTGAAAACTAAAAACATTCTAAAACTACATGAATGAACAGTGCCTGATTCTTGGAGCAAGGCAAGATTGAAAGAAAAATGTGATCAATCTTGTCCCTCCCAGTGGTCCTAGATGTGATTGATGAAGTTTATGGTTCTTGCTTCAAAACAAATTATATGCTCCCAAATATCTCGAAATCTATTGATAGTAAGAGTGGAAAAGACTCATTTCTCATGGAATTTCTTACAAAACAAACAAATTTTTCAACGTTTTCAAACCATGTAATAAAACAACACAACTACACAAAATGAACTATGAACTAATTGTTTCTTCAAAGTTACATCATTAACAAACAAATCTCGTCATAATCATTGTGTTAAATTGTTCCAAAGATTATCTCACTTGAACGTCCATACAAGCTGTCTGGATGGACCCCAAACCTTCACAAATGGTTCGAAATCATGCACCCTTAGAGATTGTAGCAGGGAAAGTAACTAGTATTGAGAGATGGGCAAAAGAAAGATTGATTTTCATGCATTAGCAACACTGCAATGCCTAAAAGTCAATCTTCTTTGATCCTTTCTCAAAGATCGTCCAGTAGCTCCTTCTAAGCTCCAAACACCCTACATCATTAATGGCTCACTCAAGACATTGATTGCCTTGTCTTTCTAAAAGAAATGAATTTAGATTGTGGGAGAATCTCATATGAGAGAGGAAGTGGCGAGATTTGAAGGAGAAGCGCCCAAAATAGAGAAAGGAGAAGGTAGGTTGAATCTCATTCAAAAATCCTAAAAGTTTTGAAAACTGATAGTGAAATGGGAGGGAAATGTAGGTAGAGAAAAGTGATGAGATTTTGGCATGAAAGTCCATCCCATGAGAGGGGGAATAGAGAAAGAAGCTTCCTGCTCAGGAGCCAGCAGGAAATTTGAAAAGAGGGTTGGAGCAAAGAAAAATTCAAAATGGTCCTCAGAAATGAGGGGAAAGCAAGAGGAATGAGAGAGAATGAATGGAGTGTGGTAGTTGGATGGGAGGATTTGGTTTCAGGTCAAATGGTACAAGTTTGGTTGAGAAACTAGGTCTTTTAGTTTGGTTACAGTTAAAAAACGTTATGGGAGAGTTGAGGTAGCAAGTGGGTGCTCCACATCATTGTTTGGGCCATTGAATAAAGAAATAGAGAAGTCAGGCCACTTCTAATATTCTATTGCCCTCCACTAGCCAAGATTCTATTAGGTTTTATTCACCTTATTCTTCCATGTCACCAACCCAAGGGCTCGCTTATAGGGCCCTTTTTGAGTCCAAATTTTTTGTAATGTCAGGGACTTTTTTATATATAGGTATCTTGCATGACCCATAACTTATGCATTGCTCAATGAATTTGGCAAACTTTGTCTTCAAGTTGTAGTACACATTCCAAACTTGAACATGAGATCAAACAATTATGGAACAAGGATTTTGAACGAGACCATTAAAGCATTACAGGTGCTATGTTGCATGTGAAGCATGCATCATGAAGACTATAGGATATAGTAATTTATTCAAAAACATCAAAATTTCATTTTGTACATACATGCAACCAAGTAATCATTCAAAAGTACACTTTGTGAGCTTCTCCTCAACCCAAGGAAATACCTAAATGAGAACATTAGGCATGGATTAATGGGCCTTCAATGTTGTGCTAAAGTGATGCACACCCATTTGAGGGGACGCTCCATAACTTTTTTTTGATTTGTTGAAAACCAAAATAGATTGAAAATTTGGAATCCAAACTAGTGTGACTACTCCATGGTGGTTTTAAAACATTGATAGTTGTTGGTATTGGTATCTAGATTCACCTTAAATGGAAGAAGTTTTTACAATTTTGAATTGTTTCTTTTTTCATGCACTTGCTTACTATACGGCTCATAAGCATGCCAAAGGTCATTGCATTTCATAATACACAGCATCAAACTCGATAGTGTGCCCTTTGGCCTAATTGTGTTTTGAAGCATTTTAGGCCACATTGCACTTGTTTGGGATATCTAGTTCTCCTAACATGTATCGTTGGAGGGTGGGAAATGGGCGGCTGAAAATTTTGGTATGCCTACGAATTTTGAACTTTCACATCTCCCGCCCATCAAATCTTGGAAGATTAAGTACCTGCAACCTGCACACACCTCAACGTGACCTTGTGCAGACTTTGGTTTGGCATTGTCTTCTTTTGGGTAAGTTGCATTCTATTCTTTGCTTGCCTCACCAACTAGCTTCCCTGGGTCTATTCTGGACTAATTGTAGCCATGGCATCAATGGCAACATGTAGCTCATCATGTCTTGCAAGAGAAGAAGACAGATGCTGTGAGACAGGAAAATTGAAAAGCCTAGTCAAGGCACAAGGAAGTGATTGTGGGTCAAGGAAAGTGATGGCACGGTATCGAAATGGAAACGGAAGATACTTTGGCAACATCTATGAAGTGAGAAACAATGGGAAGAAATAAGATTCCTTGCAGAGCAGCAACAGGAAGTAGGTGTAGATGCACGCATTCGATCATTGCCATCGCAGCAAAGGACAGGAGATGTGGTGTCATGATTGATGAGAGCATTTGAGGCAGCAACATCAGGCCATTCAGATGATTACCAGTCTCAAGTCTGTAAAAGCTTTAGCCTGCACCCTAAAGTTCGTAGAGTAACAACCCTAAAAACACTTTGGGAGATGTATGCCCAACACGCGATGCTCTCTAACCTGAGAAATGGTCTACAGGAAGTGAAAGGGGTGTACAACTTGGATCAACTAGCTGCCTGCAAAGAGGGTGACATTAGCTATGTTGGTGTCCCCTGGAACAAAGGAGAAATGGCTTGGGCGCGCAATGTCAAAGATGTCAATGAGAAGGACCAACGTGGCTTTAGTGGTTGAATGTATAGTAGAAGCAATGCACAATCATCCCAATCTAAGAATTCTGTGGGCTTCAACAGAATGCAAGAAAAGGAGAGACAGCCTAAGTGCATAAGTCATTGCTACAATGATGACGTTTTGACACAAAAATATGAGAGTTTCTCCAAATATAAAGGACATTTGTAAAAAGAGGATGGGATGTAAGGTGTTTGAGGAGCACATCATACACCACCTTGATACAACGTAGGTCAGTGGTCCCTAAACCAGACTGGTGGTTGTTTGTGATTAAGCTTTGGGATAGCTTACTTGTTTCATTTTGCTTGGACTAAATGTGATTGTCCTAAATCAGCCCAGTGGTTGGAACATCATGCAACCGTAGGTTGGTTTAGCTCAATTTTTAGTTATGTGATTCTCTTGAACCAGTGTGGTTGAACAGGCAGGCATTAGTTGTTGTCCAACCCGGTGGCGTGGTTGAGAAAAAATTATTAGCAATATATTTCACAATAGAATAGAAATATATTATTATTTCACTAAACCAGCCCAGTGGTTGAAACATCATGCAACTATGGCTGCTTCAGCTCAATCACCAATTATGTGATTGTCTTGAACCAATGTGGTTGAATAGACATTAGTTGTTGACCAACCCGGTGGTTGAAATTATTGAGTTTCTTAGTACTTAAATTCGTTAAATTTAATTTCTTGCTATTCGAGTCATATACCACTATTTCTAGACCGAGATGGCTTGGACTTAAGGTGATTGTTTGTCCTAAACCATCCCGATGCTGGTTTAAGACAAACAATAGTTACTGACTAAAATTGTGATTGAAATTGTGAAATTCATAAATGAAAATTAATATATTGTTATTTTCTAATTGTGAAAGGTTTTTTCTAATTTTGAAATTCAGAAATGAAAAGCATTATACTTGTTAATGTCTAATATGTGAAGTTGAGACCGTCAAGCTAAACCAGCCCTGTGGTTGAAATTGTGATAGTGTCCTAAACCATCCCAGTGGTTGAAATTGTCACTGTCCTAAATGTGCCCTAAATATGTCCTAAACCAGCCCGGTGATTGAAATTGTGACTGTCCGTAAACTGACCCGATAGTTGAAATTATGACTGTCCTAAACTAGAATGGTGGTTGAAATTTTTTTTGCTTCATTATATACTTTAAGTAGATGGTGTTTTGTCTTGTTTTAGTAGTGCAAAAAGGGGGCGCACTATATTGTTGTTCCATTTAAAAGAGGACTCACTATTCTGTTGTTCCCGCATGTTGGGTTAGTAGATGGAGTTGTATCTCAAATTTATGGATCAAAATCTGGATATTTCAATTGGGCAGAGGAGCTTTGAGCATTGTAAGCCTTGGTATGTCAAGATCCTCAAAGACAAGAATGTTTCTTGTTGTAAAACACACATAGACTTTGACCTGGCCCAGCAAGCTATGAATGACTTGAGATCTAGTCATGTTGGAGTATTTCTCCATGGGGATCGATGCCCATGTCTCCTCGATGAATTTGTAGCCTGTAGGCCACTTGGATCCTCATCATGTGTTGCAAGGGAGAGCAGGTTTTGTAGCCTATCTCTGTGAGAGCCAGTGGTTTTTCCAAAGGGAGACCATGAGTGGCACTGCATTGAATGCATTCTTGGCACGTGCAAGCATTGTACTCTGAAAAAGCTGAAGAAGAAGACATTTCATGTCTGTCCAAATGAAATGAGGGAAGACAACCATGTTTCTCTAAAATGGAGGAGATTTGAAAATGTCAATGTTGAAGGATTCGACAAAAAGAGAAGGCTACTGTCATATAAGAGCACTCAGCCAAGGGAGCCTATAGGTCACATGGTTCAATCCATCCCACAATATGTGCTTCACAATTTCATAGCTAGCTGGCTGGATAAGCATTTTAGGATGTGCCTTGCTAATTTTCCCCATGACACTATTGTCTCTTTCATAGATTTGTTGAAAATTATTCATTTCAAGAAGAAGATGAGATACAAAGTGCTCACTGGTACAACAAACAGATAACAATTCTTGTGCATATCATGTACAATCATTTGCTTGATTTTTCTACGCCTGATGCCAATCTGCTTGCTAACTGGTAGGAGTCTAAGTCAGCGCAAAGCACATACCATTTCTACATTTCAGATGATAGGGAACATGACACCTTATTTGTGTAGCATGCTTTTCTACTGCATTGGGAATGGCTGAAAAAGGAAAATTCCCATGTAGAAAAGATAAAACAACATTGGGGGTGGTCAGATAGTGCTGCCTCTCAATTTAAATTAGCCCATGGATTCTACTTTGTCTCAAGGTTCAAATCCCTAATCTTGTAGACATGATGTGGAATTTCTTTGGGTCTAGCCATGGCAACGGTGAACATGATAGATGTGGTGCTATTATTAAAACATCCCTTGTCTTCCTTACTCTAGGTGTAACAATAGAAGGAATACCCAACTCATCATAAAGGCTCTGTTCTGAGCCACTGGTATGCCTGTGTGTAGAGATATTAGGAGTAACAGAATCATTCTTATTGCCTGTTGATGCAAAATCGTCAATACGAAGTGACTGTGTGGTCAAATACCACTTTCGTCAGTTTTGCAGATTTGCCCTTGTGAGGCAGAAGTTGTGTTTTTTGCAATGACAGAATATTTTTGCAGTGTTTTGTAATGGCGTCTAATGCTCTTTCACAGATAGTCACTGAAAAGCTTGACAAGAACAACTTCCAAGCATGGAAGTTTAGAATGAAGAATTTCCTTAAGGGAAAAGGCTATTGGTGGGAGTTCATTACTGGAGCTGAACAAGAACCAGTTATTCCTAATGTTCCCAATCAATAAGAGTTGCAGGCATTTAAAGAATGGCATGAGAGAGCCAGAAAAGTTATGTACTAGCTATCTATCAGTATTTCAGACTCTATGATTGTGCATATTCAGGATGCAAGCATATCGAAGGAGGCATGGGATACTTTGACAAAAATGTACAGCACAAATATGTAAGCCAAGAAAATGCAGCTCAAGTAGGAGCTCAAGTAGGAGTTGCATAATGTGTAGAGAGAAAATATGAGCATCAATGACTACCACATGAAGGTGAAGAAGATTGCAGATGCACTTGCTTCTATTGGGTCGCCAGTGGAAGATGATGATTTAGTTTCTGTGACCTTGAATGGTCTAGGAAAGGATTATGCACAATTCCGTACATCCATTGTTGTTCGTGAAAATTTTCCTGATTTTGAGGAGTTGATTGCTCTTCTAATTTCTAAAGAGCATAGAAATGGTGGTGCATCTTCTTCAAGAGGAACTTCAAAAGAAACTGTCTTCTACTCAAATGCTGGAAGAGGTAGAGGCAGAGGTAGAGCAGGCTGATCTGGAGGCCGTGGCAGAAATTAGAATACGCAGCAAATTCAAGAAAACCAGTCCTATGGAGGAGGACATGGTAACTTGAGAGGTAGGGGGAGCCAAAGAGGTCGTGGTGGATGGCAAAGAGGCCAAAATGCAAACAACAATGTTGAATGCTACTACTACGGTAAAATGGGTCATATGGCTAAAGACTACTACAAAAAGCAGAATGACATCATGAATGGAAAATTGCAGCAAGGCAATTATGCATCCTCTAGTAGATAGGGTGATGACAGAAATGAGCATTTGTTTATGGTGCAGCACATGACCAATTCTGTGCAGATTGGTAAAATTCCTCTATATAGCAAGGCAACTATGCATCCTCTAGTAGACCGATGATGATACTGCACATCCTATCGTGCAAATTGGTAAAATTCCTTTGTCTATGCAGGATGGGAAAAAGAAATACCTGTCTGATGTATTTCATGTCCCGAATATCACCAAGAACCTTATTTCTGTTCGTCAAATGGTTGATCAGGTCTTGTAGGTCAGATTAAATCCTCATGGATGCTTTGTTGAGGATATGAAAAATAGCTGATCAAGCCATATAGCCTCCTTGCAACCCTCTGTGGCTGCAACATACTCAGCCTCTGTGGTAGACAAAGCAACACACTTCTGTGCGCGAGACATCCATGACACTGCACCACCTGCAAAGGTGAACACATAACCAGAAGTGGATCTCCTACTATCCACATGCCCTGCATAGTCTGAATCTGTGTACCCAAGTACATGCATGTCTCCTTTACCAAAGCAGATGCACATCTCCTTGGTACCTTTCATGTACCTCATGATGCACTTAACTGCCTCCCAATGCCTCTTTCCTAGATTAGCCATATACCGGCTAACAACTCCCACTGCAAATGCAATGTCTGGTCTAGTAGCTATCATAGCATACATAAGACTCCCAACTGCTGATGCATAAGGAACCTTGGACATCATGTCCCTTTCCTCATCTGATTTGGGACTATCTGTATGACTCAGTTTCACATATGGAGGCAATGGAGTACTCACTGCCTTCCCCCCCTCCATATTGAAACGCTGTAATACTTTTATAACATACTCCTTCTGTGAAAGCAATGTTGAGAGTGCTCTCAACGGAAGAAAGAACGAAAGAAGGAGAGAGAGAGAGAGAGACAGAGAGACAGAGAGCCACACAAGTTTTGGTGGGTGCAGAACCACCCTAATCTTCTTTTTCATTCATTTATATATGTGTTTGAGTATTGTACATAGCCGGGGTAAAGGCACAATGACCTTTAACCCCCATAACCTCCCACTTAAAGGACAATGTGCCTTTAAGGGAGAACAACCAGTGAGCATACTATCCAATGCCCATCAATACATGACAATACTCAAACCGCTGACTAGATAGACTCTTCGTCAGCATATCTGCAGGGTTATCATCTGTATGAACCTTGACAAGCTCTATGCGCTTGTCCTCAAGTACCTCCCTGATGAAATGGTATCTGACCTCAATGTGTTTGGTCTTTGCATGAAAGACCGGATTCCGTGCTAGCTGAATAGCACTCATGGAATCACTATGCAATGTCGGTACACCTGTATGAAT
The DNA here is from genome assembly GCF_047967505.1 of Dipteris shenzhenensis. Taxonomy (NCBI): domain Eukaryota; kingdom Viridiplantae; phylum Streptophyta; class Polypodiopsida; order Gleicheniales; family Dipteridaceae; genus Dipteris; species Dipteris shenzhenensis. The sequence goes on along the minus strand of NC_141616.1, from coordinate 41,492,295 downwards.
CCCCAAATCTCCCACTAGCTGATCAAGCCATATAGCCTCCTTGCAACCCTCTGTGGCTGCAACAACATACTCAGCCTCTGTGGTAGACAAAGCAACACACTTCTGTGCGCGAGACATCCATGACACTACACCACCTGCAAAGGTGAACACATAACCAGAAGTGGATCTCCTACTATCCACATGCCCTGCATAGTCTGAATCTGTGTACCCAAGTACATGCATGTCTCCTTTACCAAAGCAGATGCACATCTCCTTGGTACCTTTCATGTACCTCATGATGCACTTAACTGCCTCCCAATGCCTCTTTCCTAGATTAGCCATATACCGGCTAACAACTCCCACTGCAAATGCAATGTCTGGTCTAGTAGCTATCATAGCATACATAAGACTCCCAACTGCTGATGCATAAGGAACCTTGGACATCATGTCCCTTTCCTCATCTGATTTGGGACTATCTGTATGACTCAGTTTCACATATGGAGGCAATGGAGTACTCACTGCCTTCCCCCCCTCCATATTGAAACGCTGTAATACTTTTATAACATACTCCTTCTGTGAAAGCAATGTTGAGAGTGCTCTCAACGGAAGCAAGAATGAAAGAAGGAGAGAGAGAGAGAGAGAGAGAGAGACAGAGAGCCACACAAGTTTTGGTGGGTGCAGAACCACCCTAATCTTCTTTTTCATTCATTTATATATGTGTTTGAGTATTGTACATAGCCGGGGTAAAGGCACAATGACCTTTAACCCCCATAACCTCCCACTTAAAGGACAATGTGCCTTTAAGGGAGAACAACCAGTGAGCATACTATCCAATGCCCATCAATACACGACAATACTCAAACCGCTGACTAGATAGACTCTTCGTCAGCATATCTGCAGGGTTATCATCTGTATGAACCTTGACAAGCTCTATGCGCTTGTCCTCAAGTACCTCCCTGATGAAATGGTATCTGACCTCAATGTGTTTGGTCTTTGCATGAAAGACCGGATTCCGTGCTAGCTGAATAGCACTCATGGAATCACTATGCAATGTCGGTACACCTGTATGAATCCCCAAATCTCCCACTAGCTGATCAAGCCATATAGCCTCCTTGCAACCCTCTGTGGCTGCAACATACTCAGCCTCTGTGGTAGACAAAGCAACGCACTTCTGTGCACGAGACATCCATGACACTGCACCACCTGCAAAGGTGAACACATAACCAGAAGTGGATCTTCTACTATCCACATGCCCTGCATAGTCTGAATCTGTGTACCCAAGTACAGGCATGTCTCCTTTACCAAAGTAGATGCACATCTCCTTGGTACCTTTCATGTACCTCATGATGCACTTAACTGCCTCCCAATGCCTCTTTCCTGGATTAGCCATATACCGGCTAACAACTCCCACTGCAAATGCAATGTCTGGTCTAGTAGCTATCATAGCATACATAAGACTCCCAACTGCTGATGCATAAGGAACCTTGGACATCATGGCCCTTTCCTCATCTGATTTGGGACTATCTGTATGACTCAGTTTCACATATGGAGGCAATGGAGTACTCACTGCCTTCCCCCCCTCCATATTGAAACGCTGTAATACTTTTATAACATACTCCTTCTGTGAAAGCCAAAGGAGTTTCCTACTCCGGTCACGCGTGATGCGCATACCAAGAATATGACCTGCAAATCCCAAATCCTTCATATCAAAGGCCTCATGCAACTTGGCCTTTAATGCATCTAGCTCATAAGTATTCTTGCTAGCCAATAGCATATCATCCACATATAGTGCCAAGATTATCAGGCTGTTATCCTTAGCCCTTTTAGTGTAGAGGCAGTGATCAATTTCACTCCTTCTAAAACCCTGGGACCGAATGAAAGCATCAAACTTCTGATACCATTCTCTAGGTGCTTGCTTAAGACCATAGAGACTCTTCTTCAGCTTGCAAACTAAATGGTCTTTGCCCTTTTCTTCAAAGCCTTCCGGCTGCACCATGTAAATTTCCTCATGCAAATCCCCATGCAAGAAAGCTGTCTTGACATCCATCTGCATAAGCTCCATATCCTCTGATGCCACTAGTCCAAGCATGCATCTAAGTGTGGTCATCTTCACAACCGGAGAGAATATCTCATCAAAGTCCACACCCTTCTCTTGTTTGAACCCTTTAGCAACCAAACGGGCCTTGTACCTAGAAACATCATCACCTGTGACCTTCATTTTGTAGACCCATTTGCATGGCAATGCTTTCTTTCCATGTGGCAAAGAAACCAAGTCCCAAGTCTTATTCTTCATAAGTGAACTCATCTCTGATTGCATAGCATACTCCCACTTGCATTGATCCTCACGCATCATAGCCTCTCTGTAGCAAGAAGGCTCCCCGCAATCAGTAAGCATGACATAGTCTACCCCTGGAACAAACTTATCAGGTGGTCTAGACACTTTAGATGATCTTCTCAAGGGCATTTCAGCTTGCTGTCCCACTTGCATATCAGCCACATTTGGCTCATCATTTCCACCAATAGATGATCCATCATCTACCCTTGATTGTATACCTGTGGGAGTACTTGGTGGTACCATTTCTTGCACATTTGGTGCATGGACAGCTTGCTGTCTATCAACATATGCAGGTGGATTCACATCCTGGAAAGTGATTCTCCTCATTTCCACATCCCTCATGGGTGCCTTATGCATCTTCTTCTCATGAAAGACCACATCATGGCTGCGTATGATCTTCTTTGCTTCTGGATCCTAGAGACGATAGCCCATCTCTCCACTTTCACCATAACCCAGAAAGATGCATTTCCTAGACTTAGGATCTAGCTTCTTTCGAAGCTCTTTTGGTACATGTGCATATGCCTCACACCCAAATATACGCAAATGAGAGTAAGAGGGCTTCTTGCCACTCCATGCCTCTTCAGGAATACCACCATCCAAACTCTTACTAGGTGATCTATTGATCACATGCACTGCAGTCTTCATTGCCTCAGCCCAAAAACCACCAGAAAGACTTGCATTGGAAAGCATGCATTGTAACCTTTCTTGAATGGTACGGTTCATCTTTTCTGCAACTGGATTTTGCTCTGGAATATGAGGGGATGTGAGCTCCCTCTTAATCCCACGTGTATCACAGAAATGCTGAAAGTCATGAGAGAGATACTCTCCACCATTGTCAGTCCATAGGCATTTAACCGTTCTACCTGACTGATTCTCAACCAAGGCCAGCCATTTCTGAAATGCCTGGAACACATCACTCTTCCAAGCTATAGCATAAGCCCACACTTTCCTAGTTGCATCATCAATGAATGTCACATAGTATTCAGCCCCGCCTAATGACCGTGTAGGCATGGGACCACATACGTCTGAATGCACCAAATCAAGCATTTCAAAGTCTTTCTTTCCCCTTCTTTTATGGGCTGATTTAGTCTGCTTCCCATAGAGACAATGCTCACAAAATTCAAAATCAGAGAAACTCAAATGCGGTACATAACCCAAACGGCATAAGAGTTTCATTCCATTTTGGCTCATGTGCCCCAACCTGCAATGCCACAAAGAAGTGCTTGGCTGCTCGGTTATTGCAACAACATGATCAAATACCCCTGATACATGTAAGGGATACAAAGTCCCACACTTAGCACCCCTGGCCAAAAGCATAGAGCCCTTCTGAATTTTTCAACTCTGAAAGCCAAAAGTGGCGTGAAAACCAGCATCATCTAGCTGACCCACTGAAATAGGACTCTTGGTCAGCTTAGGCACATCTCTCACATGTTTCAAAACAAATGCAGACCCATTTGCAAAGGAAAACTTTATGTCACCTGCTCCCACTATGTCACATGCATAGTCATTTCCAAGATGCACACAACCTGTCTTTCCATTGTCATAAGTGGAGAACCATTCCCTATGGGGAGTAACATGGAATGAAGCACCAGAATCCAAAATCCAATCCTGGGAATATGCATCATCTGAAGTGGTAAGCAACTTTGCAGATAAACTAGACATGAAGAGAACGTCATTGTCACTATCATGTGTGACTGCATTGATCTCCTCGATCTTCACTTTTCCTTTGTCCTCCCTTGGACTCTCTTCCTTTTGATTTGCACCCCAATTTGCATTCTTTTTCTTATCCTTTTGCTCTCTTTTCAGCTTGTAGCAATCCTTTTTCATATGGCCCTTCTTGCCACAATGGTAAGACTCAATGTTCCGTGCCCTGGATTTGCTACGAGACTTCCCTCTTTCTTGGGACTTCCCCCTGAACTATATGTTAAAGAGCCAACATGTGATCGCCACTAAGCCTAGTGCACACAAGATCAGCGGAAGAACTAAGGAGGATCAAAGCACACTAAATAAGACATGAGAGGGAGATAGCAAATCTATATCTCTTGCAATGTGTGTGTGTGTTCTCAACAATACATGATAGGCCTCTTATATAGAGAGTGCCCTTTGAATAGTCAACACTTGTGTGATCCTCTCATCCACATCTCTCCTTGTGGATATCCTCAATCCACATCTCCACATCATGTAGTCCACATCCTAGGGTGGCTACTTTAATTCTTTCCTATACCATACCTTAGCCCTTTAATCTATGTGCTCATGGCACCATATCTCAACACCTCCCCTTGGTGCCATAATCCTTTGGCTACAGTAACAAGGTGGTCAGATGTGAGTTACATTCCATCACCTCCCCTTAGTGCTTGCATTGCTACTTAAGGTGGTAAAGTGTGGTTTACATGTCAATACCTCCCCTGGGTGCTTTCATAGCTACTCTCAGGTGGTCAGGTTTGATTACAAAATATAGGCAAGGTTGGCAAGGTTTTGGTTTTCAATGCTTCATGTCGATGGCGTTTGCATCTTTACTCGATGTAGCTTCATGCATGATGCTTTGTTCTTCCATGTGCCTTGATGCTTTATGTGTGGATGCCATGCTCTGTGCTATGGTCATCTCATGCACTTGTGCTTTCGGCATGCTTATGACATCGATGTTTGCATTCATGCTTTGCTTTATCATTTGTCGCAAAGGTCTTACCATGAGCATTTTTGCTTCAATGGTAGTGTCTAATTGCTAACAATGATTTTGATTTGACAGGTGCGTAGAGCTCAAAAAGACGATCACTTTTCCTTTTTGGAGCGTGGCCAAATTCTTCTTGGATTGCAAGTTACGCCTTGTTGAAGTTTGTGTGAAGAAGAGGGGGCCTTGATGATGTGGCACAGGGGGCATTCACATGCTGCAGATACATTGTGCTTAGTAGGGGCTATGTGCTTAGGTGGCACTATGCCACATGGCAACTAACTAAAACAAACTTACAAAGACTTAACCCTGGTAAAGTTAGTCTAACCATAACTTTAGCCCAAGGTTACCTGCCCCTAAGCTCTGGTATGATTCTATCTGCCCCGTGTCCTAAGGTCTATACCTTAGGAAAAGAGAGAAATCTTTGCTGCACCGTCGACGAAGCGCTTACGATGACTACGCGATGAAGCGCTGGAGAATCTTGCAGGTGAATTCGTCGCTGCAATTGGAGCTGTCGTGTGCGTTGGAGCAAGGAGGAGCCTGTGTTGCTGCTAGTAGTTCGTAGAGGCGTGTCACAGGTTGGAGATTGTTGACAGCGAGCGTTGGTGCCTTTTTATCTTGGTTGCTTGCTGCTGCTTCTTGGTCGCTTGCTACTGGTAGGCGCGTCTTGGTTGCTTGCTGCTGCTTTTGATGATGGCTGGGCTGTTGAAGCCGCTAAGCATCTAGTCACTGCAGAGGTCAGGTGGAATGGCGTAGGATCCAGAGATGAGCTGTGGCGTGGTTTGGAGCTGCTGCGGCTCTGGGAGCTGCAGGTCGAAGGCTGTGCATGAAGGAGCCGCATTGAAGGTAATTGTCGATGGAGGAGCGCTGGGCCTAGGGAGCTGGTGCTGGCTGGCTGGGGGAGTCATTATGGCAGTGAAACGCAGCAAAGCTCATTGCTGTTTGAGGGAAGACAACAAAATAAGAAGTGCACATGAATGTTGCGCGCTTTTGTGGTTTGCAACAGAGATGAGAATTCGTTAGATCGTGGAGAACAAATTCTGAGTTTCAGAACAAAACATGAGCATGGATTACAACACGCAGCAACACGCAAAATTTGGATATGCTGGCTCCAGCTTGCAGCTCTCTGTTGGCGATGCAAGAGCTTGATATAGATAGCCAATCGTGCTTGTTGCTCTTGAGAGTCGCCTTTGTAGGCCGAGCTTGAAACTCATCTGTAGAGTTCCTTGGAGGCTAAACCATAAACAACAAACAAAGAGTCTGCAGCCAAGCGAGTCATTTGCACAACTTTGCATCCGCTTGTTGCAGAACTAGTCTCTCTTCCTATCTTCTTCACCGCAGTAGGCTTTTCCTTCTATGCATCATCAACTCCTTTCTTCCTAGACAGCACCAAGGGCATAAGCTCTAATAACATGAGTGTGCCATAATCTTCTCTACACTCAAAGCATGAAAACACATACTAAACTACCTAAACTTAGTAGACAACCTATGCTCTGATACCATGTTAAAGAGCCAACATGTGATCGCCACTAAGCCTAGTGCACGCAAGATCAGCGGAAGAACTAAGGAGGATCAAAGCACACTAAATAAGACATGAGAGGGAGATAGCAAATCTATATCTCTTGCAATGTGTGTGTGTGTTCTCAACAATACATGATAGGCCTCTTATATAGAGAGTGCCCTTTGAATAGTCAACACTTGTGTGATCCTCTCATCCACATCTCTCCTTGTGGATATCCTTAATCCACATCTCCACATCATGTAGTCCACATCCTAGGGTGGCTACTTTAATTCTTTCCTATACCATACCTTAGCCCTTTAATCTATGTGCTCATGGCACCATATCTCAACACTATAATCTGCCCCTTTGCACATTTAAGGCTGCATCCTGCTTGTTGCCGTCCATAGACTTCCGTCTAATCTCCTCGGCCAACAAGCTACCCACAACATCATCAAATTTCAGTACTCCACTAGGTGCAGAGTTACTGACAGCTTTACGCAAGGTATCCCATGAGGATGGCAATGAACATAAGAGAAATATTGCCTTAGTCTCCGCATCAAAATTCATTTTCTGAGCCTGAAGCTGGCTGAAAATAATATTGAATTCATTCAAGTGAGAAGCAATGGAGACCCCTTCCTTCATCTGCAGCTCAAACAACCTCTTCATGAGGTAAACTTTATTAGAGGCAGTTTCCTTCTCATAAGTGGCACACAATTTCTTCCACAAAACTTCCGTAGTCTGCTCATTTACTATTGTGAAATAAACTGACTCTGCAAGATGAAGTCTAATAGTAGACTTTGCTAATGCATCCAACTCATTCCAATCATCCTCAAACATATTTGCAGGCTTAGCTTCAATCCCTGCCAAGGGTTTAATCTGCTTCTTTTGAATAAGCACATCCCTTATTTGTTCTTTCCACAAAGAAAAGTTTGTCCCATCAAACTTTTTAATGCTAAAAAACTTCTTTTCAGACATGGAAGAGGATGCCATGATGCAAATAAAGCAAAATCCCAAATGCTAGTGCCTGCAAGAGAGAATCACAACAAATACCAGGTGCATCCAAATGTGTATGCCACAATAGAGTGAAATATCACCAAAAACTCAAAGCTCAAAGCATCAAAAGATGCATTTGACTCATGTGCATATACTATGCATCCATATGAGAAAATCTGACCCAAAAGAAAATGCCAATAAGTGCCAAATGACTCAAGCATAAACACCGTCCACTGGCATATGCATCAATAATATCTCATCCTTGAAGAGAGCATAGCACTATCAGTGCATCATCTGCAATGTGTCAAAGCTGTCCCTCAGCATAAAATAGCATCCATGTGCAAAGCGTCCATAAAAATAGCATCCCACAAGGCAATTTGGGCCTATCAACGCATCCAATAAGGACCGCAATGCATCCAAATGGCCTATAAATCATCCACTGCAACCAAATGCACACCACGAATGAGCGCACACTGCTCAAACTGCAACCAGAGTGATCTGCATAAGGTATGCTCAAGAAATCATAGTCCCACGGTAATGACTGCTACTGAAAATAGAAGCTGAGATGCCTCAAAACATGGGCGCCATTGCATAATCGGACTCAGCAAAAAAATTTGCAAATATCTCTCTTCTGCCAGAACTCCAAAATCCCAACCGATGAGTGAGAAATGGGAGTCAACACTTATCCACTGCCATGTGGCATAAATCTAAGGTTTCAAAACCTTAGAATGAAAAATGCATAACAGAGAGACAAAATTGAATACACAGAGATCTATAACTCTGAAAATCCTCCACCGAATCGTGCAAGAACTGATAGGTAGGGGTTTTTGGGCGTCTGGAACACAATGGGACAGACGGTTTTGGAAACTGTGGTCTCAATCACTGGGTCCAACACACGGACTGAAAAACGTTTTTGGAAAGAGCTGTTTATAAACTCCACCGGAGTGCGAATGATGAGCAACATAGAAGTTTTAGGACCTCCTGAGTCCACCGGAACTGACAGATCTGCAAATGGTTGCTCCAAACTTAAGTTCCAACACCCGGGCAAAAAACGCAGAAACTGACACAGAGAGCCAGAAATCCAATGAAATGGATCCCGGATTCAAGAATGAAGGTGTTTCCAAGCTCCTGAAGTGAAGTGGACACCAAAAGCAAGCAATAATTGCCTCTACAAGTCAATACGGAGTCTCTGTCATCGAACGGAATAGGGAAAAGCTCAAAAAACGACTTTTTCTTTGAAAACTCTTAACAGGCTCTCAAAACCACTTCGCAAAGCCAAAGTGACTTTTCCAAAGGTTCCTCCAAGGTCTCTGCACGCTTGAATGCAAGTAAAGTCACCCACAAAGCTTCCCACAGAGCTTCTCCTTCCTCCCACAGAGCTGCTGAGCTTCTAAGCATTCACGCACGCTCAGCTAGATCACCTGGGCTCTGATACCAGTTGAGAGTGCTCTCAACGAAAGCAAGAACGGAAGAAGGAGAGAGAGAGAGAGAGAGATAGAGAGCCACACAAGTTTTGGTGGGTGCAGAACTTCCCTAATCTTCTTTTTCATTCATTTATATATGTGTTTGAGTATTGTACATAACCGGGGTAAAGGCACAATGACCTTTAACCCCCACACTAACTACCCATATCTAACTACTCTCTATGCCAACCTCATAACCTCACTTACCATTGCTACTACCACCCTCTTAACCTTCCCTGAGCTCGAGCCTAACATATACTCTCTTCATCGTCTTTTTGCTCATGCCTCTCACCACTTTCAACTAACCCAACAGTCACAAACTTACGAGCCCCTCACACCTAACTTCTTCCCTTCCCTTGCTAATCCTACCCTGTAGGATTACCAAGTTGCTCAAATAATTTGCCCAGTTCTTCCCTCCCTTCTCTCTGATTCCCCTCCCACAACTAACACTCTTCCATATTTCTTCCCCATGTCCCCAGATTCTCTCCCTGGCCCGCCATCACCTCCGACACTACTGGTGCTGTCATCAATAGAAAATGACCCAGTATTTGATTTTGAATACCAGGATCTAGATAATCCAATTCACACTTCCATGCCAAATTTCAATGATGGGTATGATTTTGATGTTGATGTGATACCACTTCCCAGAAACCCCATCAAAGATTTCTAGAGCAAATATTCTAATATGAAAATTAGAGGTGGATGACAACTTCCCTACATTGCAACCTTTGTCAACATCAAGTTAGTGAAGCTTGGGTTAGCAAATTGGATCCCCGGCTTGATTGGTGCCACCCCAAGATTTTTTATGTAATCCTCTTGAAAGAGTACCTGCGTGCACCTCCATGTCTCAGAACCCATCCCAAGTTCTATGCAGTTCCATGGCGTCACAGATGGAAGGTCAACATACACACTTTGGGTGAAGATCACACCATTAATTGACCAATGATCGAGCCATACTCTAGTATAGAATGGAATATCCAAGGCACACTGATCTGAGGACTTCAATAGCATGAGCAAATAATGTGTGGCAACATTGACCACATCCTTCGCTAAAGTGCTATCTTCTACAAAACATTGGAATACATTTTGGAGGTCCCTAGCCACATCGACCGCCATTAGCCTCCACTCAGTTTCAATCCCAATGTACGGATCGATGCTCTGACTATAAGCTAACTCTATCAAAGAGTCATCTTCTTAGAAGCACGCCACATATCTCTGTTTGAACAAATGGTGGAAATCGGGTACCTAAAAATAGAGCAAAAATTGTATGGTGCCAAGGCTTTACAACAGGATTGATTGGCATGCCACAACTTCCACAACCACTGGATTACATGCATGGCATCCCAACTTCGTGATCACAATAAGCCATAACCCGAGGACAGGTAATAAAATGGACTCGAGAGGATGTTGTCTCTGGACCAACATGGACTTAGGTAGCACAAAATGTGTGTGTAGAGTAGCGACAAAGCTCCGCTTGTACTTGCATAAGGCTAGGATTAATCCCTCTTAGGAATCTAACTTGCATGTTCTACATGCAAGTTCTACATACAATTCCTACATGCAACTCCTACATGCATATTCTACATGCAAGTCGTACATGCAATTCCTACATGCATGTTCTACATGCGAGTTTTATATGCAACTCTTACATGCAACATGAAACTCCTACAAGCAAATGCAACTCCTATATGCAACTTCTAGATGGAAGTTCTACATGTAGAGAGAGAATGTCTACAATTCCTACATGCAGAGAGAGAAGCTCTCCAACTGGTATAAATATGTTGCCTCTTTCCTACTGCTCTCGTAGGAAGAGCTGGGTATTCTATGTTTGCAGGGTTCTGAGGCTTTTTGTCACCTACAGATATATTGGGATTGTCGGTTGTAGTATATGTGTAGCTTAGGACCTCAAGTCGTGTTCTGATGAGAGACGTAGGCTTAAGTGTGGTAAGCAAACAAAGTGCATGCATGTGTAAAAGGAACGTAACTCATCTTTGTTGAGGTAATGAAGGCTTTCACCTTCACTGGGGGTTGTAGGGTTTCAAAAGGAGGTTCCGGGGTTTAGAAAGAGTTCCAAGGTTTAGAAGGAGGTTCTAGGGTTCAGAAGGAGGTTCCAGGGTTTAGAAAGAGTTCTAGGGTTTAGAAGGAGGTTCTAGGGTTCAGAAGGAGGTTCCAGGGTTTAGAAGAAGGTTCCAAGGTTAGGGTAGAGTACATGGTGGAGAACTCATCTCCCTCGTAGATCATGGAGTTTTAAGGGTTGAGGAACAAAGGGTTTAGGGGAGCATAGGAGTGGGAGAGGAAGAAGGTGTAAGAGCATGGGGGAAAGAAGAAAGAGGAGGGAGGAGGAGGAGAGAGGAGGAGGAGGAGGAGGGAGGAGGAGGAGGAGGAGGGAGGAGGAGGAGGAAGGAGGAGGAGGGAGGAGGAGAGGGAGAGGATGGGTTGCAAGGTTGGAGGGGAGGGAAGGAGGAGTTGCAAGGTTAGGACATACTTTTGGACGTGCAGTGCAAGGAAGCATGGACACTTGAGACAAATGCTTGGAATACCAAAGTAGACTCAACACAATGCCCCAAAGAGTGTGGGCTTCATTCCATTATGGGGTATTTATACAAGTTGGAGAGCTTCTCTCTCTGCATGTAACACAAAGTTGTAACACAAAGTCGTATCTCACAAAGTTGTAACACAAAGTTGTATCACAAAGTTGTAACACATTCTCTCTCTACATGTAGAAGTTGTAACACAAAGTTGTTACATAAAGTTATAACACAAAGTTGTGTCACAAAGTCGTAACACAAAGTTGTAACACAAAGTTGTGTCACAAAGTCGTAACACAAAGTTGTATCACAAAGTTGTATCACCTTCCCTTTCTACATAAGTTCATGTTGGCACAGAGTCAACATACTCCCGGATCCATTTTATTACCCATCCTCGGGTTATGGCTTATTTTGATTTCAGAGTTGGGATGCCATGTGCATAATCCAGTGGCTGTTTAGCTTGTGGCATGCAAGTCATTCCTACTGTAATGCTTTTGCACCATACAATTTGTAGTCAATAGTCAAGAAGCTTATCTCCTCTTAAGGAGGGGTAGATGACTGTGAATGTTAGAGGGGATCTCGTTGCTAAGGTTGCGAACTCTGCCATCGAATCTTCTTGGGAAGAGGTTTAGCGGGGGTCTCGTTGTTGAGGCTGGCATTTCTTGCTATCTTGCATACATGTTGGATGCGATTGCACCCGTAGCATTGAGCTTGTAGAGAATTAGTATGCAAGTCTGATATTTTTGCATATAGGAGACAGCTGTGATGTTTGGCGGGGGTCTCGTTGTGGAGGATTGGTATAAAAGGATGTTGGTCAAGAAGCTTATCTCCTCTTAAGGAGGGGTAGATGACTGTGAATGTTAGAGGGGATCTCGTTGCTGAGGTTGCAGACTCTGCCATCGAATCTTCTTGGGAAGAGGTTTGGCGGGGGTCTCGTTGTTGAGGCTGGCATTTCTTGCTATCTTGCATACATGTTGGATGCAATTGCACCCGTAGCATTGAGCTTGTAGATAATTAGTATGCAAGTTTGATATTTTTGCATATAGGAGGCGGCTGTGATGTTTGGCGAGGGTCTCGTTGCGGAGGCTGCAGACTCTTTTGCCAATTCATCTTGAGTTTTGGCATAGCTTCGTGTACTGCTTGTGAATTCATTGCATGCTTTGAGAGTATGGAATGAAAGTGTGTGATACTATTTTTTATGCAATCTATTATGTGCCTATGCAAAATCATGTGAGTGCATGTGATGTGTCTAACTATATGCTTATTTGTGGGATTTGATAGGGAAACTAAGACTCAAACATCCCTAATGTGCAAAAAACGTGCATATGCAGTGAGTGTGCGTGTAACAATCTAGTGCAAACTATATGTGCAAAAACGTGCATATGCGAGTGAGTGCTTGTGATACAATCTAATCCTAACTAAGGAAGACTTGATTTCCCAAATCTTCGTTTTTGTCGAGGATGGCTTGCGTGTTGATGTAGTAGCGCTTCAGTCGGCTCCCATTTATTGTTGTGTTGAATTGGACTCCATCCATTGTTTCAAGTAGCACAGCTCCGATGGGATTCATCTTTTGTACTCGGTATGGTCCTTGACCTAGATACTTTAGTTTCCCCTTGTGTACTTTGGCATTGTATAACAGGACTAAGTCGCCTTCCTTGATGTCTTTACCTTTAAGGTTTCGGTCAAACCATGCCTTTCTTCTGTGTTTTTCTATTGTCATGGCATGGTAGGCGACTAGTCTTGTCTCTGTATGCTTTTCCAACTGATAGAGCCTTTCTTTCAAGGACTCATGATCACCCATGCGTTCCTGTACTGCGATGCGTAGACTTGGTATAACAAATTCGAGTGGGACCACGGCTTCAAGGCCGTACACCAATTGAAAAGGTGTGTTCCTTGTACTGACCTTGAATGTGGTTCTGTATGCCCATAAGGCTGCATTCAGTTTCTCTGCCCAATCAGAACGATGTGGTTCTACAACCTTGGTGACGATATTGCATATGATTTTGTTTGTGGATTCTGCTAGTCCATTCCCTTGGGGGTAGTAGGGTGTGCTTTTTCTATGGATTACCATGAAGCCAGACAAGAGTTCTTGGATTACCTCATTGACAAAATGTGTGCCTCTATCCGACACAATTTCAATCAGGCATCCGAATTGGGTGATCACATTTTCGTATAAGAATCTTGCTGTGCTTCTGGCATCTGCCTTTCTGACTGCTTTAGCTTCAGCCCATTTTGTAAAGTAGTCAGTGGCCACAATGATGTAGCGTGCCTGTGTTCCTTTTGCTGCTGGATGTATGGGACCCACATAGTCAATCCCCCATTTCTCAAATGGTTGTTGTGTAACAATTGGTGTTAGGGGATTGAAGTCTTTGTGTTGTGGTTTAATAGTCCGTTGGCATACATCACAGCCTTTTACATAGTCATAGGCATCTGCCCACACTATTGGCCACTAGTAGCCTACGAGAACTTTTCTTACTATGGCTTCCCCTTGGAAGCGTCCTCCTGCAATGCCTTCATGGACTTCACTCAGGATTGGCAGGATCTCATGAGGCATTACACATCTTCTTAATATCTGGTCCTTGCCCATCTTGTACAATTGTCCTGCAATGAGTTGATAGGGTGCAGCCTTTAGAATCAATTTTCTGGCATCTACTGCTTTCATGTCAGGGGGTTGTTGGGATATCTCAAGGTGTATGCCTCAGGCACACCTTATGTTTCTATGTGTGAGTGCTAGAGGCACAGTTAGGTGCCCACAAGCACAGTTAGGTGGTGGAGAGCCACATAGGATGATTGAGAGAATCTAGGAGCAGATTGGGGAGATGATTGTGGAGCTCTGAAGTCATCAGTGATGTCAGTGAGCATGTATGAGGTGCCTACTTAAGGACCTCACTCTTCTTCATTCTACAACCAAGTAATGCAAGTATTCTGAGTTTGTGTCCACTCTTTGCTTCCTTTCAGTTTCTCCAACATGGTATCAGAGCCCTTTGATCCCCCTTGAGCCCATTTTTGCCACATCATCATTTTCTTCTTCATCTTCTTCTTCACCATCTCTCCCTCTTCTTCCAAAAATTTGCTTAAGCCTGTTCTCCTCCGGTTCTCAACCATTTCCCACGCCCTTCCTGCTGGAGATCCATCTTGAAGGGGTGAACCCTTGGCTGAAAGGAATCGACGAATTGTCGCTTCTGCTCGTCGCCATTTCACGCAGATCGTCGACCCTTCTTCCTGCGTTTTCTCTGAGAACACCTCCTCTTTCTCTAATTCCTTTCAGGAGGAGTTAGTCCATACCTAGAGCTATCCTGTGCTGAAATCTGAGCAGCAATGGCTGCATATTGAAGGAGAAAACAGAGAAAAACCAGTCGACTTTGTTGAAGGAAGAGAAGGCGACCTGACGCATTTTTGCGCCTCTTCTTCCCAGAGGATCTACTGTGGTATACCAGCTTTCTTTTGCCTCAGAAAGCCCCCTTTCTTTTGCTTTGAAGAGTGAGCTATAAGCCCTCCAAGTTCAGCTCTCTAGTTTTGACAGTTTTAACAAGCTTTTGAAGATGATGCTACATAAAATGCTACTCTAGCATTTCTGGTCTTTTGAAGTTTTCAATAACTTCAGTACAAGTGTTGCTTCAGTTTTGTTTTGACTTGCTAGACCTGGTTTTGATTGGAAAGTGTTTATTTCACCCACTTCTATGAAGCATGTAAGAAGAAGCATCATTGTTTGAAATCTGGTCACTATTCTGTGCTACATCAAGTGCTCATATTTTGGAAGTCTTTCAGTTATTTTTGCCTTGTAAGAGAGACAGACACTGCCCAATATCTGGGTTAGACCCTCTCATGGCTACTCTATTTAATCTCGAGAAGTTCAATGGAAAAGGCTTCTACACATGGCAGATGAAGGTGAAATTTGCATTGATGAGGGAGAACTTATGGGGACTTGTCAAACCTACTCCTACCGCTTCTTCTATGGCCTCCAATGCTGGAGAATCCTCAACTCCGACACGATCGGCAAGGGATCCAGCTCGAGAAGAAAAAGCATACGGTATCATTGCTCTTGCTTTAGGAGATGATTATATTCACCATATCTCTGACTTGGAGTCTCCTTCGGAAACTTGGCAGAAGCTTGACATGATTTTTGGTGCTAGCTCTCACATCTCTAAACTATCACTTAAAATCTCTTTCTTTGAATTGAAGATGGCTAGTGGTACTACTTTAGCAGCTCATGTCAACTATATGCGGAGTCTTATGACTCAGCTTGCTTCTATCAACTCTCCTATTACTCCAGATGATGCTATGGCAGTGTTACTTAAGAGCATGCCTGAAGATTATGATCGCATAGTTAGCACTTTGAAAAATCTTCCTAATCCTAATCTTGAAGGTATTATCTCTGCTCTCCAAGAAGAAGAAAGGCATATGGAGCTCAGGAAAGGCAATGACACTGCTTATGCTGTAAAAGTCCAGAAGGGCAAGTATACTCCTTGCAATCACTGTGGAAAGACAAATCACCTTTCAAAGGACTGCTTCAAAATTAATCCATGCAAGCACTATGGCAAGAACAACCATAATGAGAAGTTTTGCAGAGCCAAAGCAAAGACAGAAAATGCAAATCTACTTACAGTTAATGAGCCTCCACAAGATGAGGCATCCTTTGAAGATTATGCATTTTAAATCATCTCTATGTATGCTCCAGATCTCTCTTTTTATGTCAAGGTACTCAGCCTGGATAGTCCTCCAAAATGAATGAAATAAACTATTGTGTTTTGTGTGTTTTGTAAACACCTCTGGTCACCTTATGATGTAGGCCATGTGTATGTTTTGCTCCTTGGTACCTCCTGCAGACATTGTGTGCATGTACATGCAGGGGAGATAACCATTGGAAGGTCCTTCTGTATCCCTTTTTGTTTACCTTACACCCAAGGGAACCCTTGCTAGCATGAGAACCTAGCCATAGATTTATCCTTGACCACCATGAGATGGCATGAGAAACTATGAGACTAGATGTATCCTTGACATAGCCTGAGGCATTTCCTTGAGGGGGGGTTTGTTGGGATATCTCAAGGTGTATGCCTCAGGCACACCTTATGTTTCTATGTGTGAGTGCTAGAGGCACAGTTAGGTGCCCACAAGCACAGTTAGGTGGTGGAGAGCCACATAGGATGATTGAGAGAATCTAGGAGCAGATTGAGGAGATGATTGTGGAGCTCTGAAGTCATCAGTGATGTCAGTGAGCATGTATGAGGTGCCTACTTAAGGACCTCACTCTTCTTCATTCTACAACCAAGTAATGCAAGTATTCTGAGTTTGTGTCCACTCTTTGCTTCCTTTCAGTTTCTCCAACAGGGGTGTCCTTCCTGCCATCAAGTACCCAATGATATCTCCACACCACTCTGGAACAGCATCTATTTGAAATAGTGTGGCATATGGTAAGTCATCTTCTACTCTAGAGGCTTCTTCTCCTGACTTGACTTGAGACATGTGATCGGCAATGTAGTGTTGGGCACCTTTGCGGACCACAATTTTGAAGTTGAATTCTTGAAGCAAGAGGAGCCATCTGGTTATTCTTCCTGTGATACACGGCCGGTTTACAAGATAAAGCAATGCTTGATGGTTAGTGTAGAAGACAAAATCATTTGCCAGTAGATAGTGCCAAAATTTCTTTACACTATACACCATTGTTGGGGCTTCTCTTTTTGTGGTTGTATAGTTGATCTCTGCATCATTGAGTTGACGGCTGGCAAAGTAGAAGGGGTAGTCTTTCTTATGTTCACCAGGTTGACAAAGCACACTCCCAATTGCATACTTGGATCCATCAGTATGAACATGAAAATCAATATCCCAATTGGGAGATATAAGGATGGGTGCTGTGCTTAGGTGCCACTTTAAAAGCTCAAAGGCTTGGTCGCACTCTTCGCTCCATAAGAACTCCACTAATAATTTGTAAAGTGGTCTAGCTATCATGGCATACCGCAATATAAATCTTCTATAATAGCCGGCATGTCCCATAAAGACCTGTACACCTTTAGAATTTGTAGGAGGAGGCAATTCCATGATGATTTTGATTTTGTCCATGTCAGTTGCAATCCCATGTTGAGAGACGATGTGTCCCAAAACAACTCCATGGGTGACCATGAACTGGTATTTTGTTGGATTTAGGGAGATGCCATACTCCCTGCATTTGATTAGTACTTCTTCAAGACATTTGAAGTGGTCCTGTTTGTTTGAATGGATGCACAAATCATCCAAGAATACCTGTAAAAACTTATTCAAAAATGACTTGAAAGCTGGGAACATGACTCACTGGAATGTGGCCGGGGCATTACAAAGGCCGAATGGCATGACTCTATATGCAAAAATACCCCATTCTATAGCAAATGCTGTTTTTGATTGGTCTTGAGAAGCAATTTGCACTTGGTTATAGCCACTGGAGCCATCCAAGAAGCTATATATTTCGGATCCTGCCATCTTTTCCAACACTGTTTCTGTTAAGGGTAGGGGGTAGTGATCCCTAATTGTGGTGGCATTCACATTTTTCAAGTTTACGCATATTCTGAGCTTCTTGTTGCGTTTACGTACAATGACAATGGGTGAAACCCAATCAGTGTGCTCTATCTCGTAGATGAATCTAGCATCTAGGAGTTTTTCCAGCTCGTCATAAACCATGGTGCCATATTTAGGATTTGTGCAATAAGGTCCACATACCTTAGGGTGAGCACCTTCCCTTATAGGTATCGTGTGTACTACCATTTCTAGTGAAATTCCTTTCATCTCTTTGTATGACCATGCTAGGCAGTCACGATATTCCATTAGGAGGTCTTTGAGTTTGGTTTCATCTTCTTGACGGAGCTGTTTCCCAATGAAAACCAATTTTTCTTCCTCCCCTTCAAGGGCGAGGTTTATTGTGCATGTTTTTGCCGGTCCCTCATAGATTGGAGTTTCTCCAATGCTATCGATTTCTTGAATTTCAGATTCTCTGAGTGGTCATGGCATTGCTATTGGTGCACTTCCACTTGTATAATTCTTGAAGTATTCCGGCACTTCTCAAAGATCGGCCTCTGATGGGGTTGAACTAGCTTGACACGTGGCATGTGTATTGGGTGGCATAGTTGCATTTATTAATTTGTTAGGCTCTTCTTTTCTTTCTTTTTCTGAAGTCTCTTGATCGAGCTTCATCCGCACATGTGGCTTATATTTCTGAAACTTCTTACATTGGGAACTGTGGGATAACTTTTCCACTGGTAAGGTGTTTCCAAGTAAGGGTTCATGTGGTATGCATACTCCTTCTAGTCCCTCAGGGGACCATTTAAGAGGCAGTGGTTCTGATGTTGAGGGAGCTGACTTTGCAAGGTACAATTTGACAATCCTTGTTTGGACTCGTTCGAATTCATTGAAGTGCTCGGCCTTGGCTTTTCTACGATTTCCTCCTTCAGCTTTCTTGCGGGATCTTCTGCTGTTATTCAACTACAGAGGTTCAACTTTTGGGAGCTCAACTGCCATTAGGGCATGCAGAATGGCTAGGTCATTATCAAAGATTTGATCTTCAATTTCAGCATTCGCAGCCTCTGTTTCAAGGTCCCAAGGAAAATCTGAGTCATCATTGGTATGGGTACCTTCTTCAGGTTCATTATCCCATTCGAGGTCAGCCATAAAGAATGCCATCTCTAGATCGATTGGTTCTTCGTGTGTCGGTGGAGGATCGACATGTAGTGCATTAGCATCTATCTGTGAGAAGATGGGGTCTAATGAATGGCAGTAGTCGATGGTTGCCAATGTTTGTATCCAGTTATTGACATTGCTTTGTGAGTCACCTACTATGGCATGTTGTTGCAAGGGAGCTGATTTGCTCGAGATTATCATGGAAGATGTGTCATCCAATGCTCTAGGAACAATTGGTTTAATAGCTCCTGTTCCCATATTCACCCTGACTACAGTGTCTCGATTCTGGATTGTCAGTCTATCAGTTCCCCAGTCATGGAGGACTGATGCTTCCCGTAACCAAGGACGTCCCAGCTGTTCAGATATCGAGCTTCACTCGCGATATGCCAGGGTGACTATTGTGCATTTATGTCACCGACTTGTTAGCTGCAAATGCAGTTGGTACACTGCCCACGAATAATAGCTGGATGACAGCTATCCTTATCTACTCTAGTTTGTGGCTCAGTTAGTATGCCACCTTAGTTAGTTGAGTTTGGTTTGAGACCCACATATAGGGTTCTTCTATTTCTTTGTACTAGAGTTCTTTTTGTCTTTCACAACTAAGAAGAGGAAAACTGTTTTCAGCCTCCACCTGTGTGTGTATTCCCCCTTTGTGTATGTAAGAAAGCTACAAGTGAGACTCCTTCCCTCCCTCCCACTATCTTCACATGGTATCAGAGCCTTGTTTGTGGTAAGGAGCTTAAGAAAGCAAACCAAGTTTGCGGTGTCCTGGTAAGAGGACCAGTGTTGCTTTCCTATTTCGAGTTTGGGAGCAAATCTCTGCAGGTAGCACAGCTAGAAGTGCAAGAGTGCACTGTCTCAGATTGAGACGCCCTTCGTGGTGTGGCGAGAGCATAGTATATGCTGCGGGAGGGGGCAAAGCCCTCAGTGACGTTATGTCTGTGCATACCCCTTGACAACTAATCTAGCCTTGTATCTATTCACAGAACCATCTGCATTGTGCTTGATCTTGTAAACCCACTTACAGCCAATTGCATTCTTGTTTTTAGGCAAAGGCACCAATTCCCATATAGCATTGCTTCCAAGGCATCCATTTCTTCATCCATGGCTTTCTCCCATTTTTCACTTCCCATGGCTTGCTCAAAAGAAGTGGGTTCTGGTTCATGTATCACTTTGACCATATAGGCATAGTGAATGGCTGTAAATCCATCATATTTCAGCCTATCCACAGGATACCTAGCTCTAGTAGACCTACCTAAAATAGGCTCACTTCCAGGTGCTTTCAAAACATCCCTGGTCTTCCTTACTCCAGGTGTAACAATAGAAGGAATACCCAACTCATCATCAATGCTCTGTTCTGAGCCACTGGATTCACCATCCACATAAGAGTGACCTGCATTCACATCAAACATGGGCTGATCTACCTTCTCTTTTCCTTTTTGTGATACCTGCGTACCACTATCTGCATTGCTTTGAGGAGATTCTCCTGATCTTAATCTACCTGTCCATGGCGAAGTATGTGAACCACTACTAGAGGACACTGCAGGTCCACTGATATCTTGTGACTGCTGCATTGAATTCTGTGCAGCATTACCATTTTGTGCATCTACATCAATCATCACATTTACTAGTTTATACCAACTGCTCATCTCATCAAAAACAACATCTCTGCTCACTGTAAACTTACGAGTAGAAGGGTTATAGCATCTATACCCTTTCTGCTATAGATAATAACCAATAAAGATGCACTTCTCAGCTTTTGGATCCAACTTGAACCTCAACTCATCTGGCACATGAACATAGGCAATGCAACCAAAAATTTTCAAATGAGAAATGTCTGGTTTCCTACCAGTATACATCTCCTCTGGCATCATGCCATGTATTGTTGCAGTGGGAGTCCTGTTCATTATGTAAACTACTGTAGCAACTGCTTCAGCCCAATAATAATCTGGTAGATCTTTTTCATTTAGCATGGCCCAAGATACCTCTCCAATATGCCTATTTTTCCTTTCTGCAAGTCCATTTTGCTGTGGGGTATGACTGCATGAATATTGCTGCTTTATGCCATGCTCCCGCAGGAACCTTGCAAACTCATTTGAGAGGTACTCTCCCCCTCCATCTGACCTTAGGCATTTTATTTGCAGGCCTGTTTCTTTTTCAACCATAGCTTTAAAAGCTTTGAAGTGCCCAAACACTTCACTTTTCTTTTTCATAAAATACACCCAAATTTTTCTCCTGAAGTCATCAATAAAAGTGACAAAATAGTGACAGTCTCCAATAGATGTAGCTTTAGTAGTCCACACATCAGAGTGGATTAATTCCAATGGCTTTTTACTCTCTTGAACATGCCTAGGAAATGGTTTCCTTGCCTGTTTCCCAAATTGACAGGCTTCACAAACCTTGTGCATTTCTACAACCTTGAATTTAGGCAATCCTGCAACAATATTTTGGGCTTGCATTGATTTTAGTCACTGTATATTAACATGACCAATGCGTTTGTGCCAGATATCAATATCTGCAACTACACCGGTCCCATGTGCAAACATTGCTGCACCCAATTCAGGCATGTCCGCATCCAACGTAAACATCCTGCCCTTCTTCTTTCCTTTTGCCATCAAGCGACCGTTATTTTTCATATCCTCAACAAAGCATCCATGAGGATTAAATCTGACCTGCAAGCCCTGCTCAACCATTTGACCAACAGAAACCAGGTTCTTGGTGATGTTCGGGAGATGAAATACATCAGACAGGTATTTCTTTTTCCCATCTTGCATAGACAAAGGAATTTTACCAATCTACACAATAGGATGTGCAGTATCATCACCAGTCTCCACAAATCCTGGTTTTTCCATTTTCCTTGCATCCTGCATCCATTCTGCATGACCTGTCATGTGGTTTGACGCACTTGAGTCAACATACCACACATCATTTCATTCTTGTGCACTTGTCACAAAATTGGTCATATGCTGCACCATAAATAGATGCTCATTTCGGTCATCACCCTGTCTACTGGAAGATGCATAATTGCCTTGCTGCAATTTTCCATTCATAATGTCATTCAGCTTTTTGTAGCAGTCCTTAGCCATATGACCCATTTTACCACAGTAGTAGCATTCAACATTGCTGTTTGCATTTTGGCCTCTCTGCCATCCACCACAGCCTCTTTGGCTCCCCCTGCCTCTAGAGTTACCACGTCCTCCTGCATAGGACTGGTTTTCTTGAGTTTGCTACATATTTTGATTTCTACCACGGCCTGCAGATCAGCCTCCTCTACCTCTGCCTCTACCTCTTCCAGCATTTGAGTAGAAGACAGTTTCTTTTGAAGTTCCTCCTGAAGAAGATGCACCCCCATTTCTCTGCTCTTCAAAAATTAGAAGAGCAAACAACTCTTTAAAATCAAGAAAATTTTCACGGACGACAATGGATGTCCGGAACTGTGCATAATCCTTTCCTAGACCATTCAAGGTCACAGAAACTAGATCATCATCTTCCATTGGTGACCCAATGGAAGCAAGTGCATCTACAATTTTCTTCACCTTCATGTGGTAGTCATTGATGCTCAAATTTTCTCTCTGCACATTGTGCAACTCCTGTTTGAGCTGCATTTTCCTGGCTTGCGTATTTGTGCTGTACATTTTTGCCAAAGTATCCCATGCCTCCTTTGGCGTACTTGCATCCTGAATATGCACAATCATAGAATCAGAAATACTGATAGACAGCTAGTACATAACTTTCCTGGCTCTCTCATGCCATCCTTTAAATGCCTGCATTTCCTGTTGATTGGGAACATTAGGAAGAACCGGTTCTTCTTCATTTCCTGTAATGAACTCCCAATAGCCTTTTCCCATAAGGAAATTCGTCATTCTAAACTTCCATGCCTGGAAGTTGTTCTTGTCAAGCTTTTCTGTGACAATCTGTGAAAGAGAATGAGACGCCATTACAGAACACTGCAAAATATTCTGTCACTGCAAAAAACACAGCTTTTGCCTCACACAGGCAGATCTGCAAAACTAACGAAAGTGGTATTTGACCACACAGTCACTTCCTAGTGACAATTTGCATCAATAGGCAACAAGCATGATTCTGCAACTCCCAATATCTCTACACACAGGCATACGATGCAATTTATGTGGCAACTTTTCACCGACCAACCGCGAGCAGTGGTCGCACAGCAAAAACAGGGCCTTTTTTTGAGTGTGTGCGAAGAACTTCCGCCTTCAAAACGGGCCCGAAATGGCCTCAAATCAGAAAAATAAAGTCACCGAGGGCTTCGCCCATGCTCGCAACATATACTACGCTCTCGCCACATAGCGAAGGGTGTCTCAATCTGAGACAGTGCACTCTTGCACTTCTGGCTGTGCTACTTGCAGAGATTTGCTCCCAAACTCGAAATAGGAAAGCAACACTGGTCCTCTTACTAGGACATCGCGAACTTGGTTTGCTTTCTTGAGCTCCTTACCACGAACAAGGCATTGATACCATGTGAAAATAGTGGGAGAGAGGGAAGGAGTCTCACTTGCGGCTTTCCCACATACACAATGGGGGAATACACACACAAGTGGAGGCTAAAAACAGTTTTCCTCTTCTTAGTTGTGAAGGCCAAAAGAACTCTAGTACAAAGATATAGAAGAACCCTATATGTGGGTCTCAAACCAAACTCAACTAACTAATGTGGCATACTAACTGAGCCACAAACTAGAGTAGATAAGGATAGCTGTCATCCAGCTATTATTCGTGGGCGGTGTACCAACCGCATCTGCAGCTAACAAGTCGGTGACATAAATGCACAATGGTCACCCTGGCATGTCGCGAGTGGAGCTCGATATCTCAACAGATTTCTCACTCTATGTGAGAAAAACAGAGAAAGGGATTATGCTACTTGTCATTTATGTTGATGATTTGATCATCACAGGTGATAGTGATGAAGATATCCTTCATGTGAAAATGCTATTGAAGCAGAAGTTTGAGATGAAGGATTTGGGAGAGCTGCGTTATTTCTTGGGCATTGAGGTGATTAGATCACCAAGTGGGATACAGCTCTTGCAGAGGCAGTATGGATTGGACATGCTGTCCAAATATGGGATGACAGGCTGTAAGCCTATTTCAATTCCTTTGGAGCAGAATGTGAAGCTGAGCACAGATGCAGGTGAGCTTCTAGAAGACCCTACTATGTACAGACACATAGTAGGAAGTTTGATTTATATGACTATTACCAGGCCAGATTTAAGCTATGCTATTGGATTGGTAAGTCAGTTTATGCAGGCTCCAAGGAAACTGCATTTGGATGCGGCTAGACGCATACTCAAGTATGTGAAGTCCACATTGCAATATGGACTATTTTATGAGGCTAGGGTTCAGATACAGTTGCATGGATACACTGATGCTGATTGGGCTGGTAGTATTTCTGATAGACGATCTACCAGTGCATATGTGTTCTCTTTTGGGAGTGCTGCAGTCACCTGGAGCAGCAAGAAACAGCCTACAATTGCCTTGTCGAGCACAGAGGCTGAGTATAGGGGTGCAGCAATGGCTGCATGTGAGGTAGCTTGGTTGCATAAGCTACTTTATGATATGCATCAGATGGGCCAGTTGTCATTTATTGTGACAACATGAGCAGTATACACTTGGCAAATAACCCAGTCTATCATGCGAGAACAAAGCACATTGAGGTGCATTATCACTATGTGCGGGAGAAGGTTTTACTAGGTCTAATTGATCTAGTTTATGTCAGCACAGAGAATCAGGTAGTTGACATATTCATGAAGGCATTGGGCGCAGAGAAGCTGCGCAAGTTCAGAGACTTGCTTGGTGTGCAAGGATTCGGATTGAGCTCGAGGGGGAGTGTTGAGATATCGAGCTCCACTCGCGATATGCCAGGGTGACCATTGTGCATTTATGTCACCGACTTGTTAGCTGCAGATGTGGTTGGTACACCACCCATGAATAATAGCTGGATGACAACTATCCTTATCTACTCTAGTTCGTGGCTCAGTTAGTATGCCACCTTAGTTAGTTGAGTTTGGTTTGAGACCCACATATAGGGTTCTTCTATTTCTTTGTACTAGAGTTCTTTTTGGCTTTCACAACTAAGAAGAGAAAAACTGTTTTTAGCCTCCACCTGTGTGTGTATTCCCCCTTTGTGTATGTAAGAAAGCCGCAAGTGAGACTCCTTCCCTCCCTCCCACTATCTTCACACCAGTAAGATTTGATAGGATTTTTTGGGGAGATCCAAGATTGTGAATTGAAGGGAAAAGTGGAATGTTGCGATCTTTGTGGACATACCATTCACTATTCCCAAGGGTTTAGCCCATGAATCATCGGCAAGGCGTATGTTGAAATCAGCCTTTTGCATTGGTGGGAGACCCCATTCTTCGTAGAGCTCCTTTGATAGGACATTGACACCTGCTCCACCATCCACTATGGCTTGGACTTCATTATACGCCTTGTGGATCAAAGGCACAGTAATGTTGCGTATGTCATCTCTCTCACCCATCCGCACAGGGATATCTTCAATGTCGTTCATAGTTGGAGGGGAATTTGTGAGTTCAATCCATCCTTTGAAACTCTCCCAGAGATTGGGACAATTCCGTAAGAGGATTCTGATAGGAATTGACACAGGGCAACTCAGGATGCTAGAGAGTGTGGCTCCTTCAAGTTGACGTGGTGGTACATTCTGTTGTGGAGTCTGTTGTTGGAACAAAGGCTCGAGTACAGTATCAATACTTTGAGGGGCCAAGTCATGGGTTGGGTCTTGAGCTTGATTCTGAGCCTCAAATTGAGCTTGTCCATTTTGGACCCATTGTTGAAGTACCTGAAAACGAGCCTTCTCCACCTCTGCATTTGGGTATGGAGCTTCTTTTATTTGAGGCTCGGGAGTTGATGTGGATGAGCTCGGCTGCTCATTGCTTGGCGGAGGCGGAGGCACTTGTGCTTTCTTTTTCATAAGTCACTTTGGTTGGATTGGAATGATAGGGTCCTTCGTGGCCTCTTTCTGTTGGCGTGTAATTACATTGATAGGTTGTGACCTTATACTTGCCGAACCCAGACTTTGATGGTCCACCCCAATGATGCCGATGGGGACGTCAGGCTTAACCTCTGTTTGTTCTGGGACCTTATTTTTCATCGGACAATCCATACAGGCATGTCCTATGCCACAATTTCTGCAGAGTGGTTGGAAAGTAGCTGGGCTACCACAATGAGGGCACTCTGCGATCCTATGATTTTCTCCACAACCGTAACACTTGATTGGTGCTCGAAATGTGTTGGGTCGCACTTGATTTGCATAGACTGATATTAGACCCTCTGCACCTTCTACATAGTACACTAGGTACTCTGCTTCGTACTCAAATAGCGAGTCTACTTCCTTGGCTTGTAATTGATGTATGGGAACTGCCTGAGGAGCTGGATTTGGTGCTCTTGGATATGGTCGTGGATTCAGATTCTTGAGTATTTGTGGGACTTGTGTCCAAACGAGAACAGGATTTAGCCTCGGAGCTGGTGGCGCTTATGCAAATGCCGATTGCTTGTATACTGGCATGGGTGCCGCTTGGTATTGTGGAGGTCGAGGTGGATTGTTGCGCATGTTGAAGATGCAACTGTTCTCATCATGGCCGCCGATGACACAGATATGGCACCACAACCATGGTGGTGGATTTGCTTGTGCAGTGATCCTTGCTCTTAGGACTAGGCATTCATTTGCTGTATGATTTGCCAAGCAGTGTGGGCACCAGACATTTTCTTGTCATGGATATGTTTGAGTTGGTGGTTGAGACAAGTGGAGTTTTTGATCCATGGCCTGCATCATATCTTCTTTCAGCTTCAAGGTCATGGCCTCTAGGTGATCTTCATTGGATGTTTCGGCAGTGTCCTTTGATTTACCTTTTTTCGTGCGCTTATCTTATGTATTTGATCTGGCGTCATCACTGCTAGTGTCTGATTCTATCATGCCATCTTCGATGTCAATGGGTGCCGCATGAGCAGCACTGAATGTTTCATAGCTACTTATCTTTTTCATATCCTTGCGGATTTTCTTTCTTAGACCTATTATGAACCATGCCGTGAGGTACTTTGCATCTGGGCGTGGGTCACATTTGATGATCAATCTCTTCATCTTTCCCAAGTATGTGCATACATCTTCTTTCCAGCCTTGTTCGATCTTGCTGAGTTGGAGAGCGGGATCATCTTGTAGCCTCTCCATTTGAAAGCGACGTTTGAATTCGGTTTAAAGTAGGTCCCATGTGGCACGTTCTTCCACGAGAAGGTCGAGGTACCATTCTGATGCCTCATCAGTTAAGGCCATTGGAAACCAAGCCACCTTGGTTTCATGGGAAATTCACCACCTGCTTGACATGTGGCATCAAAATGCTGGAGGAAGCGAGCTGGGTCTCCCGTACCATTATATTTGGAAGTTTCAGTTTTCCCAAGGGGCGTCGGCCTTGATTGTTGTGATTTCGTCGATTGAAGAAGTTGTCAGCCTCTGCATCGAGCTCGATATCCCCATCATGGTCATGACAGCGTCCAGCCATGTTGGGGCGTGGAGGAGTTAAAGGGAGTTATTGAATCTCAGGGGGGGAATCGGGGTAGAGGATTGGCAGGGGTGGTTGTTGCAGTGGAGTTAGATGTGGATGGGGTGAGCGTTGGAGTCGAAGTCATTGGCCAGAACGTAACTGCATGCAAATTGTGCATGATTTGCCAAGGGTGTCATTGCCCCAAGTGCGGGTGTGGATGTGGTGTTGTTAGGAGAGTTAGAGTGGTGTTAGTTTGTGTAGGGACCATCGTGTTAATAATGTTCCTAAGATTGTCCTACATGTGTAGGGAAATGTGCCAGTGCAGACGGATCGTTAATCGGAGGTCACGGCGTGAAAATACTAGTGAATTAATGCAAAATGAGGCCCACACGGGGGCGTGAATGAACGTGTGCTAGGGATGCCGAAATGGTGTGCAATGGGCTGGAAAAATACCCCGTAATGTGGTGTTTCCGTGTATGAAATCTGGGTTCAAACGGGGTTCAGTTTGGGTCCCAAACGGATGAGTTTTGAGGGGTTAAAGTAGGGGTAAATTTTGCGTTGGGGGGTCCTAATGGTGGTGTGAATGGACTTTAAGTCCAACTGAGGGGTTGAAACCAAGTTGATCTAGTTAGACTAACTAACCTATTTGTCTAGTTAGAGGCTAATCAGTTAGTCTAACCTAGCCTAGTGAGGGTTAGGCTGACCATAGTTAGTTCAACTCACGTAGTTAGTGTAAGTAACTACAGTTAAGTTAACTGAGGTAAGGTTAAACTAATCGAACCAAGGGCAAAACTAACCTAGCCTAGGTTTCTGCTAACTAACCTAGCTTAACCTAATCTAACTGAGTTAGACTAACTAGAGTAGGGTTAACCAACTAACCTAGCCTAACCTAACCTAGGTTAACCAACTAACCTAACTGCAGTTAGTCACTAACTTGAGGTTAGTTTTAGGTTAGGTTTTTTTTTTTCCTCTGTGGGGGGGGGGGTGGTTTTGTAGGGGGGGTGGTTTTGCGCAGGGGGGGCGGTTTTTCATAGGGGGTGGTTTTTCACAGGGGGTGGTTTTTTGCAGGCGGAGGGGGGGTCTGTACGGGGGTGAGGGGTGAGGGAGGGCGTTGGGTGAGGGGCGAGGGGGAGATGGAGGGTGAGGGTCGGAGAGCAGGGGGGTTGAGCGCAGGGGGGGCGGGGGGTGAGGGACAGGGGGCGAACGGGGGGTTGGGGGCAGGGGGAAATGAGCGGGGGGTGAGGGGCGAGGGGGGGACGGCACGGAGCGGCGGGGGCGTGAGAGAGAGGGGGGTGGGGGGTTCTGTGCAGGGCAGGGGAGGTGGGGGGGCGGGGCAGGGGAGGTGGGGGGCGAGCGGGCGGTGGCGGGGGGCGGGGGAGTGGCACAGGGGGTGAGTGAGGGGGCTTGGGTGCGCGGGCGGGCTGTGGCCGCGGGGTGACGTGAGCAGGGGGCGGAGCGGGGGAGTGGCGTGAGCGGGGAGCGAGGCGTGGGAGTGGCGGGGGCGTGAGAGAGATGGGGGTGGGGGGTTCTGTGCAGGGCAGGGGAGGTGGTTTTGGGGCAGGGGAGGTGGGGGGCGGGCGGGCGGTGGCGGGAGGCAGGGCAGTGGCACAGGGGGCGAGTGAGGGGGCTTGGGTGCACGGGCGGGCTGTGGCCGGGGGGTGACGTGAGCGGGGGGCAGAGCGGGGGAGTGGCGTGAGCGGGGAGCGGGGCGTGGGAGTGGCGGGGGCGTGAGAGAGATGGGGGTGGGGGGTTCTATGCAGGGCAGGGGAGGTGGGGGGGCGGGGCGGGGCAGGGGAGGTGGGGGGCGGGCGGGCGGTGGCGGGGGGGGGGGAGTGGCACAAGGGGCGAGTGAGGGGGCGTGGGTGCGCGGGCAGGCTATGGCCGGGGGGTGACGTGAGCGAGGGGCGGAGCGGGGAGCGGGGCGTGGGAGTGGCGCAGGCAGGGGCGACGGGTGGAGGCGGGGCGGGGCGGGGGAGTGGCGCGGGCGAGGGCGGCGGGCAGCGGGCGGGCGGGGGCGAGGCAAGGGAGTGGCTCAACGGGGGACGACGCGCCTCTACGGAGCACCACCGGGGGGGAAAGGGGGGTTAACAGAGAGGGGGGGGAAAGGTTTACAGAGAGGGGGGGGTAAGGGGTAGAGAGAGAGGGGGGTAAGGGGTAGAGAGAGCGAGAGGGGGACAGTGGTAGAGAGAGGGGGAGGGTGGTAGAGAGAGAGGGGGTGGGGGAGAGAATGAGGGGGAGAGAGAAGAGAGTGAGAGAGAGAGAGGGGGGAAAAGGGGGAGAGAGGAGAGAGAAAAGAGAGAGGGGGGGGGAAGGGGGAGAGAGGAGAGAGAGGGGGGAAGGGGGAGAGAGGAGAGAGAAAAGAGAGAGAGGGGGATGGGGAGAAAATGAGAGAGAGAGAGTAAGGGAGGGGGAGGGAAAGAGAGAGATAGAGAGAGAAAGGGGGAGGGATAGAGAGAGAAAGAGAGAGAAAGGCGGGAGGGATAGAGAGAGAAAGGGGGAGGGATAGAGAGAGAAAGAAAGAGAGAGAGTGAAAGGGGGAGGTGGTGGGGGTGGTGGAGGGGGGAGGGGAAGGGGGAGGTGGAGATGGAGGGGGAGATGGAGGGGGGAGGGGGAGATGGAGATGGAGGGGGGAGGGGGAGGTGGAGAGGTAGGGGGATGGGGGAGAGGGAGGGGGAGATGGAGGGGGGAGGGGGAGATGGAGATGGAGGGGGGAGGGGGAGGTGGAGAGGGAGGGGGAGATGGAGGAGGGGGGAGAGGGAGGGGGAGATGGAGGGGGGAGGGGGAGGGGGAGGTGGAAATGGAGGGAGAGGGGAGAGGGGGAGGTGGAGATGGAGATGGAGGGGGAGGGGGAGGGGGAGGTGGAAATGGAGGTGGAGGGGAGAGGGGGAGGTGGAAATGGAGGGGGAGGGGGGAAGGGGGAGGTGGTGGTGGAGATGGAGGGGGGAGGTCGTGGTGGAGATGGAAGGGGAGGGGGAGGTGGAAATGGAGGGGGAGGGGGGAAGGGGAGGTGAAGATGGAGCAGGAGGGGGGTGGTGGAAATGGACGGGGGAGGGGGAAGGGTGGTGAAGATGGGAGGGGGAAAAAAAAAAGAGCACAAAAACTTGACGGACGGAAATCGAAAAGGAGGGAGAAGTGGTCACCTGAATGCTCTCCAAGTCTTTCTTGATGTAACGGGATTGTTGTGGAACAATGGATAGTGGGTGGAAGGCTGGGTTATCGCTGCGAGAAGGGCTCAAAGTCACTTACAATGCGAGGATGGGAGTAAGGTGGTGGTCGATGGGGAGAGGGAGGAGTGTCTTGCGTGGGGCTCGGAATGAAGAAGAGAATGGAGACAAAAAGTGAAAGATGAAGAATGAGGGGGTGGAGTAGGTTTTTATAGGATTTGATTTTAGGTTTAGGGTTTAGGTTTAGGGTTTAGCCCTAAACTCTTCCCGAGCCATAACTCTTTATGGAGAGCTCGGTTTGCTTTTCTGAAAAAAGGTAAAATGATCAAAATTGCAAGCTCTACGCATTCGTGTCCACTACCTAGCCTGATTGTATATCATGTGGCTTCAATTTAAGAAATAAAGAAAATTTCTTAAGGTAGTAACCCAAGGTTGATGCTTGGGGTTGATATGTTTGGCTAGAAATGGGAAAAAAAATTTACTCTCCTTGCCCTTGAGTGTTATGTTCATGAAAGTTCGAAGTAGTTTGTTGTTTTACACATACCTACGTATGTTTACTCACTACTTGAGACACTAGTCTCCCCGGCAATGGTGCCAAATGTTGCCTCTTTCCTACTGCTCTCGTAGGAAGAGTTGGGTATTCTATGTTTGCAGGGTTCCGAGGCTTTTTGTCACCTACAGATATATTGGGATTGTCGGTTGTAGTATATGTGTAGCTTAGGACCTCGAGTCATGTTTCAGTGAGAGACGTAGGCTTAAGTGTGGTAAGCAAACAAAGTGCATGCATGTGTAAAAGGAACGTAAATCATCTTTGTCGAGGTAATGAAGGCTTTCGCCTTCATTGGGGGTTGTAGGGTTTCAGAAGGAGGTTCTAGGGTTTAGAAAGAGTTCCAGGGTTTAGAAGGAGGTTCCAGGGTTCAGAAGGATGTTCCAGGGTT
This sequence comes from Dipteris shenzhenensis, assembly GCF_047967505.1. NCBI lineage: Eukaryota > Viridiplantae > Streptophyta > Polypodiopsida > Gleicheniales > Dipteridaceae > Dipteris > Dipteris shenzhenensis. The sequence continues at coordinate 41,460,578 of NC_141616.1, read as the reverse complement.
TAGAAAGAGTTCCAGGGTTTAGAAGGAAGTTCTAGGGTTCAGAAGGAGGTTCCAGGGTTTAGAAGAAGGTTCCAAGGTTAGGGTAGTGTACATGGTGGAGAACTCGTCTCCCTCGTAGATCATGGAGTTTTAAGGGTTGAGGAACAAAGGGTTTAGGGGAGCATAGGAGTGGGAGAGGAAGAAGGTGTAAGAGCATGGGGGAAAGAAGAAAGAGGAGGGAGGAGGAGGAGAGAGGAGGAGGAGGAGGAAGGAGGAGGAGGAGGGAGGAGGTGGAGGAGGAGGGAGGAGGAGGAGGGAGGAGGAGAGGGAGAGGATGGGTTGCAAGGTTGGAGGGGAGGGGAGGAGGAGTTGCAAGGTTAGGACATGCTTTTGGACGTGCAATGCAAGGAAGCATGGACACTTGAGACAAATGCTTGGAATCCCAAAGTAGACTCAACACAATGCCCCAAAGAGTGTGGGCTTCATTCCATTATGGGGTATTTATATAGGTTGGAGAGCTTCTCTCTCTTCATGTAACACAAAGTTGTAACACAAAGTCGTATCACAAAGTTGTAACACAAAGTTGTATCACAAAGTTGTAACACATTCTCTCTCTACATGTAGAAGTTTTAACACAAAGTTGTAGCACAAAGTTGTGTCACAAAGTCATAACACAAAGTTGTGTCACAAAGTCATAACACAAAATGTAACACAAAGTTGTGTCACAAAGTCGTAACACAAAGTTGTATCACAAAGTTGTATCACCTTCCCTTTCTACATAAGTTCATGTTGGCACAGAGTCAACAAAATACTAGCACAATAGAAAGTATGGGCTAGAACCAATGAAAGACTATGTGAGAAGTGTCATAATAGGAAGTGTATTTAATGGATGATGTTGATGTGGAATATCTAACCAAAAGGTGATTAACAAAGATGGAAACCAACTAGGAGAGATGAAAATCAAGGCAACAAAACATGGCAAAAGCTTTGACCAATGTAGGTAGGTGAGAATAGAGGAAAAATCAAGAAAGCCCTTTCTCTAAAAATTCCACTCTATTTTTTTGGCATTTTGGACAAGTAACAGGTGTCCTAATGGCATGACTCCCCCTATGTGAATGCACCCTTAAGTCCCATAAATTGTGAAGAGAAGGACCCCCCCCTATCTTCCCTAATGGGAAGTGGGAATGGAACAAGACTTTTAAGGGGCTGATCTACCTCCATCAAGAGCCCCCTATAATGTTGTTGAGACTTGATTTATCCACGTTCAACCACCTAAAGTTAGCGCCCCATTTTATAACAAAAGATAAGGAAGAAGGGTTCATTTTAGATTGTTTTTTGACACAAATCAAGTAGTGTCTGCTAAATACCACCAACTCTATAAAATTTGACTTTTACTATAAATTTAAACCTCTATTTTTAAAAAACTAGGGACTAAGAGAGTTCTAAAAGAGTGAGGAAGCTAGAAGAAAGAAATATTTAGGAGCCGAAACCAAAAAGTGAGGTATGAGATTGACATGTTCAACCAACTACTCTTAGAGACCTCACTAAACTAGCCCAAATAGCTAAACGGAAGTTGATCTTGTAAACCCCTAAATAAGGATGGTGGGTCAACATCAAAGACCAACCATACGCCACCTTTTAGGAAACCAATTTGATTCAAGAAAAATAAGAAAAAGGGAAAAGCTCTTGTAAGGAGTGTAAATAGCCATTTACGTCTTGGATGGGTGCCATTTTTTTCCATGACTGATAAGGAAAAAAAGAGGTTGAATAAGGAAGGAAAAATGTTTTGGATGTGAGAAACATAAGCTAGGGAATGTAAGGCATAAGTTTTCTATTTCCTTGGCTAAAATTAGCAAGAAAAATTTAGTCAAAGGGAAAGCCAAAGAATTCAAGCAACAACAGGGTGAGACTTCTACCTCCTCAACCCAAAAATCTACTATGACTATTGAGCCAATAGTGAACGTTGTCCATTTAGCCAATACTTTTGGGCATCATGATGCTTTCAAGGTGCCGTGAGACTATTGAACCAATAGTGAATGTTGTCCATGTAGCCATTACTATTGGGCATAATGACCTTTTCAAGGTGGTTGGGTTCATGGATTGATAAATAGTATCGGTACTTCTCCATGATGGATGTAACTATGACTTAGTGATAGGGAGGTGGTAGGTTGGTGAAATTAGTCCATCTTAAACCAGAATCTATAAAAAACATGTCACTCTCAAAAGATTTTAGGGGAGATCGTGAAGAAGAAACATCCATAGTATGAAATATCCCTTTCTATATACAAAAATATAGAGATAAGAGGAATTTCTTAGTAGTTCCTTTACATAATGTTGACATGATCCTAGAGATGACTCATTTGATATGCCTATGGAGAGAGAAGATGATAATGCTATGCATAGACTTGGAGCTAGGAGCTTCTCCTCCATGTAGAGCCCCTTCTTGGTAAAAAAGAAGGATGGATCATATCATGTGTATAGATTACCGAGCTTCAAATAAAGTTATCATTAAGAGCCGATATCCTATTCCAAGGGTGGAGGATCTATTGCAAAAAGGCCTAATTCAACCAATCACTTCTCCATTTGGAACTGTATTATTTGGTAAAAAAGGATGGAGCACCTTTATTTTTGGTAAAAAAGAAGGATGGATCATATCGTATGTGTTATTTGGAGCACCTACATTATTGGTAGAAAAGAAGGATGGATCATCTCATATGTGCATAAGTTACCGAGCTTTGAATAAAGTTACGATTAAGAGCATGTTTTCTATTCCAAATGTGGAGGATTTAGTGGATGTGCTTAAAAGTGCTAGAGTTTTTAGTAAGTTGGATTTGAAATATGGGTATACAGATGAAAGATGGAGAGAAAAAAAGACTAATTTTCACACTCTTACTAGACATTATGAGTTTTTGGTTATGCCTTTTGGCTTAACTAACACACTTTTTGTAGGTTGATGAGAAGGATTTTGCAACCCTACTAGGGAAAATCTATCATAATCTTCTTCTATGACTTTCTAGTTTTCATCTAGAATGAGGAGGAACATAAGGACTACCTTGCTCAGGTGAAGCTACTAAATACAAAGAATATTGAGTTCTTCAAGACAAAGATAGAGTATTTGGGACATGTTGTGTCTCTAGAGGGAATTTAGGTTGATCCTAAGAAGGTCAAGGCCATAATAGAATGTCCAATACCAAAAACTATATGAGTTTTGATCCATCCTAGGGATGTGTAGTTATTACCATAGTTCATAAAGAATTTTTCTTGACTTGCTTCTCAACTAACAAATTTGTTTAAAAATTCATTCCTTGTATGAACGGGGAGATGTTCACTAAGGATCTTTTGAAGACCTTAAGAGAACATTGGTCATTGCACCAGTGTTAACACTCCTTGATATGGACAAAAAGTTCTTTGTCATATGTATGGATGCGAAATGGTACCTCAATTGAAGCAGTGTTGATACAAGGAGGATATCCCATTGCGCATGAAAGCTTCAAGGGGACGAGTTGAAAGATTTCACATATGAGAAGAGTTATTGGTAACTACATGCTTTGAAGTTATAAAAGCACTATCTACATGGTTCTTCTTTCAAGATTAAGACTAACCATCAAAGTATCAACAAGTACTTATATTCTCAACCCATTGTCTCTTCAAGATTAATCAAATGGGCTAAATATATGGTCAACCAAATATTGAATATCAACTAGGGAAGGAGAGCTTAGTAGCCAATGCTTTGAGTAGATGGCCCCAAGTTATCATATTTTTGTGATTAAGGAGAAGGCCCTAGGAGCATTGGTTGAAGCTTAGTTTACTAAAAGGTACGTCAATTGTTCTAAATTTCACAAGGAACTTTCAACCTTCATTCAACAATGATATGTATGTCATCGCATTAAATTTGACACAAGTAAGATTATTGGTCTTTTGCAGGCTTTCTAAAAGGTGGGAACATATTACAATGGATTTTGTTTCAAGATTCCCCAAGGTTGGTTAGTTTGAGAAAATTTTAGATAGGCTTAGTAAGAAAGCCCATTTTATCCCCTATAAAAGGAGTTCCTAAAACAAGGTTATTCATTAGGGAAATCTTTAGGCTACATGGGTTACCAAAATCTATTATCTTTGATAACGATGGATATTTCATTTAGTAACTTTTGGAAAACCGTATTTGAAACCTTGAAACCAAACTAAACTTTACTACAACCTTCCATCCTCAAGGAGATGGTCAAATGAAAATGCCAATCAAACCATAATCACCTTACTTCTATCTTATGTCCATGACCAACCTAGAAGATGGTTGCAATTATTACCAACACTAGAGTTGCTTATAATAGCACTATGCATACTTCCACCAAGAAATCCCCATTCAAATTCATGTATGGCCAATCTTTACCCACTCTAATAACGCACTTGGGGGAGCCAATTGTTTCTATTGACCAGTATGTTGAGGAAATGTCACAGGTTATTGAGCAGGGATCAAGGAGGATCAACTTCAACAATCCAAGATAGCCAATAAGAAGAAGAAAAGAAGTTTATTATGACAAGGATGATTGGGCCTTACTAGATATTCATAAAAGAAGGATCAAGTTAGTGAAGGGAAGTACAAAACATGTCAAGCTAGCAACAAGGTTTTACGGTTTGTTTCAAGTTTCAATAGCCTTGTATCTAAAAGAGGGATCCGGGCATATGAGTTGAGATTACAACCCACTGGTGCATGAAGAACATCTTTCATGTGGGGAATTTCAAGAGATACCATGATGATATGTCTATATTTTGAATATTCAACATCAAGAGGAAGTTGAAGTGGTAGATGGGATTGAATTTCTCACTCTAAAACATATTGTGTACCATCAAGATAAGAGTACCCATGGAAAGAAGAGACTAGCCAATGCTGCACAATGGATGGAAGAAGAGTTAATTTACAGATTTTCCACAAATGCTCATAGATTGTAAAGAGGTGATGCAAATGCAAAAGTAGTGCAAAACATTTTCAAATACCATGGGATGCCCCCCCGTGGATGCCCCAGTCTATCGTAAGTGATAGAGATCCACACATGACAAACATTTTTTGGACAAGGATATTTGAGAATATGGGCACTACTTTGCAGTTTTTATCTTCTTTTCATATAAAAGCTAAAAGGAAGTTGAAGGAGGCTAATTTCACTTTTCTTGACTTGCTGAAATGTTATGTGTCTAAGCATAAGACACAGTGGGAGTAGTATTTACCTTTAGTGGAGTTTTCTCATAATAATACTATGTGTACTTCCACTGGGAAAGCTGTAAAGAGAGTGGGAGAGAAGGAAGAAGTCTCACTTACAACTTTCTCACATACACAATGGGGGAATATACACAAAGGTGGAGGCTGAAAACAGTTTTCCTCTTCTTGGTTGTGAAAGCCAAAAGAACTCTTTAGTACAAAAGAATAGGTGAACCCTATATGTGGGTCTCAAACCAAACTCAACTAACTAAGGTGGCATACTAACTGAGCCACTAACTAGAGTACATAAAGATAGCTGTCATCTAGCTATTATTCATGGGCAGTGTACCAACCACATCTACAGCTAACAAGTCGGTGACATAAATGCACAACGGTCACCCTGGCATATCACGAGTGGAGCTCGATATCTCAACACTCCCCCTCGAGCTCAATCCCAATTCCTGCACACCAAGCAGGTCTTTGAACTTGTGCAGCTTCTCTGCGCCCAATGCCTTCATGAATATGTCAGCTACCTGATCCTCTGTGCTAACATAAACTAAGAGTGCTCTCAACGGAAGCAAGAACGGAAGAGGGAGAGAGAGAAACAAAGAACCACACAAGTTTTGGTGGGTGCAAAACACCCTAATCTTCTTTTTCATTCATTTATATATGTGTTTGAGTATTGTACATAACCGGGGTAAAGGCATAGTGACCTTTAACCCCCACAACCTCCCACTTAAAGGGAGAAAAACCAGTGAGCATACTATCCAATGCCCATCAATACACGACAATACTCACACCTCTGACTAGGTAGACTCTTCCTTAGCATATCTGCAGGGTTATCATTTGTATGAACCTTGACAATCTCTATGCGCTTGTCCTCAAGTACCTCCCTGATAAAATGGTACCTGACCTCAATGTCTTTGGTCTTTGCATGAAAAACTGGATTCCGTGCTAGCTGAATAGCACTCATGGAATCACTATGCAATGTCGGTACACCTGTATGAATTCCCAAATCTCCCACTAGCTGATCAAGTCATATAGCCTCCTTGCAACCCTCTGTGGCTACAACATACTCAGCCTCTGTGGTAGACAAAGCAATGCACTTCTGTGTGCGAGACATCCACGACACTGCACCACCTGCAAAGGTGAACACATAACCAGAAGTGGATCTCCTACTATCGACATGCCCTGCATAGTCTGAATCTGTGTACCCAAGTACACGCATGTCTCCTCTACCAAAGCAGATGCACGTCTCCTTGGTACCCTTCATGTACCTCATGATGCACTTAACTGCCTCCCAATGCCTCTTTCTTGTATTAGCCATATACCGGCTAACAACTGCCACTGCAAATGCAATGTCTGGTCTAGTAGCTATCATAGCATACATAAGACTCCCAACTACTGATGCATAAGGAACCTTGGCCATCATGGCCCTCTCCTCATCTGATTTGGGACTATCTGTGTGACTCAGTTTCACATATGGAGGCAATGGAGTACTCACTGCCTTCCCCCCCTCCATTTTGAAACGCTGCAATACTTTTGTAACATACTCTTTTTGTGAAAGCCAAAGGAGTTTTCTACTCCGATCATGCGTGATGCGCATACCAATAATATGACCTGCAAGTCCCAAATCCTTCATATTAAAGGCCTCATGCAACTTGGCCTTTAATGCATCTAGCTCATAAGTATTCTTGCTAGCCAATAGCATATCATCCACATATAGTGCCAAGATTATCAAGCTATTATCCTTAGCTCTTTTAGTATGGAGACAGTGATCAATTTCACTCCTTCTAAAACCCTGGGACTGAATGAAAGCATCAAACTTCTGATACCATTCTCTAGGTGCTTGCTTAAGACCATAGAGACTCTTCTTCAGCTTGCAAACTAAATGCTCTTTGTCCTTTTCTTCAAAGCCTTCTGGCTACACCATGTAAATTTCATCATGCAAATCCCCATGCAAGAAAGCTATCTTAACATCCATCTGCATAAGCTCCATATCCTCTGATGCCACTATTCCAAGCATGCATCTAAGTGTGGTCATCTTCACAACTGGAGAGAATATCTCATCAAAGTCCACACCCTTCTCTTGCTTGAACCCTTTAGCGACCAAAAGCCTTGTACCTAGGCACATCATCACCTGTGACCTTCATTTTGTAGACCCATTTACATGGCAATGCTTTCTTTCCATGTGGCAAAGAAACCAAGTCCCAAGTCTTATTCTTCATAAGTGAACTCATCTCTGATTGCATAGCATACTCCCACTTGCGTTGATCCTTGCACATCATAGCCTCTCTGTAGCAAGAAGGCTCCCTGCAATCAGTAAGCATCACATAGTCTACCCCTGGAACAAACCTATCAGGTGGTCTAGACACTCTAGATGATCTTTTCAAGGGCATTTCAGCTTGCTGTCCCACCTGCATATCAGCCACATTTGGCTCATCATTTCCACCAATAGATGATCCATCATCTACCCTTGATTGTATACCTATGGGAGTACTTGGTGGTACCATTTCTTACACATTTGGTGCATGGATAACTTATTGTATATCAACATATGCAGGTGGATTCACATCCTGGAAAGTGATTCTCCTCATTTCCACATCCCTCATGGGTCCCTTATGCATCCTCTTCGCATTGAAGACTACATCATGGCTGGTACGATCTTCTTTGCTTTTGGATCCCAGAGACAATAGCCCATCTCTCCACTTTCACCATAACCCAAAAAGATGCATTTCCTAGACTTAGGATCTAGCTTCTTTCGAAGCTCTTTTGGCACATGTGCATATGCCTCACACCCAAATATACGCAAATGAGAGTAAGAGGGCTTCTTGCCACTCCATGCCTCTTCAGGAATACCACCATTCAAACTTTTACTAGGTGATCTATTGATCACATGCACTGCAGTCTTCATTGACTCAGCCCAAAAACCACCAGAAAGACTTGCATTGGAAAGCATACATTGCAACCTTTCTTGAATGGTACGGTTCATCTTTTCTACAACTAGATTTTGCTTTGGAGTATGAGGGGATGTGAGCTCCCTCTTAATCCCACATTTATCACAGAAATGCTGAAAGTCATGAGAGAGATACTCTCCACCATTGTCAGTCCGTAGGCGTTTAAGCATTCTACCTGACTGATTCTCAACCAAGGCCAACCATTTCTGAAATACCTGGAACACATCACTCTTATGAGCTATAGCATAAGCCCACACTTTCCTAGTTGCATCATCAATGAATGTCACATAGTAGTCAGTCCCGCCTAATGACCGTGTAGGCATGGGACCACATACGTCTGAATGCACCAAATCAAGCTTTTCAAACTCTTTCTTTCCCCTTCTTTTATGGGCTGATTTAGTCTAATTCCCATAGAGATAGTGCTCACAAAATTCAAAATTAGAGAAACTCAAATGCGGTACATAACCCAAATGGCATAAGAGTTTCATTCCATTCTGGCTCATGTGCCCCAACTTGCAATGCCACAAAGAAGTGCTTGGCTGCTCGGTTATTGCAACAACATGATCAAATACCCCTGATACATGTAAGGGATACAAAGTCCCACACTTGGCACCCCTGGCCAAAAGCATAGAGCACTTCTGAATTTTCAAACTCTGAAAGCCAAAAGTGGTGTGAAAACCAGCATCATCTAGCTGACCCACTGAAATAAGACTCTTGGTCAACTTAGGCACATGTCTCACATGTTTCAAAATAAATGCAAACCCATTTGCAAAAGAAAACTTTATGTCACCTACTCCCACTATGTCACATGCATGGTCATTTCCAAGATGCACACAACCTGTCTTTCCATTGTCATAAGTGGAGAACCATTCCCTATGGGGAGTAACATGGAATGAAGCACTAGAATCCTGGGAATATGCATCATCTGAAGTGGTAAGAAACTCTGTAGATAAACTAGACATGAAGAGAATGTCATTGTCACTATCATGTGTGACTGCATTGATCTCCTCGATCTTCACTTTTCCTTTGTCCTCCCTTGGACTCTCTTCCTTTTGATTTGCACCCCAATTTGCATTCTTTTTCTTATAATTTTTCTCTCTTTTCAGCTTGTAGCAATCCTTTTTCATATGGCCCTTCATGCCATAGTGGTAACACTCAATGTTCCATGCCCTGGATTTGCTACGAGACTTCCCTCTTTCTTAAGACTTCCCTCTGAAATGTGATCTGCCCCTTTGCACATTTAAGGCTGCATCCCGCTTGTTGCCATCCATAGACTTCCGTCTAATCTCCTCGGTCAACAAGCTACCCACAACATCATCAAATTTCAGTACTCCACCAGGTGCAAAGTTACTGACAGATGTACGGAAGGTATCCCATGAGGATGGCAATGAACATAAGAGAAATATTGCCTTAGTCTCCGCATCAAAATTCATCTTTTGAGCCTGAAGCTGGCTGAAAATAATATTGAATTCATTCAAGTGAGAAGCAATGGAGACCCCTTCCTTCATCTGCAGCTCAAACAACCTCTTCATGAGGTAAACTTTATTACAGGCAGTTTCCTTTTCATAAGTGGCACACAGTTTCTTCCACAAATCTTCCATAGTCTACTCATTTACTACTGTGAAATAAACTAACTCTGCAAGATAAAGTCTAATAGTAGATTTTGCTAATGCATCCAACTCATTCCAATCATCCTCAGACATATTTGCAGGCTTAGCTTCAATCCCTGCCAAGGGTTTAATTTGCTTCTTTTGAATAAGCGCATCCCTTATTTGTTCTTTCCACAAAGAAAAGTTTGTCCCATCAAACTTTTTAATGCTGAAAAACTCCTTTTCAGACATGGAAGAGGATGCCATGATGCAGATGAAACAAAATCCCAAATGCTAGTACTACAAGAGAGAATCACACCAAATACCAGGTGCACCCAAATGTGTATGCCACAATAGAGTGAAATATCACCAAAACTCATGTCTAGTTTATCTACAGAGTTGCTTACCACTTCAGATGATGCATATTCCCAGGATTGGATTTTGGATTCTGGTGCTTCATTCCATGTTACTCCCCATAGGGAATGGTTCTCCACTTATGACAGTGGAAAGACAGGTTATGTGCATCTTGGAAATGACTATGCATGTGACATAGTGGGAGCAGGTGACATAAAGTTTTCTTTTGCAAATGGGTCTACATTTGTTTTGAAACATGTGAGACATGTGCCTAAGCTGACCAAGAGTCTTATTTCAGTGGGTCAGCTAGATGATGCTAGTTTTTACATCACTTTTGGCTTTCAGAGTTGGAAAATTCAAAAGGGCTCTATGCTTTTGGCCAGGGGTGCCAAGTGTGGGACTTTGTATCCCTTACATGTATCAGGGGTATTTGATCATGTTGTTGCAATAACCGAGCAGCCAAGCACTTCTTTGTGGCATTGCAGGTTGGGGCACATGAGCCAGAATGGAATGAAACTCTTATGCCGTTTGGGTTATGTACCGCATTTGAGTTTCTCTGATTTTGAATTTTGTGAGCACTGTCTCTATGGGAAGTAGACTAAATCAGCCCATAAAAGAAGGGGAAAGAAAGAGTTTGAAATGCTTGATTTGGTGCATTCAGACGTATGTGGTCCCATGCCTACACGGTCATTAGGTGGGGCTGAATACTATGTGACATTCATTGATGATGCAACTAGGAAAGTGTGGGCTTATGCTATAGCTCCGAAGAGTGAGGTGTTCCAGGTATTTCAGAAATGGCTGGCCTTGGTTGAGAATCAGTCAGGTAGAACGCTTAAATGCCTATGGACTGACAATGGTGGAGAGTATCTCTCTCATGACTTACAGCATTTATGTGATACACATGGGATTAAGAGGGAGCTCACATCCCCTCATACTACAGAGCAAAATCCAGTTGCAGAAAAGATGAACCAAACCATTCAAGAAAGGTTGCAATGCATGCTTTCCAATGCAAGTCTTTCTGGTGGTTTTTGGGCTGAGGCAATGAAGACTGCAGTGCATGTGATCAATAGATCACCTAGTAAGAGTTTGGATGGTGGTATTCCTGAAGAGGCATGGAGTGGCAAGAAGCCCTCTTACTCTCATTTGCGTATATTTGGGTGTGAGGCATATGCACATGTGCCAAAAGAGCTTCGAAAGAAGCTAGATCCTAAGTCTAGGAAATGCATCTTTCTGGGTTATGGTGAAAGTGGAGAGATGGGCTATCGTCTCTAGGATCCAGAAGCAAAGAAGATCATACGCAGCCATGATGTAGTCTTTAATGAGAAGAAGATGCATAAGGCACCCATGAGGGATGTGGAAATGAGGAGAATCACTTTCCAGGATGTAAATCCACCTGCATATGTTGATAGACAGCAAGTTGTCCATGCACCAAATGTGCAAGAAATGGTGCCACCAAATACTCTCACAGGTATACAATCAAGGGTAGATGATGGATCATCTATTGGTGGCAATGATGAACCAAATGTGGCTGATATGCAGGTGGGACAGCAAGCTGAAATGCCCTTGAGAAGATCATCTAGAGTGTCTAGACCACCTGATAGGTTTGTTCCAGGGGTGGACTATGTGATGCTTACTGATTGCAGGGAGCCTTCTTGCTACAGAGAGGCTATGATGCATGAGAATCAAAGTAAGTGGGAGTATGCTATGCAATCAGAGATGAGTTCACTTATGAAGAATAAGACTTGGGACTTGGTTTCTTTGCCACATGGAAAGAAAGCATTGCCATGTAAATGGGTCTACAAAATGAAGGTCACAGGTGATGATGTGCCTAGGTACAAGGCCCGTTTGGTTGCTAAAGGGTTCAAGCAAGAGAAGGGTGTGGACTTTGATGAGATATTCTCTTCGGTTGTGAAGATGACCACACTTAGATGCATGCTTGGACTAGTGGCATCAGAGGATATGGAGCTTATGCAGATGGATGTCAAGACAGCTTTCTTGCATGGGGATTTGCATGAGGAAATTTACATGGTGCAGCCGGAAGGCTTTGAAGAAAAGGGCAAAGAGCATTTAGTTTGCAAGCTGAAGAAGAGTCTCTATGGTCTTAAGCAAGCGCCTAGAGAATGGTATCAGAAGTTTGATGCTTTCATTCGGTCCCAGGGTTTTAGAAGGAGTGAAATTGATCACTGCCTCTACACTAAAAGGGCTAAGGATAATAGCCTGATAATCTTGGCACTATATGTGGATGATATGCTATTGGCTAGCAAGAATACTTCTGAGCTAGATGCATTAAAGGCCAAGTTGCATGAGGCCTTTGATATGAAGAATTTGGGATTTGCAGGTCATATTCTTGGTATGCGCATCACGCGTGATCGGAGTAGGAAACTCCTTTGGCTTTCACAAAAAGAGTATGTTACAAAATTATTGCAGCGTTTCAATATGGAGGGGGGGAAGGCAGTGAGTACTCCATTGCCTCCATATGTGAAACTGAGTCATACAGATAGTCCCAAATCAGATGAGAAAAGGGCCATGATGGCCAAGGTTCCTTATGCATCAGCAGTTGGGAGTCTTATGTATGCTATGATAGCTACTAGACCAGACATTGCATTTGCAGTGGGAGTTGTTAGCCGGTATATGGATAATCTAGGAAAGAGGCATTGGGAGGCAGTTAAGTGCATCATGAGGTACATGAAGGGTACAAAGGAGATGTGCATCTGCTTTGGTAGAGGAGACATCCGTGTACTTGGGTACACAGATTCAGACTATGCAGGGCATGTGGATAGTAGGAGATCCACTTCTGGTTATGTGTTCACCTTTGCAGGTGGTGCAGTGTCGTGGATGTCTCGTGCACAGAAGTGCGTTGCTTTGTCTACCACAGAGGCTGAGTATGTTGCAGCCACAAAGGGTTGCAAGGAGACTATATGGCTTGATCGGCTAGTGGGAGATTTGGGGATTCATATAGGTGTACCGACATTGCATAGTGATTCCATGAGTGCTATTCAGCTAGCACGGAATCCGGTCTTTTATGCAAAGACCAAACACATTGAGGTCAGGTACCATTTCATCAGGGAGGTACTTGAGGACAAGCGCATAGAGCTTGTCAAGGTTCATACAGATGATAACCCTGCAGACATGCTGACGAAGAGTCTACCTAGTCAGCGGTTTGAGCATTGTCATGTATTGATGGGCATTGGATAGTATGCTCACTGATTGTTCTCCCTTAAAGGCACATTGTCCTTTAAGTGGGAGGTTGTGGGGGTTAAAGGTCACTGTGCCTTTACCCCGGTTATGTACAATACTCAAACACATATATAAATGAATGAAAAAGAAGATTAGGGTGGTTCTGCACCCACCAAAACTTGTGTGGCTCTCTGTCTCTCTCTCTCCTTCTTCCGTTTTTGCTTCCGTTGAGAGCTCTCAACCCAGTCTCATAAAATAGTCCATACTGCAATGTGGACTTCACATACCTCAGTATGCGTCTAGCCGCATCCAAATGTGGTTTCCTTGGAGCCTGCATAAACTGACTTACCAACACAACATCATAGATCAAATCTGGCCTTATAATAGTCATATAAATCAAATTTCCTACTATGCATCTGTACATAGTAGGGTCTTCCAGAAGCTCACCTGCATCTGTGCTCAGCTTCACATTCTGCTCCAAAGGAACTGAAATAGGCTTACAGCCTATCATCCCATATTTGGACAACATGTTCAATCCATACTGCCTCTGCAAGAGCCATATCCCACTTGTGGATCTAATCACCTCAATGCCCAAGAAGTAATGCAGCTCTCCCAAATCCTTCATCTCAAACTTCTGCTTCAATAGCATTTTCACATGAAGGATATCTTCATCACTATCACCTGTGATGATCAAATCATCAACAAGTAGCATAATACCTTTCTCTTTTTTTCTCACATTCAGTGAGAAATCTGCCTTGGAAATCTGAAAGCCAATAGTGACAAGATACTGTCCTATCTTGTCAGACCATGCTCTGGGTGCTTGCTTCAAACCATACAGGGCTAGGCTTCAACCTGCAAACAAACTCAGGATGAATAGCATGAACATAACCTGGTGGCTGCTCCATATAGACCTCTTGTTGCAAATCACCATGCAAGAAAGCATTCTTTACATCCATTTGATGTAAAGACCATCCCTTTGATGCAGCCATAGTAATGATTGCTCTTACGGTTGCCATCCTTGCAATCGAACTAAATGTTTCTTCATAATCAATGCGATATGTCTGTGCATACCTCTTGACAACTAATCTTACCTTATATCGGTTCATAGAACCTTCTGCATTGTGCTTCACCTTGTAAACCCACTTGCAGCCAATTGCATTCTTGTCTTTAGGGAAAGGCACCAATTCTTATGTAGCATTTCTTCCAAGGCATCCATTTCTTAATCCATGGCTTTCTCCCATTTTTCTTTTCTCAGGGCTTGCTCAAAAGAAGTGGGTTCTGGTTCATGTATCACTTTGACCATATAGGCATAGTGAATGGCTATAAATCCATCATATTTCAGCCTATCCACATGATACCTAGCTCTAGTAGACCTGTGCAAAATAGGCTCACTACCAAGTGCTCTCAAAACATCCCTTGTCTTCCTTACTCCAGGTGTAACAATAGAAGGAATACCCAACTCATCATCAAGGCTCTATTCTGAGCCACTGGATTCACCATCCACATAAGGGTGACCTGCATTCACATCAACCATGGGCTGATCTACTTTCTCTTTTCCTTTTGGTGATACTTGCATACCACTATCTGCATTGCTTTGACGAGATCCTCCTAATCTCAATCTGCCTGTCCATGGTGAGGTATGTGAACCACAGCTAGAGGACACTACAGGTCCACTAATATTTTGGGATTGTTGCTATGAATTCTGTGCAACATTACCATTTTGTGCATCTACATCATCAATCACATTTACTGGTTTATACCAGCTGCTCATCTCATAAAAAACATCTCTGCTCACTGTCAACTTACGAGTAGAAGGGTTATAGCATCTATACCCTTTCTGCTGTAGAGAATAACAAATAAAGATGCACTTCTCAGCTTTTGGATCCAACTTGGATCTCAACTCATTTGGCACATGAACATAGGCAATGCAACCAAAAACTTTCAAATGAGAAATATCTAGTTTCCTACCAGTATACATCTCCTCTAGCATCATGCCATGTATTGTTGCAGTGGGAGTCCTGTTCATTATGTAGATTGTTGTAGCAAATGCTTAATCTGGCAAGTCTTTCTTGTTAAGCATGGCACGAGACACCTCTCCAATATGCCTGTTTTTCCTTTTTGCAAGTCCATTTTGCTATGGGGTATGACTGCATGAATATTGTTGCTTTATGCCATGCTCCTACAGGAAACTTGCAAACTCATTTGAGAGCTACTCTTCCCCTCCATCTGACCTTAGGTATTTTATTTACAGGCCTATTTCTTTTTCAACCATAGCTTTAAAATCTTTGAAATGCCCAAACACTTCACTTTTCTTTTTCATAAAATACGCCCAAACTTTTCTGCTATAGTCATCAATAAAAGTGAAAAAATAATGACAGCCTCCAATAGATGCAGCTTTAGTGGTCCACACATCAGAGTGGATTAATTCCAATGGCCTCTTACTCTCTTGAACATGTCTAGGAAATGGTTTCCTTGCCTGTTTTCCAAATCGACAGGCTTCACATACCTTATGCATTTCTGCAATCTTGAAATTAGGCAATCCTACAATAATATTTTGGGCCTACATTAATTTAAGTCGCTATACATTAACATGACCAATGCATTTATGCCAAATATCAATATCTACAACTACACCGGTCCCATGTGCAAACATTGCTGCACTCAATTTAGGCATGTCTGCATCCAACGTAAACATCCTGCCGTTCTTCTTCCCTTTCGCTATCAAGCGACCTTTATTTTTCATATCCTCAACAAAGCATCCATGAGGATTAAATTTGACCTGCAAGCCCTGCTCAACCATTTGACCAACAGAAACCAAGTTCTTGTTGATATTCGGGACATGAAATACATCAAACAGGTATTTCTTTTTTCCATCCTGCATAGACAAAGGAATTTTACCAATTTGCACAATAGGAAGTGCAGTATTATCACCAGTCTCCACAAATCCTAGTCTTTCCATTTCCTTGCATCCTGCATCCATTCTGCATGCCCTGTCATGTGGTTTGACGCACCTGAGTCAACATACCACACATCATTGCTTTCTTTTGCACTTGTCATAGAATTGGTCATGTGTTGCACCATAAACAAATGCTCATTTCTATGATCACCTTGTCTACTAGAGGATGCATAATTGCCTTGCTGTAATTTTCCATTCATGATGTCATTCTGCTTTCTACCATATGACCCATTTTACCACAGTAGTAGCATTCAACATTGTTGTTTGCATTTTGGCCTCTCTGCCATCCACCATGACCTCTTTGGCTCCCCCTGCCTCTAAAGTTACCATGTCCTCCTCCATAGGACTTGTTTTCTTGAATTTGCTGCATATTTTGATTTCTACCACGGCCTCCAAATCAGCCTGCTCTACCTCTGCCTCTACCTCTTCTAGCATTTGAGTAGAAGACATCTTCTTTTGAAGTTCCTCCTGAAGAAGATGCACCACCATTTCTCTGCTCTTCAGAAATTAGAAGAGCAATCAACTCGTCAAAATCAAGAAAATTCTCACGGATGGCAATGGATGTCCAGAATTGTGCATAATCCTTTCCTGGACCATTCAAGGTCACAAAAACTAAATCATCATCTTCCACTGGTGACCCAATAGAAGCAAGTGCATCTGCAATCTTCTTCACCTTCATGTGGTAGTCATTGATGCTCATATTTTCTCTCTGCACATTATGCAACTCCTGCTTGAGCTGCATTTTCTTGGCTTGCATATTTGTGCTATACATTTTTGTCAAAGTATCCCACACCTCCTTCGGCGTGCTTGCATCCTGAATATGCACAATCATAGAATCTGAAATACTGATAGACAGCTAGTACATAACTTTTTCGGCTCTGTCATGCCAGCCTTTAAATGCCTACAACTCTTGTTGATTGGGAACATTAGGAAAAACTGGTTCTTGTTCAGCTCCAGTAATGAACTCCCAATAGCCTTTTCCCTTAAGGAAATTCGTCATTCTAAAATTCCATGCTTGGAAGTTATTCTTATCAAGATTTTCAGTGACAATCTGTGAAAGAGCATCAGACGCCATTACAGAACACTATATAATATTTTGTCACTGCAAAAAAACACAACTTTTGCCTCACAAGGAAAAATCTGCAAACTTGACGAGAGTGGTATTTGATGACACAGCCACTTCCTAGTGACAATTATGCATCAAGAGGCAATAAGAATGATTCTATCACTCCTAATATCTCTACGCACAGGCATACAATGTAATTTCTGCGATAACTTTTCATCGACTTGCAGAATAGTGGTCGCACAGCCAAAACAGGGCACTTTCCTGAGTGCATGCGAAAAACTTCTGCCACCAAAATGGGCCCCGAAATGGCCCCGTAGCATATACTACCCTCTCGCCACACCACGAAGGGCGTTCCAATCTAAGACAGTGCACTCTTGCACTTTCCGACTGTGCTACCTGCAAAGATTTGCTCCCAAACTCAAAAAAAGGAAATCAACACCGATCCTATTACTAGGACAGTGCAAACTTGGAACTTTGCTTTCTTGAGCTCCTTATCACGAACCGAGCTCTGATACTAGTGAAGAGAGTGGGAGAGAAGGAAGAAGTCTCACTTGCGGCTTTCTCACATACACAATGGGGGAATATACACAAAGGTGGAGGCTGAAAATAGTTTTCCTCGTCTTGGTTGTGAAAGCCAAAATAACTCTCTTAGTACAAAAGAACAGGTGAACCCTATATGTGGGTCTCAAACCAAACTCAGCTAACTAAGGTGGCATACTAACTGAGCCACTAACTAGAGTACATAAAGATAGCTATCATCTAGCTATTATTCATGGGCGGTGTACCAACCGCATCTATAGCTAACAAGTCAGTGACATAAATGCACAACGGTCACCCTGGCATATCACGAGTGGAGCTCGATATCTCAACAAAAGCCCCATTTGTGATAGTGGAAGGAGGGAGGGAGGAAAGTCCCACCTATCTTACATACCAAAGATACAATCTTTGAGGCTGATAAGTATGTTGGAAATATGGATGTGGCCTACCAGAAGGTGAAGCAAGCTCTCCACAAGACTCAAGAAAAATAGAAGAAAGCAGTTGACAGTCATCACCACCGCAGGGCTCTTGGGTTTTGTTGTGATTTGCAAAGGGAATGTTGAAAAAAAAAAGGGGCAAAGATCGCTAGTTCCCTAAGCTCAGCATGAGGTGTTATGGCCCTTTCCAAGATTCAAAAAAGATTAATGATGTAGCTTATAGGTTATAGCTACCAGATCATTGGCAGATTCACAATGCTTTTCATGTGAGTCTCCTTAAACCTTTCCAGGGGGATGTGTCTGAGGAGATGCCCTTTGAAGTGCAGCTAGAGGTTGAGGAAATCGATGAGATTCTAGCTCCACAATAGATTTTGGCACATAGGGAAAGGAGAATCAAAGGTAGAGTCTCTCGCCACTACTTGGTGAAATTCAAGAATTATTCATCATTACATGCAAAGTGGCTAGAAGAGGATGACCCTGTAGATATACCTCATTTGTTGTAGCTCCTACCTAGAAGAATTCCATCTTGATCTGACTTTGGGCATGGCTCCTTCAGGCTTATGCTTAGTAGGGCATAGGACTAGAGCATTGTGTGATGCTCAGATAGGGTAGTACTTCCCACTCTCAGTTATCAAATGGGATCAGATATCTAGAGGTTGCTTGATGACATTGCATGTTCATTCAAGGTACTACTTGTTGCTGATAATATATCCACCTTGGCACTTCTATGATTGGTGTACTAGTTACTATAAGATGCTTTTTGTAGCATATATGGATTGTTACCCTAGGTTTTGAACAATCAAATTTGCTGCTTCAATTGGTAATACATGCTTTTATGATGGGATATTCACATGTATTTCAATTATTACATATTATTCTAACATCTAGATGCAATCAGGGTCGATTGCTGGTTTTTCAAGGGAGGGGTATGTCACAAAAAGGTGAGTTTTTAACTGGCATGGGGCCTCAAACAATCCCATGAGGGAATTGCCAGATGGCCAAATCAATGTGCATGTTCTAGCTTTGGAAAGGAGAACCTTGGAAAGTCTGGGTAGATGACGAGGTTAGGTAGGTCATAAGGGGAAGAATGGACCGAAGGCCATAAGAATATATGGCGGGTAGATGACGAGGTTAGGTAGGTCACAAGTGGAAGAATGAACCGAAGGCCATAAGAATATATGGCGGGCAACTAGGCCATAGCCTTCCGTTGGACCCACCACCAGGGAGGACTCATTCCACATAGTAATGCATGGGTTGAGCGACAATGGGCATGGATGGAGGAAGAGAGGCTCTACTATGTACGCATAGCTAGCCATCAGTGTTACACCATACAATTGCCCATATTGAAGTCTGTACACCCACAACAATAGGTAGTCTATGCACTAGGCCTACAAGATATACCATAGCCCACACTTAGGTCGTACTGAAAATGTACATCGTCTCTGCCATAGAACTTACACAGGAAAACAACTACTTGTACCATGACCACAACGACTGTACATACAATCAATGCCCCTTCTCAGTCCACATGTGCAATTTAATTATCATACGATGCACCGTACATGATCTGTACAACCACCTGCTCGTGGCATGGATTCCCATGCACGTATCGTACTATAGCATCTTTCATACACCTAGAGACCTTCCAAGGTTCTCCTTTCCAAAGCTGGAACATGCACGTGGATTCGGCCTTGTGGCATCCCCTCATGGGAATCTTTGAGGCTGGAAATTTCCACATGGGAAATGTTTAGTCTGGCAGTTTCCACATGCGAAGGAGCAAACAATTCCCACATGGGAAAGGACCAAGGAATTCCCACATTAGAAATCTTTGGGGCTTTTTCCTCCTCTTTCTCCCTTTAGGGATATTTGTCCCCCCATAAAGGGTACTAAGGCCCCATGCAAGTTCAAAACTCATGCTCTCGTGACACACCCCTCCCTTGAATAATTAGCAACCAACCCTGATTGCATCTGAATGTTATGAGGATATGCAGTAACTGAAATACATGTGAATATACCATCATAGAAGCATGTATTACCAACTGAAGACATAAAGAATTCACTTTTCTTGGCATTTACAATCATCCTTGCTTGCTGGGTTCTACAAAGACTATTGCCAAATGCTTCTTATGCTTTGCCCCATCCTTTGAGTAAACTATCATATCATCAAAGAAAGTGCCCAAAAAAGATCTATGATCTCGGAAGATTCTATCCATCATTGTATTGAAAGTGGTAGGAGCATTAGTAAGCCCAAATGGCATTTCCAAGAACTCATATAGCCCAAAGCTTTTCCTAAAAGCTATCTTGGACATAGCTTCTTGATGAATACGAATCTGATGATACCCACTCTTGAGATTTATGTGATTGAAAATAGTTGATCCTTCCAACATATCCAAGATGTTGTCTATTCTTGGAATAGGATATCTATTCTTGATGGTTATCTTATTAAGTGGACGGTAGTCAATGCACATTCTCCATGAACCATCATGTTTTTGCACTAGCAGAGCTCATGAATAGTAGGAGAGCCCTTTTACCAACTCTTCCAAGTTATGGTAATTGGCTGCATCCAGCTTGTCATACTGTCATAACATCTACCTCAAAGGTAGTGGTCGTCCAAGTTGCTAAAAACACTTGCTTAAACTAAACCCAATTGGTTGGTGCTTTATTTTGCCACCACAAGAAATTGTTCCACCACTGTAAAGCATTCCCCTTCAAAAAAGTGGCTAACTTTCGCATATTGGACAACTCAATGATGCTATGTTATGAGAAGGTTGCATCAAACTATTGCACAAACGTAAGAGCCTTCAACCTGTCTTAAGCTAAATTAAAGATCTCAAACTTCACTGCCATTCCACCTTCCTTATAATCATTTACCTTTCCTTTGGGTGTCAAATTATCATAGATAGGTGCAAAAACAGAGGGTGCATATCATTGCCCTTAGCATGTCCTACATTACCAGTAACCACCAAAGGGTTAGCCAAAATAGCGCCAGGCATACCAAACATACTTGTAGGAGATCCAAAAGTCCTTGACATTCCCCCTTGGATTCTTGGCATAAAGATGAGAGGAAACGGAGAGGAGCGGGGAGAGGAAATAAAAAGGAGAGGAAAGAGAGAGAGAGAGAGAGAGAGAGAGAGAGAGAGAGAGAGAAGAGAAAAAGAGAGGGAGAGGGGAGATGAGAGAGAGAGAAGCGTACTTGCATGAGAGAGAGAGAGAGAGAGAGAGAGAGAGAATGAGAGGGAGAGAGGATGAGAGGGAGAGAGGAGACGAGAGAGATAGATGAGAGATGAAAACTTAGAGAGGGAGGGAGCAAGAGAGAGTATGAGAGAGGGATAGAGAGAGTAAGAATGAAAGAGATAGAAAATCTTACCACAACGAGGAGGAGAAAGGAGTGGGTGACGATCAAGGAGGGATAAAGGGGAGATGTTTTGATGGAGGGATGTGAGAGCTACGATCAATGAGGGATATTAGAGGAGAGATAACGAAGGAGAATGTAAACGTGTGGAGACTTGCAAATAAAACTATTTACCTTGGTGTGTAATTTAGTCGTCGAAACTTAAACAAACAAAACTATAAACCTTGGTGTTTGAAAAGAGAAACGTGTGGAAACTTGAATTTCAAATTTCATGCCTTTTTTTAAACTATGAACCCTTGTGTTTGAAAAGACAAACGTGTGGAAACTTGAAAATTGTGTGAAAAGACAACCTTGTGTTCGAAAAGACAAGCGTGTGGAAACTTGAAAGGTGTGAAAAGACAAACGTGTGCGAAAAGGCAAACTTGTGGAAACTTGAATTTTAAATTTTTCTTATTTTTAAATTTTAAAATGAGTTTCACTTTCATTTTCAATTTACTAGTTTAATTTCTCAATTAAAATTTTTGGAATATAGTAGAAAAAAATGCATTTTGTGTTAGAATATAGAAAGTATAATTTCAAATTTATCACATTTTTAAAAATTTTAAAAGTAGTTTATTTTACATTCATATATTATTAGTTTAATTTATTTCTTTTTAGGGAGAATTAATCTTACTTCTACGTAAATATTGAATTTTTTATTTTAAGTCTTATTTTCTTCATTTTACGTTTAAATTTTTATATTTTTTCATAAACTTTAAGTTAAATGAAATTTATTTATATTTCAAATTTTGTGATTCAAACTAATAAGAATTTACTTTGTCAAAATTTAAACTTCTTATGAATGTGAATTTTAGATTCTTATTAGTTTTAAGTTAAATTAATTTGAATTAAAAAAGGGTTAGGGGGTTTGGGTTTAAGGTTTGGGGATTAGGGGTTTAGGGTTTAGGGTTTGGGAGCTAGGGCTTAGGGTTTGGGGTTAAGGGTTTACGGTTTAGGGTTTAAGTTTTGGGGTTGAGGGTTTAGGGATTAGGGTTTAGGGTTTGGATTTAGGGTTTAGGGTTTAGGGTTTAGGGATTAGGGTTTAGGATTTGGGGATTTGGGTTTAGGGTTTGGGAGTTTGAGGGTTTGGGTTAGTTTGGGTTTAGGGTTTGGGGGTTAGGGTTTAGGGTTTGAGAGTTTGGGTCTAGGGTTTAGGGTTTGGGGGTTTGGGTTTAGGGTTAAGGGTTTGGAGGTTTGGGTTTAGGGTTTAGGGTTTGGCGGTTAGGTTTTAGGGTTTGAGTCTAGGGTTTGGGGGTTAGGGTTTAGGGTTAAGGTGTTTAGGTTTAGGGTTTAGTGTTTAGGGTTTAGAGTTTAAGGTTTAGGGTTTAGGGTTTGGGGTTTGGGGTTATGGTTTAGGGTTTGGGGTTTGGTTTTAGGATTTGAGGGTTTGGGGGTTAGGGTTTAGGGTTTGGAGTCAATTTGCATTTTTAGTTTTTCTTATTTTTTATAAAGTCAAATTAAAATTTATTAAGATTGTAACTTCTTATTAATGTGAATGTTAAATTCTTATGAGTTGTAAATAAGTTAGTTTTTGTAAATAAAACTTTTATCTTTTTTAAACTCCCAACCTGAGTATATTAAAAAGAACAATGGAAAATAGATTATTTCTTGCTTTTAAATCACAACCTAAGCATATTAAAAAGAACAATGGAAAACAAATTATTTCTTGCTTTTCTTCGCTTCGACGGTTGGTGTAGTCTAGATTAGCATAGATTAGTTTGTCCTTAGAGAAGAGAACTCCAAAAAAACCAATCAAAGCCATGCTCAAAATTAATAACCTATTGCATCGTGACATTGGACTATAAGAGACAACTTAACATTGACCTCATCTTTCAGCAACTAATCAGAGTTACTCCATTCATTCACATTGGGTTTCACACACAACAACCCTACCATTTAAGCAATGATCAAGGTTTTAAAACTTTCAAGATGAGTTGTATCAGTGGACAGGACAGATTACAATTGAATCAATTATGGGATTGCTGGACAGAGCAGATTATATTTGTACCAGTTGTGGGAGTTGACAGAGCATATTGCACTTATATGAGACAGACTTCAGATTTGTATTCGATTGTACTTTATTTCATTTACACTATCCACGAGTTCATTGTAAATCCTTATTTTTTTTCACATTTATGCATGTATCTAAGCCTTGTAAAGCCTTTTAGGCTATTCCCAAAGCATGAAATTGACACTTATACAATTGGGAAGAATGAAAACTTGAGGTGTATCAATGGGACTCATTGTACTTTTGATTTATCAAAGTAATTGTAGTTTTCATGCAAAAGTATTATATTTTTTGTACCTAAAATTTTTGTTGTGCTTTAATATAGGATGGATCTTGAGGCTACAACATTTGTCAATGGTATGACACTAAAATACAATGGAAGAATTTATGCCCCAAAGGACTTCACAAACTGGACCATTGTTGCCACAACAAAGAAAGCATGGTTCTTGGTACTAAGCAAAGGAAATCTCATTCTAGTGATGACAAAGAGAGAGTTGGAGAAAGATGAGCGGGCATCAGAGTGCAATATTTATTTCCATTCAATATAGCACACAATAGTTATGAACCCGCCACGTGGAGTTGTGGAAAGGTCCCAAATTTACTTCCAATCTCTTTCTGTGAATGACTGTGGGGGGACTTCATTCCAAGTGGTGACATATCTAGGATGATCAAATGGGAGAAATCGATGACCTTATTCAAGTCCTTTGGTCATGAAGCAACTAGCAAAGGACCACAAACAGGACATGCATGGTAACCCGATGTAGTGAGACCTAAACAATAGATGCAATTGCATAAGTAAGGTGGATTCCCAATGCCACATTGATTGATTAATCGATCACAAAGTCCAGCTCAAAGTACTTCAATGTTCAATCGAAAAAGTACGTATAGTGATTGGGTGTATTTGAGGTATGTAAACTATCGCCTTCTAAATTAGTCTTTGCTTGAAATATAATAAATTTTATATCATTTATCTTGCAAACCTGTGGTTTTAAATTACAGTATTACATTTGAAGAATGCAAAGGAGTTTTGAAGTTGTTGTGAAGCTCGATGAGTGTGAAATCATCAAGGAAAAAAAGATAGAGAGAGTTTCTATCACTTTGATAATTCGAGCATCCATGATCATTAGATTGGCAACCAAGTGAAGGTGGCATTGAGTTGTGGAAGAGACATCCGGATGGTCATCCAATGCTGCCAAGTGGAGAGCCGCCTTGTGTAACCATGTTCGAGTATGTGAAGGATCACTTAGATGTGATAGTTTGTATCAAGGAGTATGTACGCTTTTGGGAAAAATGTGCACACGTACAAGGTCCAGAAGCATCTTTCACAAAGTTTTACAAGCCGGTAGTGAAGTACTAGAAGAACATGATTGATGAGCTTGATAAACCAAACAATAGTGTAGACGGCATGTACAAGAGATTTTGGCCAAAGACGCAACATATTGATTGTGTGCAAGTAGTTGATAATGAAAACGATGAGTTTCAAGGAATTGAAGAGTTGAATGATCACTACTGTGGACCTCAAAGGAAAAAGCTAAAACAATCATTTGATCCAATGGTTGATGTACAAAAAGGACACTTTCTTTTGGTCCGACCAGCAGAAAAAATTTACCCAATTGGGCTAGGCATTGCTCAAACTGATGTACAGAAGGATAATAAATCTAAAAATTTTAAGAAGGTTTTCATACAATATTGGGCACCTATATGCAAAAGACACAATGCACAAATTGAGGAGGTGTATGCAGATTGTTGGAATAAGATCTGGATGTGCAATAAAGGTGATCCTCCACGTTGGGAATCTGTTGATGCTATTGTATGGTCATGGGTTCCAAAATGTAACCTCTCAAAGAAGGTTTCCTCAAAGAGCAGCAACCTCCCCATCAAGGTGAAGATACCAACCATTGTACGCAAGCGAGCTTTATCCAATTTGTCTCATAGAATAGATTTCGACTCTGATGCTGACTCCACAATGGAGTGAAGGTACTTGAAAAGCATGACTTTTTTTTCCTTGCACAACGATAATTTAATTGAATACTGACAAATATTTGGAAGGTATGACATTGATCTTTTTTCTTTATCTTTTTTTTTGCAGACCATTGCTTTGTGGTTGCAAGTTTTGCACACTCGACAAAATATCAAGGACTACTGTTGCATTCTTACTTTTTCTCCACTAAACCCAAATGGTGTTTTTAAACACCACGTTTTTTCGAGAAGAGGCAAAAAATGCTTTGTTAAACTCAAACATATGATGTTTTTTTCTCGGCTAATGCAGAACAGGCACACTCCAAATTGTGAGTTTCATATACACGGCCAAATATGAATGAGAAGAGAAGAGGAGATGAAAGGATAAGAAAAGAGGAGGGGAAAAGAGGAGAGGGAAAGAGAGAAAGATAAAGAGAAAGAGAAAGGGAAAGAGAGAGTGAGAGGAAGAGGAGGAAAAGCAAAGAGAAAAGAGAGAGGAGAAAGAGGGAAAGAGGGAAGGGAAGAGAAGGGAAAGAAGGAAAGAGAGGAAAAGAAGGAAAGAGAGGAAAAGAGAAAGAAACAAAAAGATAAAGAGAGAAAAAGAGGAAGAAAAGAGGAGAGGAGTGGAGAGGAGAGGAAAGAAAGAAAAGAGAGAAAGGGAGGAAAGAAAAGAGGAGAGGAGAAGGAGAGGAAAGAAAAGAAGAGAGGAGAGGAGAGGAGAGGGAAAAGAGAAGCGGAGGGGAGAAGAGAAGAGAGGGAGAGGAGATGAATGATAAGGGTTTCCTATGCCTATCACATTTGCTAGTTCTTAAGGTGCTAACAAGTGGCCATTGTAACATAAAAATTTAAAAATACAAGAGGAAAAGAGAAGCTCCTTACCTGGAGCTTAGAAAATAAGGGCAAACTTGGAGCACGAGATACAAGTTTGACCAGCTCTACTACAAAACAAATCAAAGAAACCATTTTTTAGAAACACCAGTTTGTGAAACAAGAACCGGTGGGAACAACAAAGCAAGGGAAAGGACCAAATCCCTACCGAAGCAAGAACCTAGAGCAAAAAAGAAACAGATTGCATGATAGGAACTTTATTTCGCATAAAGAACCAAAATTGGAGAGGCTTTGAGTGTCCCACTAAAGAATCTTGCCCATCGCATAGGCATCCATCAACATAGCTCTTGAAATCAGGGACTTCCGTTGCCAAAAATGGCATTGGAGAAGACTCCTCACATTGTCTAAAATTATCCATGAGATGTGCAAATGTCAATGTTTGGCTAGTTCTTAACCTCTTGGAAAACCTGCTAAACATTGCATCAATATCCTCATGTGTATGCCCAACCATCAAGAATCCCAATTGAATTGACTTGAAAATCCCTCGAACAACAAGTAATGATAGGTATGCAAACAAGTACCTATTCTTGTTTTCAGAACCACAATTATCCAACTGCAACAATAGGTGTTCGGGTAGTTTCTTATAAGGATTTTCTTGATGGGAACTTCCAAGTCCAAGGGCTTTGAATGTTCCACCCACTGCTCCAAGATGAAGTTGTTGCTTGCCATTAGAAACATAGTGAGAATCCAATGCTTCTCTTGAGGTTAGTGCATTTAGCAGAGCATTGTCAGACCTTGGCATCCCATCATGTACCAAATCTCCAAGTGCATGGTTATCAAATCTTTCAAGATTTCTCAAACACAAAGCCAATGAATCGATTGTGAAGTTAGGATCCGACGGCCACAAGGATAAAGAAAAGTGACCATAACATCCTTGACCATGTCCATGCGTTATCATGCCAGTTAAAGCCAGTGGGAGCTGAAAGGATTTGTTTGTGTCCTTTGAACGATTGCGTAATCTAGGGATGGCTGTCTTCTTTTGGTCCATCTTATCATTGATAATGCACAAGCATGTCTGAGGATACATTTCGAAAAATTTGCACCAAGTGTAGTTCACATTTCTACAACTTTTTTGTTGTAACATGTGCTTTCTTCTATCTTCCATCAACTTATTACGTTCATTTTGGCATTTTGTCGCTACAAGCTGAGCCTTGATTGCACTACATAAACCACACTTAGAGAATTCACTTGTTTTTGACAAAGTTACATGCTTGAATTCAGAGTTCCATATGCGGTTGAACGTGGAAGTTGACATCTCCTTACAACTTAAACTATGCTTTAATTGCATGTTAACTTCATAGAGAATATCAACTTGCTTGTATACATCTGGTATCACCAACTGTGTTTCCCTTGATCTATCCTAAAGTGTTCTACTTTTGTGTGGCATACGCTCAGAATTGTTATCCACAAATTCTTGGATTATGGCTCTACCCAGTTCTGTGTGGTCCCAACCTCTCCGCACGATTCCTTTATTACCATGCATGCACCTTCGTATACCAATTTCAAATTGCTCCCTGTATCGATAAAATGTTGTTTTTGGAATACCATGCATTTCATACCATGCTCTACAACAAACTTGAATACCATTCAATGAAAAGACATATTTGAACTGCCCATTGTCATCTTTTCGACAAGCAACCCCAAGAGTGTCATATACATAATTGGTGCGAGCCTCCAAACTTTGGCCCCAATACTCTATGTGTAATTTGGATATCATTTGATGATCGGCAAATTGACAACAATTTTGTTTATAACAATCAATCATAGATACTTTTGTGACTGCATCCCTTGTGAGTCTAGATGATGCTAATGGCATGCCATGTTTTTTAGCTTTCCTCTTTATCATG
This sequence comes from Dipteris shenzhenensis, assembly GCF_047967505.1. Classification (NCBI taxonomy): domain Eukaryota; kingdom Viridiplantae; phylum Streptophyta; class Polypodiopsida; order Gleicheniales; family Dipteridaceae; genus Dipteris; species Dipteris shenzhenensis. The sequence continues at coordinate 41,432,245 of NC_141616.1, read as the reverse complement.
CAGTAACGCCTCTTTTTTGTGGATTTTTCCATTGGGTCCTCATCTTCCATGTGCTTTTTCCCAGAACCACTTGGAGAATTCATGGTGTCATCGATTCTTAATGAAGTTCCATCTAAAAAGGTTATTTGTGTAATGTGCCATTTTATTAAGTGGATGGTATCGATGCCTGATACATTACTATGATACTTTTCAATTCCCACACCTAGATTACCTTCACCAAGCATCTCAAAATTTATAGGTTCAAATGGGTAGACATACAAAACAACACCCTCTGCAATGCTCTTGGTTTTTTGCTCATCCCATATTAAAACTTTCTTGTCCTTCCATGATTCTCGAATGGAAAACTCATCATATTCACATAGAGGTTCGACATCAATGGTATCTGATGTTATATCATTCATTGGTACAATAGCTCCATTGACATTGTCCACACAACTCATTGATCGTGCTTTCCAACGAACAACACTACCCAAACATCATAGACTAAGAATGCATCCATTGTAGGAAATGGAAGAAGTGCACTTTCATCCATACAAATATCGATCGCCACCGATACATTGTTTTCTCCCAAGGGCACACCTTGGCACATGTCATCATGTGATGTAGAGAATATTGTCCCAATGGTAATAATCTTTCCACTGACAAGCAAGTTGACTTTAACCCCCACTTTCAATGTGGCACCTGCATAGTACATAGCATTTGTTATAGTTCAATATTGATATCTAATGGTGTGACTTAGGATGAAAATGCTTTATAAGATTTCATTGCAAGACCAAATCTTCCTAAACCTTGGTGCTTTGAATTTTAGGCAGCAAAATTTGGCTACATGGCCAAATCTTCACAGACCATGGTACTTTGAAAGGGAGATAGCAAGATTTGTCCACACAACCAAATCTCTTGAGACGCTAGTGCTTTCAAGAAGCCATCAAGATTTATCCACACATCCAAATCTACTTAGACCTTGGTGCTTTGAAAGAAGCCCACAAGTTTTGGCCACATGGTCAAATCTCCCCCGACCCTGGTGCTTTGAAAGGAGCCAACAAGATTTGGCCACGACAAAATCTCCTAAGACACTAGTGCTTTGAAAGAAGCAATAAGATTTGGTTACACGGCCAAATCTGCTCAGACCTTGGTGCTTTCAAAGAAGCTAACAAGATTTGGATGCACTGCCAAATCCTTCGAGACCTTGGTGACTTCTTTCAAAGCATTGAGAAGATTTGGTTGTGGCATTCTTTCAAACTTGGGGAGATTTGGTCGTGTGGCCAAATCTTGTAGGCTTCTTTCAAAGCACTAGGGTATGGGGAGTTTTGGCCGTGCAACCTCCTCTTGCATGCTTCTTTCAAATCACCAGGTTCTGGGAGATTTGGCCGTGTGGCCCAATCTTTCAAAGCATTAGGGTTTGGGAAGATTTTGCCATGCTGCCAAATGTTGCTAGCTTCTTTCAAATCACTAGGAAGATTTCGCCACATGGCCAAATCTTTTTCAAATCACTAGGAATATTTGGCCACATGGACAAATCTTTAAATGTTAAATTTAAAAATTGAAAATCCAGATTTTAAAATTTAAAATTTAAAGTTCAAATTCAAATTTCAAGTTTCAAGTTTCAAATTTTGAAATTCAAATCTAGAGATCCTTCTTTCAAAAAAATCGTACATGCTTTTCATGATTCATGCTATTACACTTTAAAATCATACTATTACTTTAAAAGCAAACCAGAAAATATAAAACTATTAAAAAACCAAAACTTTAAAAGGCAAATCTAAACAAACCTTTTAAACCAAGCATAAAAAGTAAACCTATGAGAAGGAATTGAATTCATCTTCATGGGGGATCAAGTGCTAGGCTCACCTTGTTCTCTCCCTTCCTAGATCTCAAATGTGTAACTAGGGTGGTTTGAGAGCCTTAGGACAACGTCTTAGATGGGGTAGTTCTTGGAAAATACTCCTCCACCCTTGGTTAGCTAACTGCAAGCAAAAAAGTTCAAAACTATGTCAAAATAAGAGGTCCCGGGAGGCTCCCCATCCCAGTTTTGTCCTAACAATGTGCACTTAACTATGTAGGTTTTAAACTTCCATTACCAATTCAACTCTTTGGATTAGTAAGAGGTCTTTTTTTTTTTTTTTTTTGCTCTACATGCTTTTGGGGGGATTGCTCCCCCCCAAAGCATGCTTTTTTTGGGGGGGTTGCTTCTTCTTCCTCGACCACCTCCTCCGCCACCCGCCACCATCTCTTTGGCCAAAATCCTCCTGCCTCTGCACTCCCCTTGCTTCCTCGAGTCTCCACCGCCACTTTTGCCGCTCCTTCGTCCTTTTGCATGCCCTTCATCCTTCTGTGTGCCCTCCGTCCTTCTGTTGCTCCTTCATCCTTCTGCATGCCCTCCGTCCTTCTGTCATTCCTTCATCCTTTTGTGCACCCCTTGGTGAAACCTTCTGTGTGCCACGGAATCCCCTCTTTATGCTCCCCTCTCCTGGTCCATCCCCTCTTGCATGCCCTCTTGACGAAACTTTCTGCCGCTCCTCTTGACGAAACTTTCTGTGCGCCCCGGAGTGGAAATCCCCTCTCCCCTTGCCAAAATCCTTCTACTCACCCCTTGGTTCTCCTTCCACTCCTCTGCACAAAATCTCCTCTCCTCTTGCACGAAATCCCCTCTGTTCTCCTTCCACTCCTCTGCTAGACGATATCCCCTTGTGGTACAGCTACTCTCTCTACAGCTCCAATCTGCTGGACGAAATCCTCTCTTGATGCTACAGCTACTCTCTCTACAGCTCCTACGATTGCTTGAAATCCAAAGAGCACAAGCTCACGAACAACAATGACTACTCAATCATTCAAGTAAGAAAATGAAAGAAATCAAAAGTGTACCTAATTCATGCATGTTCTCCATTTTTTCCATTTCGGAACACCACGATTTGAAAGAAAGAGTCTTGTAAAAGTAGGAATCTCGAAGTGTGATTTGAAAGTAGGGTCTTTAGTATATGATTTGACTTTCAGATCTTGAAATTTGAAATTTGAATTTTGTATCTAAGATTTTGAATTTTGAATTTTGAATTTTAAAATTTGAATCTAAGATTTTGAATTTTTCAGATTTGAAATTTGAATCTTAAGATTTGAATTTTAAATTTTAAATGGGGAGATTTGGCCATGCGGCCAAATCTTCTGGCTTCTTTCAAAACATACAAGATTTGGCCATATAGCCAAATCTCCCTAGACCTTGGTGATTTGAAAGAAGCTATAAAGATTTGGCATCACAACTAAATCTTCCTAAACCTTGCTGCTTTGAAAAGATTTGGCCACACAACCAAATCTTCCTCGACACTCGTGATTAGAAAGAAGATAGCAATATTTGGCCGCATGGCCAAATCTCCCTAGACCCTCGTGATTAGAAAGAAGCTAGCAAGATTTGGCTACACGGCCAAATCTCCTTAGACCCAGGTGATTTAAAAGAAGCTAGAAAGATTTGGCATCACAACCAAATCTCCCCAACTCCTGCTGCTTTGAAAAGATTTGGCTGCATGGCCAAATCTCCCTAGACCCTTGTGATTAAAAAGAAGCTAGCAAGATTTGGCCGCACAGTCAAATCTCCCTAAACCCTCGTGACTTTATAAAAAGCTAGAAAGATTTCGCATTGTAGCCAAATCTCCCCAAACCTTAGTCCTTTGAAAAGATTTGGCTGCATGGCCAAATCTCCCCAAACCCTAGTGCTTTGAAAAGATTTGGCTGCACGGCCAAATCTCCCCAAACCTAGTGCTTTGAAAATATTTGGCCGCACGGCCAAATCTCCATAGACCCTTGTGATTAGAAAGAAGCTAGCAAGATTTGACCGCACGCAAATCTCCCCAAACCCTAGTGCTTTGAAAAGATTTGGCCGCATGGCCAAATCTCCATAAACCCTCATGATTAGAAAAAAGCTAGCAAGATTTGGCCGCATAGTCAAATCTCCCTAAACCCTCATGACTTATAAAAAGCTAGAAAGATTTCGCATCGTAGCCAAATCTCCCCAAATCTTTGTGCTTTGAAAAGATTTGGTTGCACGACCAAATCTCGAGTTGGCAAAGGTTGAAAGCATATGTTGCATGTATGCTTACAGTAATCATGAAATTCGACAATGGGCTAGCTTGCAAGAACCAATATTGGCAATAGAGGGGGTACCAAAAGAAGATGATACAACTGAAGGTGGAGGGGATAAAGAAATTGATACCATACCAGGACAAAAAGAGCTTCAACCCTTCAATGAAGAGTAGCATGAGCATTTACAAAAACACGCTTCAAAGTTTTGGGAAACAGAAGAGGAAGCAACAGGTCCTTGAAATTGTCCTTTTATATGGTGTTCGTGTTTTCCATATGGTATCTTGCTATATTCTCCATATGATGTATTAATCTTGTTCCAAAGATCTTTTAATATTACTTGGAAATTTCTTCTATCTCATTGCCATAATTCAAACATTCATATGTATTCTTGAATATGTTTAATTTTCTATATTTCATGAAAAGATGTGTTTACATGTTGTAATACCTTCGGAGTGTGATACACATCCAAATTTATTTATGAGTTCATAAATGTTAAAAAGTGTGTTGCGTCTTGATCGTGATGAATGATCTAGTGTTAATTGTTGTTTCTATCCTTATTCACTTCATATGAATGCTCAAATATGTTTTGGCCACTTCACCAACTCTTTTCTTAGTGAGAACACTCGGGCAATGCTAGATAATGTTGGACTCCACTCTGTGAAGATAGTGGGAGAGAAGGAAGGAGTCTCACTTGCGGCTTTCTCACATACACAATGGGGGAATACACACAAAGGTGGAGGCTGAAAATAGTTTTCCTCTTCTTAGTTGTGAAAGCCAAACGAACACCTGTACAAAGAAATAGAAGAACCCTATATGTGGGTCTCAAACCAAACTCGGCTAACTAAGGTGGCATACTAACTGAGCCATGAACTAGAGTAGATAAGGATAGCTGTCATCCAGCTATTATTCGTGGGTGGTGTATCAACCGCATCTGCGGCTAACAAGTTGGTGACATAAATGCACAACGGTCACCCTGGCATATCACGACTGGAGCTCGATATCTCAACACTCCCCCTCGACCAATTCCTGCACACCAAGCAGGTCTCTGAACTTGCGCAGCTTCTCTACACCCAATGCCTTTGTGAATATGTCAGCTACCTGATCCTCTGTGCTGACATAAACTAGATCAATAAGACCTAGTAAAACCTTCTCCTGCACATAGTGATAATGCACCTCAATGTGCTTTGTTCTAGCATGATAGACTGGGTTATTTTCCAAGTGTATACTGCTCATGTTGTCACAATAAATGACAACTAGCCCATCTGTAGATTAATGCATATCATAAAGTAGCTTATCCAACCAAGCTACCTCACATGCAGCCATTGTTGCACCCCTGTACTCAGCCTCTGTGCTCGACAAGGCAACTGTAGGCTATTTCTTGCTGCTCCAAGTGACTGCAGCACTCTCAAAAGAGAACACATATCCACTGGTAGATCGTTTATCAGAAATACTACCAACCCAATCAACATCAGTGTATCAATGCAAATGTATCTAAACCCCAGCCTCATAAAATAGTCCATACTGCAATGTGGACTTCACATATTTGAGTATGCGTCTAGCCGCATCCAAATGTAGTTTCCTTGGAGCCTACATAAACTGACTTACAAATCTAATAGCATAGCTCAAATCTGGCCTGGTAATAGTCATATAAATCAAACTTCCTACTATGCGTCTGTACATAGTAGGGTCTTCCAGAAGCTCATCTGCATCTATGCTCAGCTTCACATTCTACTCCAAAGGAACTGAAATAGGCTTACAGCCTATCATCCCATATTTGGACAGCATGTCCAATCCATACTGCCTCTGCAAGAGCTGTATCCCACTTGGTGATCTAATCACCTTGATGCCCAAGAAATAATGCAGCTCTCCCAAATCCTTCATCTCAAACTTCTGCTTCAATAGCATTTTCACATGAAGGATATCTTCATCACTATCACCTGTGATGATCAAATCATCAACATAAATGATGAGCAGCATAATACCTTTCTTTGTTTTTCTCACATAAAGTGAGAAATTTGCCTTGGAAATCTGAAAGCCAATAGTGACAAGATACTGTCCTATCTTGTCAGACCATGCTCTAGGTGCTTGCTTCAAGCCATACAAGGCTTTCTTCAACCTGCAAACAAACTCAGGATGAACAGCATGAACACAACCTGGTGGCTGCTCCATAAAGACCTCTTCTTGCAAATCACCATGCAAGAAGGCATTCTTTACATCCATCTGATGTAAAGACCATCCCTTTGATGTAGCCATAGCAATGACTGCTCTTACGGTTGCCATCCTTGCAACCGGATTGAATGTTTCTTCATAATCAATGCCATATGTCTGTGCATACCCCTTGACAACTAATCTTGCCTTGTATTTATTCACAGAACCATCTGCATTGTGCTTCACCTTGTAAACCCACTTACAGCCAATTGCATTCTTGTCTTTAGGCAAAGGCACCAATTCCCATGTAGCATTTTCTTCCAAGGCATCCATTTCTTCATCCATGGCTTTCTCCCATTTTTCTTTTCCCATGGCTTGCTCAAAAGAAGTGGGTTCTGGTTCCTGTATCACTTTGACCATATAGGCATAGTGAATGGCTGTAAATCCATCATATTTTAGCCCATCCACATGATATCTAGCTCTGGTAGACCTGTGCAAAATAGGCTCACTTCCAGGTGCTCTCAAAACATCCCTGGTCTTCCTTACTCCAGGTGTAACAACAGAAGGAATACCCAACTCATCATCAATGCTCTGTTTTGAGCCACTGGATTCACCATCCACATAAGAGTGACCTGCATTCACATCAAACATGGGTTGATCTACCTTCTCTTTTCCTTTTCGTGATACCTACGTACGTACCACTATTTGCATTGCTTTGAGGAGATTCTCCTGATCTCAATCTGCCTGTCCATGGCGAACAGGGGTGTTTTTATCGAAGCTATACTTATATATTAATATAAAATCTTGGCGAAAGTTTATCGAGCTAGTCTTTTTAGTTTCACAATATATATATAGAACATATTACAATTTTATTGATTTTCTTTTGAAATTTAAAGAAAAAGTTGTAAATCCTGGGCGAAACTCTAAATTTTTTCTCATTAAAGTTTCAAATCTTAGCAAATTTTTCAAAAGTTTATTTTTATCAAGGCATACAAACTTTCGATACCAATATAAAAGTTTTGCTTCTTAACTAAACTAATTGGAAAAAATCATCCATGATGGCGAAGTATGTGAACCACTGCTAGAGGACACTGCAAGTCCACTAATATTTTGTGATTGCTGCTGTGAATTCTATGCAGCATTACCCATTTTGTGCATCTACATCATCAATCACATTTACTGGTTTATACCAGCTGCTCATCTCATCAAAAACAACATCTCTGCTCACTGTAAACTTACGAGTAGAAGGGTTATAGCATCTATACCCTTTCTGCTACAGAGAATAACCAATAAAAATGCACTTCTCAGCATTTGGATCCAACTTGGACCTCAACTCATTTGGCACATGAACATAGGCAATGCAACCAAAAATTTTCAAATGAGAAATATCTGGTTTCTTACCAGTATACATCTCCTCTGGCGTCATGCCACGTATTGCTACAGTGGGAGTCTTGTTCATTATGTAAACTGCTGTAGCAACTGCTTCAGCCCAATAATAATCTGGTAGGTCTTTTTCATTTAGCATGGCCCGAGATACCTCTCCAATATGCATGTTTTGCCTTTCTGCAAGTCCATTTTGCTGTGGGGTATGACTGCATGAATATTGCTGCTTTATGCCATGCTCCTGCAGGAACCTTGCAAACTCATTTGAGAGGTACTCTCCCCCTCCATCTGACCTTAGGCATTTTATTTGCAGGCCTGTTTCTTTTTCAACCATAGCTTTAAAAACTTTGAAATTCCCAAACACTTCACTTTTCTTTTTCATAAAATGCACCCAAACTTTTCTGCTGTAGTCATCAATAAAAGTGACAAAGTAATGACAGCCTCCAATAGATGCAGCTTTAGTAGTCCACACATCAGAGTGGATTAATTCCAATGGCTTCTTACTCTCTTGAACGTGTCTAGGAAATGGTTTCCTTTCTTGTTTTCCAAATTGACAGGCTTCACATACCTTATCCATTTTTGCAACCTTGAATCTAGGCAATCCTGCAACAATATTTTGGGCTTGCATTGATTTAACTTGCTGTACATTAACATGACCAATGCGTTTATGCCAGATATCAATATCTGCAACTACACTGGTCCCATGTGCAAACATTGCTGCACTCAATTCAGGCATGTCCGCATCCAACGTAAACATCTTGCCCTTCTTCTTTCCTTTGGCTATCAAGCAACCATTATTTTTCATATCCTCAACAAAGCATCCATGAGGATTAAATCTGACCTGCAAGCCCTGCTCAACCATTTGACCAACAGAAACTAGGTTCTTGGTGATATTCGGGACATGAAATACATTAGACAGGTATTTCTTTTTCCCATCCTGCATAGACAAAGGAATTTTACCAATCTGCACAATAGCATGTGCAGTATCATCACCTGTCTCCACAAATCCTACTCTTTCCATTTTCCTTGCATCCTGCATCCATTCTGCATGACCTGTCATGTGGTTTGATGCACCTGAGTCAACATACCACACATCATTACTTTCTTCTGCACTTGTCACAGAATTGGTCATGTGCTGCACCATAAAGAAATGCTCATTTCTGTCATCACCCTGTCTACTAGAGGATGCATAATTGCCTTGCTATAGTTTTCCATTCATAATGTCATTCTACTTTTTGTAGCAGTCTTTAGCCATATGATCCATTTTACCACAATAGTAGCATTCAAAATTGCTGTTTGCATTTTGGCCTCTATGCCATCCACCACGACCTCTTTGGCTCCCCCTGCCTCTAGAGTTACCACGTCCTCCTCCAAAGGACTGGTTTTCTTGAGTTTGCTGCATATTCTGATTTCTACCACGGCCTCCAGATCGGCCTGCTCTACCTCTGCCTCTACCTCTTCTAGCATTTGAGTAGAAGACAATTTCTTTTGAAGTTCCTCGTGAAGAAGATGTACCACCATTTCTCTGCTCTTCAGAAATTAGAAGAGCAAACAACTCCTCAAAATCAGGAAATTTTTCACGGATGGCAATGGATGTCCGAAACTATGCATAATCCTTTCCTAGACCATTCAAGGTCATAGAAACTAGATCATCATCTTCCACTAGTGACCCAATGGAAGCAAGTGCATCTGCAATTTTCTTCACCTTCATGTGGTAGTCATTGATGCTCATATTTTCTCTCTGCACATTGTGCAACTCCTGCTTAAGCTACATTTTCCTGGCTTGCGTATTTGTGCTGTACATTTTTGCCAAAGTATCCCATGCCTCCTTTGGCGTACTTGCATGCTAAATATGCACAATCATAGAATCCGAAATACTGATAGATAGCCAGTACATAACTTTTCTGGCTCTCTCATGCCATCCTTTAAATGCCTACATTTCCTGTTGATTGGGAACATTAGTAAGAACTGGTTCTTCTTCATTTCCTATAATGAACTCCCAATAGCCTTTTCCTATAAGGAAATTTGTCATTCTAAACTTCCATGCTTGGAAGTTGTTCTTGTCAAGCTTTTTAGTGACAAACTATGAAAGAGAATCAGACGCCATTACAGAACACTGCAAAATATTCTGTCACTGCAAAAAACACAGCTTCTGCCTCACACGGGCAAATCTGCAAAACTGATGAAAGTGGTATTTGACCACACAGTCACTTCCTAGTGATGATTTTGCATCAAGAGGCAATAAGGATGATTCTGTAACTCCCAGTATCTCTGCGCATAGACATACGATGCAATTTTTGCAGCAACTTTTCACCGACCTGCAGAGCAATGGTCGCACAGCAAAAACATGGCCTTTTTTTGAGTGCCTGTGAAGAACTTCTGCCTTCAAAATGGGCTCCGAAATGGCCTTGAATCAGAAAAATAAAGTCACACCGTGAAGGGCATCTCAACCTAAGACAATGCACTCTTGCACTTTCTGGCTGTGATACCTGCAGAGATTTGCTCCCAAACTCGAAAAAGGAAAGCAACACTAGTCCTCTTACCAGGACACCGTGAACTTGGTTTTTTTTCTTGAGCTCCTTACTACGAACAAGGCTCTGATACCATGTGAAGATAGTGGGAGAGAAGGAAGGAATCTCACTTGTGGCTTTCTCACATACAAAATGGGGAAATACACACAAAGGTGGAGGCTGAAAACGGTTTTCCTCTTCTTAGTTGTGAAAGCCAAAAGAACACTTGTACAAAGAAATAGAAGAACCCTATATGTGGGTCTCAAACCAAACTCAGCTAACTAAGGTGGCATACTAACTGAGCCACGAACTAGAGTAGATAAGGATAGCTGTCATCCAGCTATTATTCGTGGGCGGTGTACCAACCGCATCTGCGGCTAACAAGTTGGTGACAAATGCACAACGGTCACCTTGGCATATCACGAGTGGAGCTCGATATCTCAACACACTCTATCTATTACGCAAAGGTTTTTGGCATTGTAAGGATATGTAGTTTTGGGGATTAAAATAACTTGAAATGGTATAGATTAAACAACTTTAGGGGGTATACTAAGCATATGAACATGAATGCTTTCTTTTTTTTAGTAATCCTATTTTGTTTTGAAAAAGAAAAACATGAATGCTTTCACACAAACAAATTGCATTGAGAGCACACAACCTAAAGTTTGACAATTTGATTTTCCATCTCAATCTACAGTTTGTTTCTACTTATGAATTTCATTTCCTTGTTTATCAACAGATCTTGGCCATCTCAATTTCACATCGCTAGAAGCATTGCCTATACATGTGACACCTGATCCAATGATTCGTTATGTGTTTAATTTGAACATTAGCATGCAAGTTCCAAGCTCAACATGGTTGATTGAAAATGTTGAGGATGCAATATCTGGAGTTAATGTTCCATTGACAAATGTGGATGCAAGCTTAGAAGGTAAAGGAGAAGATGCAATGTCATTGTATGAAGCCAAGGTGCAGGAAGAAATCTTAGAAGGTAAAGGAGAAGGCATAATGTCACCCTCAGAATTAATGTCAAAAGAGGTGATAACAAAAATAAGACTAGCAGTGATAATAGATTTGAAAGGGTTATTGCTCGAGCATTGTTTTTCGAAGTCAAATAAACATATGAGCTTGCACAATGGGAAGCATTGGCTTGTTCTCCATCCTGGGTGTTTAGAGTTTCAACAATGGTTGCTCGATCACTACCATGTTGGCATTTGGTCCACTAGAGGAGAAAAGGGCATGGTGCAACACATGCTGGACACTTTGGAGCATCATGTTAACATAAAGTTACATTTCTTTATGGTTTGGGGTGCAATGGCATGCCACAAGCATACAAAGAGTAGAATCATTCGACCAGATAGGATGAATGTGGAAGTGGAGTTTAAACCATTAATGAGAGTGTGGTGTTGTTTTAAAGAGGAATACAAACCAGCAAGAACAGTATTCATTGATGTTTTGCCTTACATGGGTTGTGTTAATCCAACAAAAAATTGCATTTTCCCTACAAAATTTGATATAGATTGTGGTGATTCTATTTTGCTTCATGAGTTGTTACCATACCTATAGATGCTAGATGATGCAGTAGATGTGCGCAGTGCCATCTCTTCTAACAGATTTGGTCAAGCTCCGATTGTTGAAGGGCATGATATGTTCTATTATTTTCAACCAGTGATCCTTGAATTCAAAGAAAAAAACAAAGAAGTTCTCGAAAGGATGAATGTCGAATTTCATATGTCTACTCGTAGTTCAAAAAAAGACACAAAGAAAGGTACTACTTCACCTATAACCAAAACTAGAGTGAGAGGGACTTGTCCTACTACAAGAAGTATGGTGCATGCTCAACATGTTACATTGAATGAAGAGGAAGAATGCATGCTAGGAAAAATTGCCAAAATGGGGCATTGAAAGATAGTGAGGCAAAACACTTTGCTATGGTTCTTGGATGTAAGGAAAGGGGAATCACTGCCGATGCTGCAAGGTCATTCTTAGCCAACTTGATTTGATTTTATTGCATAGACAACCCTTAGTGAATCTGAGTGATCTTGTTAATTAGAGTTGCAGACACAAGTGCTCAGCTAAAACATTTGTACCTACATTCTGATTTATATTTGGACACTATTTGGTTAGATTTGATTTGCAAAACATTATGTTTCAATTTGTTTTGTGAAAGAATTAATAGACATTGAGTTAGTACCTTGTCCAAAAACTATGTGCTTTGTGATGTGAGTTTGTATTCCTCCACTAAAAGAATGATTCTTTGATTTTAAACATATGATAGGTGTTGCAGATTGTCCTGAAAAGTTGAAGAGCTATCTTATTACAAATTTTGATCCTGCATCCAATGGTTTATGGAAATATAAATTGCCCATACACATTGAGCACGTGTTCGAAATGAATGGCTTCCATTATGAAGTAAAGAAATCAACAATACTTGGGGTAGGATATGGTCTTTTTGTACATACAAGCATTAAGAAGAAATAAGATTTGATGGTATATAATGGTCCAAAGTATGATTATGATACTTGGAGATCTCTCCTCAAGCTTTTCCCAAGGATGAAGACTTATGGAATGTTTGAAGCTCCATTCATTGAGCCATTGACAGATGTGAAATGTATTGTGGGAGATGTATTGTATGGAAACATTGCTGGATATATAAATAGCTCAATGTATTATAAAGAAAGAACAAATGTTATATTTGTATACATCCGTAAACTACCACCTTGGGCTCAAAAGTCACAAGGAAATTTGAGTGTCCATGGCTACATTACTGTGCAAACCATAAAGGATATCTCTTTCGGAGATGAGCTACTTTGTGAGTATGAATACCAGTATGGAATTATTAATGATTATGTTAAATGATGTGGTGCAAAATTGGCTATGTGCCAATGGTTTTGATTATATTTAGTACAAGAAAGCAATTTAAAAAAAGGATTTTATCAAGACCATGTCTCTAAGTTTCATGAGCTTTATTGTGATGGAGAGTTTCATGAGCTCTATTGTGATGGAACAGTGTTTTTGAACACCACATTTATATGATGGGTGTCAAAGCTCTACCATAATCCTATTGCATATGTCAATATTGCAATTTATCAACATAGAAACATATACATTTGACATTAATTTGATACATCTAATATACCAAATAAAAATTTGCAGTTGTTGCAAGTTTAATTTTGTTTTTGAAGACCACATTTATATGATGGATGCCAAAGATCTATAACAATCCTATTGCATATATCAATACTGCAATTTAATTTACTCCAATGAATCTTCCTAATGCAACATCTATAAATTGGTTTTTGTTTGTGGTTTCGATGCATATGAAACAACAAACATCTTTCTTTCACTAGCAAATCAACAAATGTTTTGGCCATGGAGCCATAGCAACATACGAAAGCTTTTTGCTTGGGTTCTAGGAATTGGGAAAGTATTGTGCATGGTCTAGTCTCCCCCAACATAATTGAAACTTGGGTCCTCAATGGAGCTAATGTTTCAATAAAAAACATCAAATTTTACTTTTGAAGTGACTATATTTTATTTCGTGGGAATTGGGATTTTCCCAAATTCTCTAATATAGTGTTAAGAGGGGGAGGAAGGAAAATCCTAAAATTTCATCTAAAAGCTCTCCTTCCCTGCATTTATTCTTCCCTCAATCAATTGGGGCAAGGAAGACCAAGGAGAGGAAGTCTACGGCCTATCTACCAACTCTTAGCTAGGTATGAAGTTTTAAGTTCATGTTTACTTTTTTTAAAAACAATTGTAAAAAAATAACAAAGAGAAGAGAGGGGAGGGAGGGGGAGGTGAAGCGATTATGGAGGAGGGAAAGAGAGGAGGGACGGGGAGGCATGGCCGTAGTGGCAGGAGGAAGGAGTAGGAGGGAAATCCAAAAGAGAGGAGGAGGGGGGGAGAGGTGGTCACGGTGGGAGGAAGGAGGAGGGGATCGACCATGGGCAGCATAGCAGTGGAGAAAAGGAGGGGATCAGTAGCAGGAGGAAGGAGGAGGGGATCAACAATGGGCAGCACAATGGGGTGAGGGAAGGGGATCAAAGGGGATGCGTCAATTTTACGAGCAAAAACCTATGAGCAGGTTTATCCGAGCGTGTTTTTCAAGAGATTTTTAAAAATTTTTTTCTTTAGGAAACATGGTTTTTACACTTTTATTTTCACTAGAACTAGATCCCTTTATCATAAAAATATACAGACTAGTCACTCATTCATTTTTACACAACATAATTTTCTTATTTAGAGACATCCCTTTGTACCCCTGTTATTACCTTAAAAAAGTGTTGATTCCTTTAAGAAACATTCCTCATAATCACTCTCAATGTAATAATACTATGCATATATAATTACTTATTAACACATTTATATCATATGGCAATATCTTTTTAGTGTTTTTATAGCATATTTATGGACATGTTTCTAAAGAAGTTTAAATTACTATAAATAAGTATTAACTTGGGCTTATATATCACTCTCATAAAATACATGTAATATTTAATACTATATATGAAAGATTTTCCAAAATATAACTCCATAGATGTGCTCAAATGGGGTGTTCCGATCAATTTGAGTGGTTGAATGACTATATTTGGACATTGGATATGAAAGTTATGTCACTTTTAAAAGTGCTGTCCAAGGTAGTTTCGCCAGCGAAACTACCTTGGGAGACTTGCTTCAAAGGGGTTTCGCTGGCGAAACTACCTGGATGGCTTGCTTCAATGAGTTTTCTTTGAAGAAACTCTTTCATGAAGATAGGTTGAGAGAGGGTTTTCAATGTCACCCCCTATTAAGTAAAAGTTGTAAGAAGGATCGTAAGGGAATTTTCATAGAGAAGTCTACTCTACATGTGGGTTTCTTCAAAAGCCATCCCATTATGCTCTCACCATTCCTACAGATTCACCTAAAGATTTTTGTATAAAATAGGCATTGCTATAATACTTTGCATATTTCTAAGTGAAACTATGTTTTCTTCTGATCGATTTTTGCCATATTTATGCATAGTTGGAAGCTTTTTTTTTCCTTCGCTCGGACGCTCGGAAGATTTCGCTCAGAAAATGCTCATCCCCGATCAAAGGCAAGGGAGAGGTTGTTGTGGTTCCAATGGGGCCACAAAGAAATATGTAAGATATCTTGTGCGATCATGGAAGGAATTTTATATTTTTACGAAGTTACAAAAATATACAAACATAAGTATTAAGAGGTTTTTTAATTCATAAAATGAAAATTATCATACAGAAGGGATACTTTAATCATCTCAAAATTTACAGAAGGGGTGTATATAAGCTGTTAAAATCCATAGGTAGAGGGTTTTTCTAATACCCCTTGATCGCACGTGCTATATGGGAGTTCTTACATAGTGGCCCTCCAGGGCACGATGGGAGGGAGGGTTGGTAGGGGAGAAGGGAGGTTGGCAGTGGAAGGGAGGGAGAGAGGCCGCATAGGAGAAGAGAGGTCGGCGACAAAGGGAGGGCTGGTGTGAGGGAGGGAGGTCGACAGGTGGAGGGGACTGATGGTGGGCAGTGTGGTGGGAGGGAGAGACACTAGTGCAAGATGCATGAGGAAGCAAGGGTTTGAGGTTTGATCCCCCGATGTTATCCCCTGGCGGCCACGGCCACCAAGGGAGAGGGGGGGTATGATCCCCCCTCCATTACCCCTCGACAGCCGCAGCTACCAAGGAGTAAGAGAGAGGGGGGATCCCCCATTCGTTACCCCCTCGCAACTATGGCCGTCGAGGGGTAAGGAAGGGGGAAAGCAAAGGAGCGGGGAATGGCAGTGGGCAATGATGGATAGATGGATGGGCAACAATTGGACGGCCGGTAGGTAGATCCCTCAGCGGCCTCAGTTGCCAGGGATTACGGGGGATTGCCCAAGCCTCCCTCTCCCTTGCACTTTTGAACCTCCTTCCTCCTCCATCCCCCTCCCTTACTCTCTGGTGGGGTGTAAGACACAGGCGATGCACATGGATGAGGGTTAGGAGGAGTAGACGAAAGGGGAAGGGACAACAGAATGTGTTGAAGGGAGAGGAGGTGTGAGGGACCAGAGAGAGAGAAGATAAAGTAGAGAGAGAGAGAGAGAGAGAGAGAGAGAGAGAGAGAGAGAGAGAGATACAACATAGAGAGAGACAAAGAGTATTATGAGAAGTACGATAGAAGAGAGAGAGGCAAAGAGTGTCAGGAGAAGTACAACAAAAGAGAGAGAGACAATGAGTGTCAGAATTTACAAACGTACTAGAATGTGTGAAGAGAATGTCGTGGAAGAAAATGTCATGAAGCAAGGAAGGAATGTGATAATATGAAGGATGTCATATCTAGGAGACTGTTTAAGACAATGTTGTGCAAGAAAATTTTTAAATTTCCTGCACTCCCCTTTTCTTACTTGAAATTTGAATCTCCCACACTCCCCTTTTCCTTCCTCTTTGCTTCTTCTCTATGTGCTCCTAAAACATCGTTTCTTCCTTCTCTGCACTCCTATTGGTAAGCTTTTATTCCAACTCTCCCATTCCCTCTCACTAATCACCACTCTCTCATGCCTCGTCTCACTGATGACCTCTTCCTCTCTCCCCCCTCTCTCTCTTCACCCCATGCCCAACTCCTTCCCCTATCACCATCCTTTCCTTCCCCTCTACCTTCCCTATCTGCTCCTCCTCCTTTCCATCTACCTTCCTTCTAATGCATGCTCCTCCTCCTTTCACTCTGCCTTCCATCACCAAGCAGTGCTGGCGCGACGGGAGAAGGATTGGTGCGAAGAAAGATTGGCATCACAGGAAGGAGGATCGTGTGACAGGAAAGGATGGCATGGAGGAAGAATGGCCCAGGGAGAGGGGAGGCTTGGGGAATCAGTCTTCCTTACCCTTGGCGGCCACAGTCACCAAGGGATAAGGGAAGGGGATCAAATCTCCCTCCCTTAACCCTAGATGGCCATGGCCGCCAAGGGGTAAGGGAGGGGGGGCCTCCGAGGGGAAATAGATGAGGGTCGTAGCCCCCTCTCCCTTACCCCTCAGTGGCCATGGTCACTAGCGGTGAGGGAAGAGGATAATTTATTTTAATTTTTCATTTGTAAACTAATTAGTTAATTTAATTGGTTTATTTATATTTTTAAAAAAAGAAAGTGAAAATGATTTAATCTTCTTAAATAAAGTAATTGAAATTTAGTCATTAGTAATATTCAAATGTATAAACATTTAAATTGATTAGTTTGTATATATTAAGAGATATATTTGATTTAAATTAAAGTTTAAATTTAAATCAAATATATACCTTTTAGTATATACTCTCTAACTAATTTTAATAGGTTTTTAAATATAAATCAATTATTTTGTGTGTATATATATAAATAATATATGTAATTTTAAAAAAAATCATTAAATTATATATATATATATATAAAGGTACTAGTTGATTGAAATTTGAATGTTAGATCTGTAGTGCTCCATAATCAAGCAAGAACAAAAGGATGCTATTTTGGTTTATAAGTAGCCTAGACAAGGAGCCCCACATCAAGGGTCTGCACACAAATTCTTTTAGATAGAAACAGAAGGAGATGCAGCAATTGAAGAGAAAAATGAAGAAGCAACACAACCCTTGAGTGTAAGAGAACTACAAAAGATACAAAAGATAAAAGAAGAGGAAGGATGAGCCAAGTCCATGTTGGTGCAATCTATCAAAGGCAAAGAAAGACACAATATTCAAAAGGTTAGTACTACAAGGTCCACATTTCCAAAGGCTACCTCCAAAGGCCACATTTTCAAAGGCTACCTCCAAAAAAACACAACGTTCCTATGTCAAGAAACTACAAGTGAATGAGGAACATGAAAGAGAAGAGAAATAACAAGGACAGTCAAATTAAGAAGTCAAAGAAGATAAATATGAGCTCATGTTGATAAAGAAACTCAATTTGCATCTTAATGAGACAATCACAGAAGATGAGTTGGGATATGTATGGGGACAAAAGCCCTATGCTATGAATGCTAGAGATGTGGGGGCAGAAAGCATTTTCATCAACAGCAGGAATCTTGATATATCTTATGCTATGTAGATATTCAAGGCTTTGCTAGATGGCAAATTCGGTGGTCTCTAATGTAGTGTTGCATCCAATGATGTTCTATCCAAAGATAGGCAGCCATGACAATGGAGTTATGTTTAAAGGACCTACACATTTTGAGGAGATGTTCACCCGATTCTTCACACAATACCTTCGACAAATACCACACGAACAGGGTGAAGACTTGTGGGGTGAGAAGATCCCAGTAAGGATTTGCATGGTGTAGGTTGTAAGGTGGTAGGATGATTATGTACTTTAATATTCAAAGATTTGTAGGAAAGGACGTGTAAAAATTCAAGAGTGTGTGGGGATAGCAAAATTTTCAGCCGACGTCATTTGCTCCCTTTGGCCATACACATCAACAAAATTGGATATACCGGTTTCCCTCAACCAAGTGCCATGTGGCCCAAAATGCTTCAAAATAAAAAAGCCAAATGGCATACTATCATATTTGATGTTGTATATTATGAAATGCAATGAATGTTGGCACGCTTATGAGCCATATAGCAAGGAATTGCATAGAAAAAGAAATAATACAAATTTGTAAATAGTATTGGATTTATTAAAAGATATTTGCACATAGATAAATTATATATTTCTAAATTATTCCATTCTAGGGTGAATCTAGATACCAATATCACTGACTATCACTGTTTTAAGACCACTATGTAGCAGTCCTATAGTTTGAATTCCATTTTTTCTACAGTTTTGGTTTTTAACAAATCAAGAAAAAGTTTTGGAGCATGCCCTCGAATGGGTGTGCATAATTTTGGCACAACATTGGAGGCCCCTTAAACCTATTAGGTGTGTCCTTTGGTTGAGGCAAACCTCACATAGGTGTTTTTGAATGTTTACTTGGTCGCATGTATGCGTAGAACAAAATTTTGATGTTTTTGAATAAATCGTTATATCCTATACTCTTCAGGATGCATGCTTCACATGTAACATAGCACTTGTAATAACCAAGTTTTCCAAATTTTGTTGAGCAATACATAAATTATGGCTCAAGCAAGATACCTATATACAAAAAGTGCCTTAAATCTTACAAAAAAGGGCTACACCCAAGTAATCATTGACCCTTAATTATTTGCAAAGAGTTTAGGTGTGAATTCCTTGTAAAAGAAGTGGAGTATTGGGGATATATCATATCCCATGATGGAAGTTGTGTGAATCCTAATAAAGTGAGGGTCATATTAAAGTGGTCACATCTAACTAATTTAGAGCTATTGCAAATTTTCCTAGGATTGAATTGTTTGTTGAAGAGAAGATATATAGATGTCAATTGATGGTCTTTAGAGAGTAGGCGTGAGTTTGGTGTCTCCATCAATGGGGCCCAAAACGTTATGAAGAAGATCTTTATTAAAACCCTTTATTAAAACTAGACTGTATGAGCAACTGCATACTAAATAGCAAACTATGGACATGCAAAACAACTTTTGTACAATAAGAGGGCCTCTTCTTGTTGACCATTATGAATCAATTTTCTCCAATATGTTTTTGCCACTACTAGCATTGCTCCTTTTTCCACCAGTGGTCTTAGTGATGGTTATTGCTTTCGTTATCATCAAAGTTACTCCAACTACTTACTGACCTAGATATTAATACAAGGGAAAACAAGATAGTGAATCCACTCTACTAGTAAGCCATTACAAAAAAATTGGACTAAAAAAGGGTCCCTTTGGAGAATTACTAAAATATTAGAGAATTGGATAAGGGAATATGGTATCCATGAAGGAGATTATGCCATGTGGATTTCTCTATAACAGAGGCTCCCCAAATCAATGGAAAATTTTAGTTTTTTTTCAAAATACCCCAAAAAATGTCATTGGTGCTTCACAATGACCATGTCAGGCCTCCTTATTTTCCTCCCATGGCAAACTACCTATCCCCTAGCTAGAACTATGCTCACATTTTCCATTTGGTTCAACCATTTGGCCCAAACTTTGGCTTCCTAACCAGCTCTTTCAGTGTTCTCTCATTTTCGGTTCTTTCCTCATCTTTTTGGAGTATAGAGAGTTAACTCATAAAGTTGCGACCTAAATCTACTTGGAAGGAGTGAGAAAAACGGGTGTTTTATCATTTTCAGCTCTTTCTCTACCTTTTTGGAGTATATAGAGTCAACTCCAGAAGAAGGAACACATACTTTTTAGGTAATGAAGTGATTTTGCCTTGAAAGTTTTATCTGTATTCAGTAGATATGTTTTTGTATCACATTTTGTCTATATGTTTGTTACAAGAGATAGGGAAGAGGAAGAGATTGAGGTAGATGATATTTAAGACTACAAGATGATTTTTGACATTTTTTTCTTCACTGGTATAGGAGGGATAGATAAATAGATAGATAGAGACATAGAGAGAGAGAGAGAGAGAGAGAGAGGGAGGGAGGGAGGGAGGGAGAGAGAGATTATTTCGAGCTGCTATGTTTTTTTCTATTTGAGGGGATGAGTGAGGGAAAGAGACATAAAATAGTCATTTGTTTCTTCACTAGTATAGGAGGGATAGATAGAGGAAGGGAGAGAGAGAGAGAGAGAGAGAGAGAGAGAGAGAGAGAGATTATATTTGAAACTGCAATGTTTTTTAATCTGTTTGAGGGGATGAGTGAGGAAGAGAGATAGAAAATAGTCATTTGTTTCTTTGCTAGTATAGGAGGGGTAGATAGAGGAAGGGAAGAGAGAGAGAGAGAGAGAGAGAGAGAGAGATTATATTTCAAACTCGTATGTTTTCTTCCATTGAGGGGATGATCAAGGGAGAGAGACATATATTGTATTTCAAACTGCTAGGTTTTAAAAGTATTTGAGAAAGAACGAAGAAAAAGAGACCCTAATCAAGAGTTTTGGTAGGGAGAGAGAGTGATATGATATTGATAATGTTTTCTTTGTTTGTGGAGAAACAGAGAAGGAAGAGAGCATATCATAAACTAAGTATTTCAAAATAATTTCATGTTTGTTTGTGTGAGGGGTACCTTGGAAGACAGTCTGAGAGAGAGAGAAGTATTCTATGTTTTTTAAAATAATATTTTGCTTGTTTTTGTGAGAGGTTTAGTTAAAAGAGAGAGCGAAGGAGAGAGAGGGAGGGAGGGAGAGAGAGAGAGAGAGAGATTTGCAAAGAAAGAGAAAGAGAGGGATAGAGAAAGAGAGAATAGAAGACATAAATTTGGAGGGTCTATGGAAGTAGAAAGAGCTAATTTTAATCATATGGTACAAGGGCAGAAACTATGGAAGTAGAAAATGATAGATATGCAAACATATACGTGCATCCAAATTCAGGAATTCCAAATCGTAGGCCCAATTGTAAGTTTTTCAAAGTGTACTAGTACTTCATTTACTTTTTAGAGTATTTGCATTTATTTGGGAACTTTGACACAACTATCTTATGCCTTGTATTTGTTTTGTAGACTTATATTCATCTACTTACAAAGAGTGGGAGCCTGTAACCCTGGGGCGCCAACTCCCTTTAGTAAGAAAACCTATCAAAATCTTGAGTATGAGATGAATTTGACAATATGCCATGAATAGAAATTATTCAAATTAACCTGGTTGTGTTTTGCACTAAAAGAGCTTCAAATATGTCTACCTCGAAATTTGGGTAACACATAAAAAAGTAACACTAATTTGAAAGGAGATGGATTTTCATATTTTAGTGTATTTTTTATTTTACCCCCCTCATCCAAAATACCCCCCCTTGGGCCTCACATATTATGAAAAATATGTACAAATCTTAAAATCTTGCATATTTTTCAAGGTATATACCTTATATTTTATGGGAGGGGGGATATGAAATTTTCATATTTTGAGCATATTTTTCCCTTGCATATTTGAAAATTTTTAAGGAAATCCATGTATATTATGCATAAACCTTGTCCCCTTCCATATCCAGGATTTTGGACGAGGGTAGTAACATATTACATATTGAGTTGGCACGCCAGCATGCATAACTAGGGTGTTGCATGTCCTCCATGTTGAGATCGGGAGTCTTTAGTATGAAGGTTGCACACCATCATAATTAAAAAAGAACGGGATCTTCTTCTATGACTCAATGTTCATTGTGCCAGATGAAGAAGGACAATATGGTAGATTAGAATCTCTTCCCTTGCCCTGTTTTGATAGTCCAGAATGGTCGCTTTCAAGCATGGAGATAAGTGAATCGTATAGAAATAGAATGTTTAATGATGTGAGAAATGCTATGACGCCAACTATTGGTGGAAGAAATGCTAGGTTGAGCTGGTTTCTTCCATTTCCATGCTTTGTTGATTTCTTTGCAAGTTGTAGGCAATAAAGGAAAACAAAGATTACTTACACTTGCAAGAGCTTAGAAATGGACGCTGTCTGAGGTATTGACAACAATGACAATGGATGGACAACAAGAGTTCACATGTCATGCTGAAGATATAGTACAATATCGATTGAACACTTCGGATGTGACATTTCGGTGAGCAAATCTTACAATTCGTGTTTGTATAAAAAATGATCAAGATACTATGTATTAATAGATCCCAAATTTTGTAGGTATTTCATTGGAAGGCAAAATCTCTGCATGACTTTCACATATAGAAGGTTTATATGGAAGAACATGCAATGGAAGCAATGGATGATGATCTGCGCAATGGGACTCACAGTCCTATTGTCAAGGTATCAATTTATCGGCAAGGACATCCTGATCTAATGTTGGAATTGGAAGAGGAGTGGACCATGTGATTTATAAGGAAAGAATTGCAGTTGGCAACAGCAAGCCCTCCCCAAGACTATTATTTTAGACTTGATAATTGCAAAGTTAGATATAGGGATGAGACAAGTATCCTTTGTAAGAATTGTTTCCCCCCCCCATACTCTAGAGATAGTAGAGACATGATGGCAGGTATTTCATAATATCTAGTTTCTTGGATCCTTAGTGCTTCAACAATGCACTTGGCAATGAGGCATTGTTAACCACAAAAGGGAGTCCAGTTGGACACTATAGTAGTTGATGCACTCCGCGATGAGGCAAAAAAGGTATGTAGCTTTGCTAGCTTCATCATGTGATTCAAAATCATTAGTATAATTCTAGGTTGCATTTTAGCAACAACAAAAATTATTGCTTTGTCTTCAACTGGTAGGGAATAAAAAATAGGGTTTAGGGTTTAGAGTACAAAACCCAACCAAATTTTACGACTTTAAACCTAGGACATCTTGCCACTGCCACTTGCCCTTGCCACTCCATTTCTGGAAACAATTAGGGTTATGGTTTTGTAGTTTAGAAAAATAATATTAAAAAAAAATCATATTTGGGAGGCCACTGAGACCCTAGCAACCATGTGTTGAGATATCGAGCTCCACTCGCAATATGCCAGGGTGACCGTTGTGCATTTATGTCACCGACTTGTTAGCTGCAAACGCGGTTGGTACACCGCCCACGAATAATAGCTGGATGACAGCTATCCTTATCTACTCTAGTTCGTGGCTCAGTTAGTATGCCACCTTAGTTAGTTGAGTTTGGTTTGAGACCCACATATAGGGTTCTTCTATTTTCTTTGTACTAGAGTTTTTTTTGGCTTTCACAACTAAGAAGAGGAAAACTGTTTTCAGCCTCCACCTTTGTGTGTATTCCCCCATTGTGCATGTGAGAAAGCCGCAAGTGAGACTCCTTCCCTCTCTCCCACTCTCCTCACACCATGTGCATCATTTTTATGCAAAAAAATCCCTATAGACACTGGTCTCTGGTCGCACAATGTCAGATTTTGGGCTTGCAAGGGGTTTTTTTGCATAAAAATGATACACATGGTTGCTAGGGTCTCAATGGCCTCTAGGGATGTTTTTATCGAAACTATGATTATATGTTAATATAAAATATTGGCGAAAGTTTTTAAGCTCATTTTTTAAGTTTCACAATATTGGTAGAATATAGTACTTTTTTATATATTTTCTTTTAAATTTTGAGGGAATAAATGTAAACCCTGGCGAATGTTTGAAGCATTTATTTTTCTTAGGGCATATCAACTTTCGACACCAATATAAAAGTTTAGCTTTTTTACAAAACTAACTTGAAAAAATCATCCATGATGGCCTCCCAAATATGATTTTTTAAAAATATTATTTCTCATCTGTGAAAAACCCTTATTCTTATTAATTCCTGAAAAATGATGTTTTATTAATTTATATAATCTTTGGGTTTTGATGTGATATGTTGGTTGCAGGATATCTTATGGGTTGATGAATATATCGGATGCAAGGGTGAAAACAGAGGGTCTTCTGGTGGGAGGATGGCTTCGATCGACCACTACATCAACAGAGTGGTTCAACACATTTTGGTGTTCCATCGACAATGATCGCCGGATGGAAAGATGAATATCATGAAGTTCAGGGTCCTCAGTTGGATGGTGAAGATGAGGCCCATCCATCCTACTGCAAATCGTGTTGTTCTGGTTCGGCATAATGTAGCTTTATTTTTGTTCTCAGACACATGATCCGGTACTCTCCATAGTATCATAGCTATTGCAGGGCTAGCTGCTGGAATTATAGATCCCGAGGTTATAGAGAATGAAATTGTGCAAGCAAAAAAGGGATTTGAGCCAAGCAGGAAGAAGTGTAGACTAGAGTAGCTTGTGCGTTCAAGTGGGTGCTCTTTGTAATATTACTCTATGTCAATAAAGAATACCATTTTCAAATTATTTCCTCTTCCCGCTACAGAACATTGTTTCCTTTTCCATGTTAAGTAAAATTGACTATTATTTCCTTTTGCATGTTCTATTGAGATTTGATGTTTATTATTTTGTTTTGCTATTGTATACGTCATGAGAAAGTCTTTCATAAGTAAATTGAGATTGCATTAAGTAAATTAATAGATTGCAAATACACTGAAAATAAATTTGAGATTGCACATACAAAGAAAATTTAAAAACAGACATTTTATTATATTGAAAAGAGGCTGATACAAGATAGATGCCCATAGGCAGAGTACATGAACTCAAACTATTGCCCAAGGCAGAGCATACAACATCCCTAAGTGCCCTTGGGATTCCTAAGACGGACAATAAAGTGCAAGTCTGAGGCAGTCACCGTGAACCTTTTCCTATGGATGGCAGCTAGTTGGGTGTCATCCATGAGGTCTACTAGGTAGTGTTGGTTCATGGATTGAACAATGAGGCAAAGATGAATCACAATGAACACTTCTTTATTCATGAGTGGTTACACATATATAGGCAATTGCCTCCATGTTGGTAGATCCCAGATCCACAATCATCTCCATGATTAGCTCAATCAGTTATCTCCTATGATCACTCCAAATCCACACATCACACCAACCTGACATACCTAACTGCCAAGTCACTAGAACCTTCTAGCACACCTACACTCACACACTCCTAGCATAGGACTCCTAGCCCATAGGCACACACACACATACATCAATTTGTCCTTCATTTCCCCCCACAAATTGATGAACTCATCCCTTAGCAATAGTACATGGGATGCTCCATGGCTTGCCCACCATCATGTGGCAACACACATAGCCCCAACCTGTGAGTCACTCCTAGGACTCTTGGTTTACAACTAGGAGATAGACAATGACTATGTATGGAAATCCCCATGAGTCCAACAAGGAAAAAATCTCAAACAAAAGACTAACAATCATTTAGGGATGGACTGTCCATGGTAGAGAACCATTATTGACCTCGCACACAAATAACTGAGAAAACATATGGGTCCTCACCCTTGTCAAAATTGACTTGGGTGGTGTAAGCAGTGAGAGCTTTAACATCCTTTGGTTCTTCTTCTTCTTCTATCTCTGCTTCTTCCATCTCTTCTTTGCATAGCATTATTTTTCAAAATGTCCAGGTTTTCCACAAAAGTTGCACTTCATTTTGCTCTTGTCCTTGAAGTTGCTTTTGGCCAAATATGCCCCATGTTCTTTGTAGTCATTTCTTTGTTTGATTTTCCTTTCCTCTTCCAAGAGGGATGCCTCAATTTCCACCAAATTAATGTCTGGTATATTGGTGAGTGTGGTGACAATAGTGCCATATTCCTCAAATAGGCCTTTAAGTAAGATAGCAATTACAATGTCTTCATCAAGATTAAACTTGATGCTAGATGACTGAGTCAGTATGCTCTTCTTGGAATTTAAATGAGAAGAGATAGATTCTCCTCTATCTAATTTTCGATCAAAGAATTTGATGAGCAAGATAAACTTGGAACATCTCCCCTATGCTCCAAAAACATGCTCAAGATGAGTCCATGCAGCATGAGCAATCTCACAGCCATCAATGTGGTGGTGGATAAAAGAATCACTCAATCCAAGAGTAATTATGGCTAGTGCTTTTTCATCCTTAGGGAGCCATAAAGCTTCGCCTTCCCTAGTTGTTGGTTTATTTTGTTTTCCATTAGCCACCTTCCAGATCCCCTTTTTCATGAGAATAAATTTAGTTTCGTCTGCCAAGTATGAAAATACTCTCCCTCAAACTTATCTTGATTTTGGAGGCCATTTGGGAAGGTCTTACCAATTTAATGGCAGTGTCTAATCCCTTTACAAAAGATCAGTCTTTCTGAACAAAGAAATCACCTTCACCATATAGATGCAAATTGCTAGAAAAAAATTCAAAAAAAACTAATTGTTTGGCATATGCATAACCAGTTGGCTTCTCCCAAATCCTCCTAACTGGGGCCTTCTTTACTTTGTACTTTGTCCTTGTAGTCTTCTTCAAGTGCTTAGCATTGGAAGAGCATTGAGAACTTGGCATGTTGTCAAGAAATCAATACCAACTTAACTTCAAAGAGCATTCTTTGAACTAAAAAAGCAATCTCTGAACTGTACTTTAACCCCACTTTATACCTCAAGCATCAACTTAGCATTTAGTGCAGCATCAAACTTCAAGAAATGTCTAGAAATGCTTGCAGAAAACAAAGGAACCTTGGAGGCTTGATACCTCACTCCACATAGCATCAAAGGTACACAAGAAGAGAAGACTCAGTACAAATCTTAGGCGAAATGACATGTCACATCACCCGGGGTAGCAGCATCTTCATCAACAGAGAAAGCCATGTCTTCTCCTAAAGCGACTGTTTTTTCGTCGATTTCTCCCTTGATACTAGACCAAATCACTCTATATTTCTACTGTGGGTAGCTCTAGTAGTTGTCCAACCATGGCTAAGAGGAATTACAAAATGAGATACTACAGTGACCGGCATTGCAAGAACTTCGTAGAGGAGACAGAGAAGTAGTGCGTGAGAACGGCAACGAATTGTGACAATCCCTCCAGTCAGAGAGGTCGCCCAGGCATGAGGAGAGTCCAACTGAGAGGATTTCTCAATCCATTGCTTGGATGAAGAGAACTCAACTTTCCAAGGTGACGGTGGAAGAAGGAAGGATGAGAAGCATTTAGGGAAGAAGAGGGAATCTTCTTGGAATCTTGTGGATACTTTTCCTAGGCACTAGGATTATCAGCAAGCTCTGATACCACATGTTGGTTCATGGATTGAACAATAAGGCAAAGATGAATCACACTGAACACTTCTTTATTCATGAGTGGTTACATACATAGGCAACTGCCTCCATGTTGGTAGATCCTAGTGTAAGAAAACAATACAACCTCTGTGCTCAACATATAACAGGATCTCATATGCAAGAGAGAAAAGCAGATACTATGGAGAATCAAAAATTTAATTACTGTAAAACTGATACAATAGATGGCGCTGCCTCCCAGTCGTGTGCCCCTGTGAGAGAAGCTTTGATGGCGATATGGAAATAGTAGAGGACAGAGGCTAGATGCTAAGGAATCAGGGTTGCTGTAGCCAGTGATAATGATGGGCTTCATGGGCTTGCTCTTATATAGCCACCAGTCGTAGTCAGTTAGACCCAATTGGGTGACCGACCAAGTCCGCCTAAAACGGCCGACTGGGGGTTGGTCCCGAAATAGGCCACCGACCACACAATAGAACCGTGGCGCAGAATAGAGCAACTAACCTACGAATTCCGTTCGGCCCACAGCCATCCAAGGTCATCTGGGGCTCCAAACAGGCCTCGCAGCCCGAGAGTGGGCTGCCCTGGGAAATGCTCCATCTACCCTCAGTGTGGTCAGTCATGGGATGCCTTCTCACACTTGCATGTAGCCTAGTTGGCAGTATGCCAACTCTATCTGAAGCCGTCCAGCCATCAGGCCACACATGGCCCCCATCTGGTGTCCAAACCAGGACCTACCGGATAACCGAGTTACTCAAATGCCTTCTCCTCATATGGGCGGCTTACAAGTAGAGTTAGCTGGTTCCCACGTAGTTACATGAGAGTGGAGCATTGATATCTAACACCTAGATCCACAATCATCTCCATGATTAGCTCAATCAGTTACCTCCTATGATCACTCCAAATCCACACATCACACCAGCCTGGCATACCTAACTGCAAAGTCACTAGAACCTTCTAGCATACCTACACTCATATGACTCCTAGCCCATAGGCACACACACACTTACATCAATTTGTCCTTCAGGTAGGCCTCAGCTGCATGTTGCATGGCAAGCAAGGCATCTCTAGAAATATGCCAAGGAGCCTCCACAACTTCGCGCCTGTAAAATTGGGACGTTGAGCTAAGGTTGAGGTCCTGCATGACCTCGCGTACCACCCTTGCAAAGCTCGCCATCGGGATGAGCAGGTCGATGGACTTTTGAAACTTTCTGATCTCCTGAAGTGCCACCGTCCCCGGCTTGAGAATCTGTATCGTCTCACTAGAGGAGGGCCTTGACGGGGATCATTGGGGGGATAGGGGGGGAGGTTATCACTCTCTATCTCAGAGTCTGGAGGTGGGTCTGGCTATGTTGGTCTCTACGGTGCCTTTATCTTGGGCCTGGCCATGGGGGATGGAGAGGTGTGCGAGAGAAAGGGTGAGGGTGTGAGACATAGGGTGGAAATGTCAAGGGCAAGTGGGAGGTGGTGTGGGAGTGGAGAGCTCTTTAAACAATGAAATGAAAATGAGGGCCCATTCTTTTATATAGGGCCCAAAATCCTAATTTTTAAAAATACTTATTTCAATAAAAACTCTAAAAAAAGTAAAATTAGTGCAACCTTGAGCTAAATACTTATAATTAACATCCAATAACACAAAATTTATCATTTATACTGCAACTCATGGCCTTTATACTTTGGCTTTACTGCAAATCACATAACTAAAATTACAAAGAAATTCTGAAACTTGGGCATCCACATTGGAAAAGTTTACACCATCATTTTCATCTCTCTCCACCCATATGCGCCCTTAGACAAATTACAATTACTTCCATCATTGCAAAATTACAATTGATGAGACTAAAATACAATTACTTCCATCATTCAAAATTAGGTTGTAAAGTAAAGCATTCATATGCATGATTGTTTCATGATGATTACACTTTGGTTTCAAACCCATTACCTAAGGGACTTGTACTTGAAACCTCTTATACATGTTGGAGCCACCACCCTAATGGCTTTGTGTGTGTGTGTTTTTTTAAATTGGCGTGAGCGTGCATAAAATATTGGAGTGCCAACCAAGCTTAAGTGCTGTGAATAAACTTCCCAAGTCTTCATGACTGTTGACTTCCATGACACGTGGCACTACCCTATGAATGGCATGTCAAACTTCAAAGTAAAAGGATATATAATATAAGAAAGATAGGATATAAGAAGATGCCGAGTGGAAGGTAATGTCATGCATGGGGATGTTAAGGAATGTCCGGCAGGTGCCCTTTGGGCATTTTGCATGCCTACCTCCTCCCTCTTCGTCCATGGCCAAAAGCTCTTCATCTTCATCTCCATCAATTCCTTATCCTCCTCGTGCTCCTTCTTTTTCCTCGTCTTCTTCTTCTTTACCTTCGTCGTGGTCGTCGTCTTCTTCTTGTGTGTTGCTGTTATCCCTGTGCAGCCATGGCTCCTCGTCACCTTGAGGCTTCGTCTCCCCACATCGCGATCGCACCCTTTGGATCTGCTGCACTTTTCCCTCTACGATGTCGAGACCACCTCTCCCATCTTCCCAGATCTCCCACACTTCATCCTCGCAGTCCCGTCCAACTTGCCTTTCTTCCAAGAGCTTTGATCGCACCAGGCAGAATGTCCCTGGCTGTGGCTTCCTCTCGGCTCTCAGGTCTCTCTTCCGGAGCCCCTCGCATCGACGCGTCGATTCTCTCAACGCCCATCCGCCCGTCTGTCGCCCGCAGCCGCCGCCTGCCTTTCCCCGCATCGTTCATTCCACACTACTGCAATGCGACTCTCATCAAAGCTCCTTCGCGACCGCGCCACCCTCTCCCTTGCAGCTCCTTGCAGAGGAAGACAAACTACGGGCTCCTTGCTATGAAGACAATTCACCTGCTTCAGTTGCAGGGAATGCGGAACAACTGGACGCGACCTGTGAAGCTGTCATACAAGGCGTTCATCTTCCAACGGCCTTAAAACATGCGTACACCAGATTCACGATGCAGGAGCTTAACATGGCCACCCCGAACTTCTCCAAACGTGAGTTGCAAAGGTCCATGTTGCATTTGCAGTTCTTTGGCTACTCACCTGGAAGCGTGTATGAAGCTTGATTCTCTGTCCGTCTACTCTCGGTTGCTTTCATTTTCAAGGACCATGGAGAGAAATCGGCAATTAATGAGAAATCTATGCGCATCCCTCGTTCGATGAAGACACATCTCTCCAAGTTTCTCTAACCGCTTCTAACGGTAAATCGCAGAAAACATGCTGGGAAAAGGCTCTTCGGGCGCCGTTTATCGGGGAGAACTAGTTACAGGTCTCCTAGTAGCTGTAAAGGCTTTCACCTTCAGGTTAAAGACCGCGGAGCTGGACTTCATCAGAGAGATCCAGATAATGCCGCACGTTCAAAACCGACACATTTTGCCGCTTCTGGGCTACTGTATCGAGGATCGCCATGTTTTCCTTATCTATGTCTACGTGCAGCGTGGAAGTCTGGACGATTGGCTTCGCGGTATAATTATGCAGTGCTTGTTTGCGGTGGACCAATTTCTTTATGCAAGGACAAGAAGAAAGCTGAAGGGAAATGCGCTCAAAATTTTGGTAGTCTCCCTTCTTCCTAGGTACACGCGATCAGAGAGTGCTCTCGTGGAGCGCACGTTGTAAGGTGGCCATCGGGATTGCAAGAGCCTTGGACTATCTGCACACGGGCTGTAAACGCCCGGTTATCCACAGAGACGTGAAACCATCCAACATTCTTCTCTCAGAGGACAATACCCCAAAGGCAAGGAAGCCATCTCTGCTCCCATGCCCGATCTCTGATGAATGCATGTGTTCCTACATCTATGCTTTTGAATGAATCTTTTTCAATCGTTCAGTTATGCGATTTCGGACTAGCAACTTGGGCTCCTGTCAACTTTTCCACCATAAGCAAGCAGGTCATGGGCACTTTCGGGTATGGAATTCATCTCATTCTTAAGCGTTCTTCGGTTTGCAATGGTCATATGGCACTGTAAAAGCTTAATATGAGATACTTCTTTTTCTGGACTGCAGATATCTTGCTCCCGAGTACTTCGAATTTGGTAAAGTCTCCACGAAAGTTGACGTTTATGCATTTGGGGTGGTGCTGTTGGAGCTCATGACAGGAAAGCGGCCAGTTCAGTCCTTTGGAGAAGAAAATCTTGTCTCATGGGTAAAGCTTCTCTCATCCTCAAGATCTTTGGAGCTCGCTGATCTCCTGCTCATGGATAGGGATTACTAGGGAACTTCAAGCTTCATCATTGATACGACTCTCCATCTGTGAGACGAGTAAAGGGACTTATCGTTCACCTTTCATTAAGAGGTCGGCAGAAAGTTCTCTTACTCTATGACGAAGAACCACTTACCTATTTATAGTAAGAACAAGTGGCCTCTCGCCTTCATTTCCATTCCTGAGCTGTTAATGGACAAGAGTAAAGAAACCTTACGCTGTACTTGTTTAGAGATTTGCATAAGTTTTCCCTTTCTCTACGTAAGTGACAGATTGCTCACGGGCTTGTTCGCAAGGATTAAAGGGAACTAAAGGAGACTCCAGCTTTAGGATGTGCGCATAATTTTGTGCTATCTTTGATATGTTCTGCAGATTTTGTCTTGTTTGCTCTCCATTATCTCGCTCTTCGCGCAGCGTAAATCCTGAATACTGAGGCACTTCATTGGTTTCAAATCTTTAGGCGAAGGATTTGATCTGCAGCAATACTGGCTGCATAGAATAACTGGCAGATCCTAACCTGAAGGGCTTGTATACCCCCTCACGAATGCAAAGGATGCTCTGCATAGCTGCCCTCTGTGTTCATCCGATTGACACTATCCGGCCCTCTAGCTTATGGCTCATTGGATTGCTACTGGCTTCTATCTCCAGGGTCCTGCTAAGGTATGTTGTGTATGAGACACAAGATTCAGAGACATTGCATGAGTCACATCACTGCAGGTCTTGAGCCTTATGGAGAAAGAGCAAGATAAGAGTCTGAACCAGTTATTGTGCGAGGCTTATGCCAGCTCCACTGTCTCTTCAAATGAGCTGCCCGTTGCAAATGAGCCTGCAGACTATAGAAGACCAAACGAAGAAGATTTCAAAGAAACATATAAGGTGGTGACTCAAAACTTCAAAATATAGTTTCATTCCGAAGGCATCCCATTCACAAGTAATATCGTTGAATTTGAAGACAAACTTCTCTAGAAATAACAAGAACAAGTAATCTTGTAGAACTCAAGATGCAAAGGAAGGGAAAATGATGTGTACTTGTTGCATGCCACATGGATGATTAAGGGAAAAAAACCACAAGGTTATGAGAGGATTGGCATGATTTTGATTACTTTCAAAAGGTCTTAGCACATAGCAGGAGATTGGATGGGAATGACAAAAGTGGTCTCGCCACCATATACTATCGTATATAGTCAAAACAACAAGGATAAGTTAGGGATGTGTTTTAGGGGATGGGAAGAGGACACCTCTCCTTTGAAATCTCTTCAAAAGAGACCTCTAGTTCTAGTTCCTAAGGTCTTAAGGCCACTCTCTATGATGGAGGAACAAGTGGCTAATCCTATTCTGAATCAGCCCTAGATTGGAAAAAAAATGAATGCTAGACCACTTGGTTTTAGAAGGAAAATTTCATGACAATTACATTCCCATCACAATGTAAATAAACACTTGACTCCTCTTTATGGGAATTGTTCTTTCTTACATCTAGGGATGTCCCTCACCTTCTCATGAATTTGTGGAGGCTCATGGAGAGGGGAGAGAAATCAAGTAAGATGCTACAAAAAAGTAAGAGGTGTGAAAAAGCATTTAAGAGCAACATTTAAAAAACATATAAGAAACACAAACACTTTTAATTCTAATTCCCACTCTCTCCCTAATTCAAACATAATTAGAAGGCTTTAGGCTTCTATAGTGTTGGGGTGATTTTTTATTTTGTATTATCTAGAAAACTTATGTTATGTCAATTTAAATAGTTACTTAAATATGCACCATAGAAAAAACCATGTGTGTGTGTGTGTGTGTTTGTTTTTAGATTAAAAAGTCCCATCAATAATTGAGCCATACAATTAATTCCATCAATTAGATAAAAAGTTTAAAAAGGAAAACATATAAGGAAAAAATGTTTGAGACATCTAAGTTAAAAAATGCAACTAGAGTTTGTAAAATTTTTTATCAAATTAAGAATTTTTAATAATATTGAGTTTGACAAACATAAATATTGAAAAATGATGTCGAATCCTCAGGCAATCTAGGTTCCGAGGTCGAGGTCCACTTACCTACCACCATCTAAACAAACTAGGTGTTAGAACATCATAGTTACGTTTGGGTAAGCAAGTAATGCTTGTTTTTCCCGGCTTGTTATCGCTTTACCTAGGAATATAGACAACCATATGGATTCTTAGATAATTAAAAAAACAATTTAGCCACAAGTGAAGTTTAAGTCACAAGTGGAGTAAGGAGCGAATGAGTGCATGGGTTAAGAAGGGATTAGAGGAGGTATGGGACGATTAGTAGGCTTGGTATGTGTGGTGGTTAAAAAGAAAGTATCAAGGAAAGATTTTAAGAGGGTACATAAAAGAATAATTCATACATTAGGGGAGAAATGGGGTCTTAAAAGGGCCTCCAATTAGCGTTTTCTAATTTCAAGGGGTTAGAGAGAGATTTGAGATGTACCTATGAGAGTGCTCCTTTGTGTGGGGCACTCGTATCTTGATGTGTACAAAAGACCATGTTGAGCATTTATGGGTGGGTAGACATCTCACCCATGGTTTAGACCTTGATCTTCACTCCTAGCCATTGATCTCATCTACAATCCAAGGGATACATTCAAATTTGGGGTAGAACATTTGCAGCCATTAGATCAAGGTCTAGATCCAAGGGATACAATCAAAGGATAAAGGGATTAAATCTAAACCCTTGGAAAAGGAAAGCATCTAATGGATGAGATCAGAATAGAAGGCGGGTCATTTTTAGCCATCCATCAAGAGATAGATCCAAGGGTGGAGATGCAAGAAAAAGGTGCTAAAATCTGGGCCCTTGATTCCATCAAGATCTAAGTATTACAAAATAATTTCATGTTTGTTTGTGTGAGGGGTACCTTGGAAGACAGTCTGAGAGAGAGAGAAGTATTCTATGTTTTTTGGAATAATATTTTGCTTGTTTTTGTGAGAGGTTTAGTTAAAAGAGAGAGGGAAGGAGAGAGAGGGAGGGAGGGAGAGAGAGAGAGAGAGAGATTTGCAAAGAAAGAGAAAGAGAGGGATAGAGCAAGAGAGAACAGAACACATAAATTTGGAGGGTCTATGGAAGTAGAAAGAGCTAATTTTAATCATATGATACAAGGGCAGAAACTATGGAAGTAGAAAATGATAGATATAGAAGTAGTTTATAGTCTATTGTATTGAGGAATGTTAAGGATGAGCATGGGGAATGGATTCCTCAGCTCTACAAGAAATATTCTTGGATCACAATGCAACCCACATTAGGGGAAAAGGGAACTCATTTTGGGGCCCTGTAAGAAATTCACTATTTTTTGATTTATTTCTCTCCTAAAAGACCTCAAAAATAGTAAAATACGGAAACGTGGCTTAGAACTGTCAGTAAGGACTACAGAACTGTCAATTCAAAAAGGAATAAGATAATCTTTTGTCTGACTAACACGATTTTGCATTAAATATCTCCTTAGATTTTTTTTTGTTTACCAAAGATTCCGCATCTCTTTGGCCGACGTGTGCAGGCCTTTCATAAAGAGTCCATCACTGAACTTGGTGATTGCAAGTTTTCAAAATATTCACATGGATACTGCCACACTTCCACGATTCATGTTACAAAACGACTATGAGATTGAAAAACAAACTTCGCAACCTCAGAAGCACAAAAAATGGCCGATACTAGTGAGTCACTATCTCAGAAGAAGCGATTACACCATCTTCACATCGACTTAGAAGAACAATATGCTCCAGCACAAAAAAGACGAAAGGATACGGTGTTGAATGCTCAACAGCGGGAAAATATGAGAAGAGAAGGGCTTCAACATATTGACTTATGGTGCGATGGAAGCATATATCCAAAATGTCAAGTAAAAAACTCTACACCTCCATTTGTCAATCCCACCACATTACTGAGGTTTGCCGGCGATGGACAAAATGGACTTCTTGGTTATATTTCAGTGCAGTCTGCATTTGCGGAAACGTATAAAATGATGTACCTACAAGAAAAGGGGGCCAAGATGCAGGAGATAGCCATTCGTGCAAAATTGGGGCAGCAGTTGCAGAATGAAATTGAGGAGCATTCAAAGAGTAAAAAATAGTTGACAAGAGCAAGAAAGAAGAGAACCGCCGTGCTTGGAGACAGACTACGTAGCAGGAAGATTAAAAACATTGCAAATTTGAAGGCTGGGACTGGTGGATGCAAGCGACGAATTCAGGAAGCAAGGTTAGATTGAAATTTATCATTTTGTATACTCAAAAAGGCTCTCTTCCAGACTATATCTATTTCGTCGATTGTCGCAAAATAAGAATGGAGGTGCTGAATGATATAGTCATATTGTGTTGTTACTACAGGAAATTATTGTAGCCTGCAAAAGAAAATATGGACCCGAACCTTCTTCCTGTTAAACAAATGAAAGGATTGCTTTCTTGCGGTGTAGCAAAAGGTTTGATTAAGGAAAAAAAATACAAAACAGTCAAACGCAATGTTGTAGAGGACTTTGTATCCAATAATCAAGTTGATGGCACTATAATCCAAGAGGCTCTTGATGTTAGTGGAGTTAGCAGGAAGGGATATAGTTTGATTTTCCATGCGATATCCTCAACTTTGAAAGATCAAAGGATTAAACGAGTTTTACTGCCAAATCCAGCAACCGTGTGGAGGATAAGAGGTCATTTGAATGAAAGTATAGATGAATTTATTGGGCAATATATCCATATTGAAGAAATATTTCATGGTGTTAAAGGAACCACTGTGTATGATCCTTGGAACAATATATTTTTAGATCTACAACAACTTCAAAAAAGAATGGTCGAGTTTTATGGAATAACATTTGAGGAGTGCAAAGGCATTTTGAAATTTGTTATCAAACTGGATGAGTGTGAGGTTGTAAAGGAAAAGAAAATGGAAAGAGTTACTATTACATTGATGAATGGAGCAATTGATACATCATTGACTGAAGCGAGTTCGAAGTATTTTAGTGTGCAGTCAGAGAAACACATATGGTGGTTAGGCTCGTTCCAGGTATGATCATTTTTTGTTTTATACTTGATTTTGGTCATTGTTTTCAAATCTGTTA
The DNA here is from genome assembly GCF_047967505.1 of Dipteris shenzhenensis. Taxonomy (NCBI): domain Eukaryota; kingdom Viridiplantae; phylum Streptophyta; class Polypodiopsida; order Gleicheniales; family Dipteridaceae; genus Dipteris; species Dipteris shenzhenensis. The sequence goes on along the minus strand of NC_141616.1, from coordinate 41,395,392 downwards.
TAGTAATACTTTTGTTTTCTATAATCTGGCAGGTGAAGACCGAAGACCATGAAACACTAGATTAGGTGTTTCACCACACGGAAATACCAAGAATAATCAAAAGACAAGTGCAAGGCGAGAATCTCCATGTTGCAGGAAAAGGTGATTTTCAAGTAGAGTGGCACATGGCCGGGGATCTTAAAACACTTAAGTGCATGTATAACATTAGTAAAGGAGGCAACTCAAAGTCTCCTTGTCTTTACTGCAAAGAATCAACTCAAGTAATGGATTCAAAATGGTGGAAGAGAGCACCTAATAGAGATAAAGTTGACCCTGACTTCAAGGCCATTCTCGACATTCCACTATGTAATGTTCACATCTGCACATTGCATGGTCTATGTCGAATTATTGAGAAATTGGTATTTTTATATATTGGATTTGCTTGGAAACTCTGTCCCGAAAAAAATAGAAAGGATGCTCTTCAAGCATTGGAAAAAGTGTTATCCGATATAGGTCTGCATGGAGGAGATGTTCAAATCACAAAGGATTTTAAAAAGTCTACCAATGGCAAGGAGGTACCAATCAAGCCCTCTATTGGTGGTGTTAAGGCAAGAAGATTCTTGTCTCGACCCAAACACAGTAAGCAAGTAAGGCAAGGTAGAACAGTTTCAAAGATTAATTATGGATTGTGGAAGCAAGTCCATAATGCTGTGAAAGATCATGAGGCAGATGGGGAAGCATGAAATAGGAAGGCAGAGGTGTGGAGGTCTCTTGATCAACTCTTCATGTTCGGTGACAAAGTAACATGGACAAAGAGTGATTACAAGAACTTTGAGGAGGCAATTAAACATTTTGGAAAGTCAATGAAAGACGCGTGGACAGCTTGCAATATAACTCACTACATGGTAAGGTTCTGTCTTTTTCTTTTACTTAAGTGTGATCCTCTTTTTTTTATTACTTACTATGCATTCTTATGTCTTACAGCATATCATATACAACCACCTTCCCTATTTTGTCAAAAAGTATGGATGCCCAGCTATTTGGTCTACCCAAGGCATGGAGAAGTCTCACTACATGGCACGTAATGCATTTTTTAGACACACACAACACTATGGAGGCAGTCAAAAGGCAAATAGTCTGAAGGAAGTTTTCCAATGGTTTTACCGAGGCATACTACAGAGGTTGCATGCTAAAAGAAAAGTTGCTAGCTCCAAAATCAAGCTTGCTTTTCTTCTAGCCCAAAAGCAAAGACGAAGACAAGCTCTAGACAATTCAATTGCAGCAGAGAGACATAGACAATGGAGGGAATCGAAGATATTTAGAAACCATAAATGGACAAGTAAACATGAATAGGACTCATTTGTAACTTATTGGTGTTATGTCCACATGTTTTTAAACTCATTCAATAGAAATTTTTTTAGTGGAACAAGTGACTCTTGGTGTTATGCATGAAAAGTATTTCTTTTGTGAAACATATGATCTAAACTTAATACAATTTGTTCACAATTTCAATATATTGTTCGTTTAATATTTAACGACACCACTCTATGTAAATGTACGAATCATTTCATCATCAACTTATTAATCATTTATACAAGATCATACCAGATATCAAAGACTTTGTACAAATCAGTTCAAATTTAATATAATGTTTGTGCTATATTTGATGACTAAATCCTATTTCTCCCAGGGCCTGCCGATCGGAACTCTCTTTTTGATCTTGATTGGAGTCTTTTTCTTCTTTATTGGCTTGATGTCGACTGTCTGTTTATCCTTTTCTTCAGCTCTCTCCACCTGTTCCTCTTCTTGGACTGTGTGGCCTGATGCAATCATGGGTGGCTCTCGAAACCTTACGAGCTGGTGTTTTCCATAGCCCTCCAGATATTTGGGCTCCTTAACACCACATGCTAATGCATAAGAAGTGTAAGACAAAAAGTAAGCGGCCCTAGAGGCTTGCTTATTCACATAATCTCCAAATATATCTATGGCAGACAACCTCTCTATCAAAATGATCTTTTCCTTTTGCCATGAAAGAACATGTCCACCTAAGGCCCTGGACAAACATTTTAAGAAGTAAACAATGGCTTCTCCATTGTTGCTCAACTGCCTATGGTAAATCAAGATCTTGGCACTGCCTAGATCATGAATATAATGAGCTAGGCCTGACATTTTGCGAAACCCAACCTGCCTGCTTCCACTTGATCTCTGGAGGAATGTGTCATCCTCAATTTGTAGCTGCCACATATCAAAGGATTGGAGTGAGACAATACACAACCTACAAAAACAAAGTTAAGCAGAAGTCAAAGTATTTCATTTGAAGTACCTTCTCATTTTCATCAGCAACAAGCAGTTCATCTTTCCAAAGATTTATCCCTCTCCCCTCTTGTCCAGCCTCTTCTTTAGGCTTTTCTGTGTATAGTGCTGAGAGATTCATAGCTTCCTGTGTGAGCTGGAAGGCAGCTTCATCTGGCTCTTGGAACTTTTCAGCCTCTTTGAAACAAAATGAAAGGGCCTCTACAGGATCAAAAATTGTTTCCAAAGCTAGTAGTGAATGGTCATCCTCTATGCCAACCTCCTTGTCAAGCCTTGAAGCCTGGGCAATAAGGGAAATGGCATAGTCCTCCCTCAAATTGAACATAAACTCTATATCATGGAGGAAAACATAATCCTTTCCACCAATCAACACACCTGGAAGCATGGGCACCGCATAGTTGCTGCTCTGAACATCAAAATCTTCAACTGGCTCTGCTCCCCTCAGAGTTTTTGTCCTCAGTTGAACAAGGTCAAGAGCAACCACTTGCAGCCCCTCATCCTGAAGGTTGATATCTTCTTCTTGCTCTGCCATTTCTGTGACCAAAGAAACATCCTCCTTTTCCTCTGCTTCAGATGTGTCTTCTTCTTCTATTTCCTACCCTTGTTCATCCAAAGACTCCTGACTGAAGACAATGTACATAAGAAATGCCATGCTTTCCTCCAGCACTCTGCACTTTCTGGTGTGCAAAGTATAGTTGAATTTATATTGATCAGGCAGGCTGTCAAATCTTCTGTTCACATGGTACCTCAGCCTGTCATTGGAGACAATATGATTTATATGCACAAAAACCTTTTCTCCTTCCACAATTCTTCCTGCCTCTGTCAGTTCTTTGAAGGTATCCCAATAGTCTGAAAGAAAATCTTTGTGCTGCTCCAGTACAGAGCTCATTGTGAACTCCATGTTGAAAATACTGTGGTATATATGGAAGTTACTCTGAGCCTTGCATTTGTGAAGAAACTCAAATAGGAGCAAATCTGGAGAATTGTCCTCTTCTGGTTCCATTTGTTTTTTGATGGAAGAATCAGCACTCTGCTCCAGTCTCTTCTTTTTGCCTGTTCAAAAACTTATATACTATGAATTCTATATGCTGACATATCCAATCAGTGAATGCATTGTATATCACCAGATAATTCTTTCATGACATCTCATGACTCACCTGGTGATTGCTGTGGTCTAATAATAGCAGCAAAAAAGTCCAGCTTCCTCTTGAAAGGTGGGGCCTGGGAGCCAGCTGTTCCAAAGCAAAAACATTTCTCATCATCAAGGAAGATTTCCATAGGGCTAAAGATAGCAAATTAATGAGGTAGAAGTGAGAACCAAATCAGACACAGGAATTTGCAGCAAAACGCGATGGGAGACAATTTGGAAAATATAAAGCACTCTCCTCGCATTTTGTTGCAAATTCTCCAGTTCTGTTCATGTGCATGTCAAATCAAACACTAGGTTCATCTCAGTGATTCCTGGACACTATGATCTCATATGCAAGAGAAATGCTGGAGCTGAGTGAAACTTTTCATGAGGAATGTGTCAACAACAGGAATTTGCAGCAAAATGCGATATGGGCTATTTAGAGATTTATAAACCACTCTCCTCGCATTTTGTTGCAAATTCTCAAGTTCTGTTCATGTGCATGTCAAATCAAGCACTAGGTTCATCTCAGTGATTTCTGGACACTATGATCTCATATGCAAGAGAAATAATGGAGCTGAGTGAAACTTTTCATGAGGAATGTGTCAACAATAGGAATTTGCAGCAAAATGCGATATGGGCTATTTAGAGAATTATAAACCACTCTCCTCGCATTTTGTTGCAAATTTCTAGTTTCTATTCATATCCATCTCCAATCTAATTCCTGGGTGATTTACCACATTCTTGGATAGTATAAATTGAAAATGTAACAAGAAGGATGGAGCTGAGTGAAGACATTTGGACATCAAAAATCCAATGGATGGAAGAAATATATGTTAGAAAACATTGAAACCAATCTATAATTCTGACCTTTTTTTTCCTTTTCCATGCTGATGGAGTTGCACTGGTAAATCTCCTGCTCTTTCTCTAGCTTGAACTCTGCACTCTAGGTAACCTAGAGATCTGGCAGTAGTAGTAGTCTTCAGGCAGGTTGCAGTCTGGATGGAGTGTGCTGGGTAGGAAAGGATCAGAGAGAAGGAAATGGAAGATGCGAGGGTCGTGGCAGGGATGAAAGATTGGGAGGCAGGGGAGGGAAGAGTGGTTGTGGTATTGATTATGAAATCATGAATGGCACAAGTTCCAAGGCATAAAGTGTACTTTCACACGTGCCAAATTTCAAACTCCAAGAGATCTGGGTCCCATCCACACGTGTGAAAAACGACTACATTCCACACGTGTGGGATTTAGAAGATGCCTTATTTGTATTTGCACTTATTTGTGGTATCCTATTTTAGACCTCTTGCCCTCCAGTCTCTGCTCTCTTGCCTCCCTACCTCCATACTCTGCAACATCAGCAACAGCACAGGTTCATCCTCAGCACAGGTTCATCCTCAGCACAGCACATCCACAGATAGATTCCAGGTCAGTAACAATGGGTTCTCCCCTTAGTCTCTGCAATCTTCTTGCCTACAATAGAAAAAATCCATCCTACATGGAAATGCATAGACTCAAGTCAAGACAGAGAAATCACTGTAGGAATGCAGATCTTCAAGTGTGATATTTGCATGTGAGGGTAAAACTGTACTTATGGGTTCTCCCTTCAGTCTGTGCACACTTCTTGCCTTCCATAGACTCAATCCATCCTGTATGGTTATGCAAACACCTTCAAATGACTGAAGGCATATTCCAGCATGCTGCCTCATGAATTTGCAACAAAACGCGAGGAGAAGGCCTTAGGAATTTCAAACAGCTAAGATCGCGTTTTGTTGCAAATATTGAAATATTGCTTCATCAACCCCTGTCATTCTGGTTTTGTGACTTCCATAGCTATCCATAGCTGTAATCTTCTTGCATAAACTCCATTCATACTGTATTTAGTTGTAGAGACAGAGAAATCACTGTAGGAATGCACCAGCATGTCATTTCAAAAATTTGCAGCAAAATGCGATGTGGACCTGTTTGGAATTTCAAACTGCTCATATCGCATTTTATTGCAAATTTCTCTATATGGCTTCATCCACCCCTGTGATTGCCTTTTCTTTGTTAAAACATGTTCTCCATGTCTGTGATCTCTTTCCAATCCTTTGTATGCATTTTTTCAGAGTGATGGCAAGAACCAAGTCAACTGCAAGGAAAGTTGGCAAAGGGCCAGGGCTTGCAGCAACAGCAGCTGGGGCAAGTACCAAGAAATTTAGTGTGCCTCCAAAGGGAAGAGCTGCACATGGCAGGAAGGGTAAGCCAATGAGCCTGCTCAAGCAAAAGGCCAAAAGATTGAATCATGGTGCAGGTGTGCTAAGGGAGATCAGGAGGCAACAGAAAGCTATAGGCTTTGCAATACCCAAGGCACCTTTTCAAAGACTGGTGAGAGAAATTTGTGACAGTTGGAACCTTGGGTTCAGGTGGAATAGAACTGCCATTCTTTCCTTACAGGAAATGGCAGAGGATTACTTGGAGAAATATTTTGAAGATGCAATGCTTGTAGCAGCCCATGCTCACAGGGTGACTTTGATGGCCAAAGACTTCAACACTTTGTCCAGAGTGAGATGGAGGTATGACAAGCTTGTTCATCCTGTGGAATGGCAGGACATCAAAATGAGAGACATATTGCTAATTCCACCTACAAGGAAGTTGAAGGTTGATGAGGTAAAGATTGTTGAGGTAACACATCAAAGAACAGAGGGAAGGCTGCTTATGAGGACTCACTGAAGCAGCAAATAAAAGAAACAAAATCTGTTATAGATGTGGAGACTGGAAAGAAGGAGCTACAGATACATAGAAGGTTGCAGGAGCTGGGCCCTGATGTAGTTGTTCATATTGAGGATGAAGTTTCAATGAATGATTTTGACTTGACAAAACAATGCTTAGCAGCATTGGCTCATAAGAATGAGTATTGCTCAGATACTATCATTCTTGCAATGCTCTAGTAAGTGTCTATTATTTTATATTTTTTTCAAATCAATCCTCCTTGTACCTCCTTTATAACCTACCCTAATTATTTTTTGGTCCTATGCAGCATGATGAGAAGCTAGCTTCACCCCTCTGTATAGCATACAGTCCATATTATTGATCCTGCCATTTCTTCTAAATTAAGAGATGCAAAGGAGACTCCCATGAGTATTTCCAGCTGGTTCAAACACTGCAATTTTGAAGTAATTGATGTTTTGCTACTTCCATACCATAGCAGGTATGTGGGTGACTACTTCTTTTAAGATTCTTCTTTAAGATTGGGAACTCTTGTAGCCTTTGATTTCCTTATGCTTTTTTCCTTATGCAGTGACCACTGGAGTTTTGTTTCTATTGACATCCAGTAGAAGCAATGCTTTCTATTCAACTCTCTTAAAAACACACACAGAGAGCTGAAATTGTAAGTGCTGTGTGTGCTTTTTGAACTTAAAACTTCATTATTTTGATATCATACTAACTAAATTATACATATTGCAGTTGTATTAGAAGGCTTTTAGATGCATTGGATCACTGTCCTCCAAATGTCTCTCTTTTGGATTCAATAGAGCCAATAAGTCTAGAGGTAAAAAGTCTATTAAATGCTATGTCTTTGAACTTATTGAATATTTTTTTTTTGTGCTGATGCTAACAGTTTCTAACATATCTTTCTAACTGTACAGACACCACAACAAAATGATTCAAGTAGTTGTGGATGGAGAGTGCTGATCAATGCAAAATATATACTTTCAAGCTACTTTGAGAAGGAACAGCCAGACCTTGTAAGGAAAAATACTTTTCATTTAGCTTGAAGATAATTCATAATGATACAAAGTGTTCTAAATTATCCTCTGCCATTGCAGATGAAAGAGGATAGCTTCAGCTCCAACTATGTACATAATTTTAGAGCTCATACAATTTGGAGGTTTTTCAGCTATGCCTCCCCCAAACCTATTGTACCAGCTACTGTGGAGCTGGGTGAAAGCTCTAAAGTACAAGAAGGTGTCATACACCTTGATGCCACAGATGAAGCACCTAATGCTGAGGACCAGAAGCCACAGGAGCAATCACATAGTGCTAAGGAGGAGCAGACACAGGAGCAAAGACCTGCTGCTGATGTTGTTGAGGAGAAGGTGGAGAAGCAGCAAAGAGATGCTCCTGGGGCAGTGGAGGAGACAATGGAGCAACACCAACATACTGCACAGGACAGGATGGAGCAGCAGAGAAAAGATCCTCCAAAAAATGTAGAGCAGCCTCTGGATCAAGCTGTACATAAATAGAAAATGGATTTCAGAAATATGTTCTACATATTTAACTAAACAGTTCTGTACAAAATCTTACTTGATTGAATACAAAACCTTTGTTTATGGAGTCTGTGTTATCTCAATTTTTAAATTTTCGATGTCTTTGCATTTTATGGAGCTCTCTCTTCTTTTGAGCAACTGCAAAAAAGCAATATGAATCAGAGTGGTAAATTAAACTAATAGCAATGCTTAATGAGACTAGGATAAATCAGATGGTGTACCTTTCTTCTGTTGTAGATAAATAAAAAGTCGTTTGAGATAGAACCTTCTGTCTCAAACAGAATGTCACTGCGCAATTGAGCTAAGGAGCAACATTCTCTTAATGAGATATTGACTAGCACGTCACCATTCTCAACAACATCAATATCAATAAGTTTATTTTCTGCACCAAAAGACTCTTCATCTTGATCCATTGGGACTAGTTTTGTGCCTAGCATTCGACTGCGCTTGTAATAAAAAGAGAAAATAAAATTTTGTGATGCAACTATGTACTTCAGTTGCATAGAAGGTTGGACAACCTCACAAAGCACTGAACTACATGTCTTCTTATCCCAACCTTTATCCAAAAATTGTGGCATGCATGCCGAATTTGTTGCTTTAACTGTGAACATTGTTTTTGAAACCTTCACTGGAAAGGTATTAAACAAGTCCACAAAAATTGTGAGAGGCATGCATAAAGAAATTTTTACTATCCTAGTGGCAATATTGGGCCTCAGAGCTTTCTGTACTTCTGTAAAAAGCTTCGCCCTATATGCCTCTGTAACACTAGAATGTGGGTGAGGCCAATCCACTGAATTCCACGCCGGAAGGTCTTGTTTTATTAATACACCATGTGTGTTAGCTTTGTCCAGCAACTGATAAAAATGATTAGTAAAAAATATACCCGATTGAGCTAGCTCTGTTGCACATCGACCTTGGTATTGTTGTTCTCCTATCGATCCATGCAGAACATCTATAAATCCCATAATACAATCGATGTTTTGCCATGTCTCATACGATGAAGGATATAAATCTGAAATAAAACAACACAAGAATGTCAATAAGCTAAGAGAGAAAGCTTCATCTTAAAAATCCATACACCTCGTAAAGAAAAAAACCACAATAGAAAAATATACAATTAGGCCTTTTTTGCGGAAGATTTTTTGGATAGTCTCGCAAGACAAGTTCTTTATGCATGTAAACGTGCTGAATCAAAACTTCTTTCACGGATATCTTCCCTTTGGTGATTTTAAAATCTCGTACTCTTCCCTTCCACGAGGCCAAGAAAATGTTTTTTGTCTGGGGTCTTTTTCTTTTGCTAGGTTGCATGAGCACCCATGCTCCTTTCGAAACACTAAACCTTTCCCAAGTTCCTTCCGTTTTGACTGTACTTGAATTCTCTATCGACGAAATAGAAGAAGCAGGTCGACGGGGTAAGGATGTTTGGTATAATTCTGCCTTCGTAGCATTATCATCCACAGAGCGTCTTCCACAAGAACGGCCGTGGTTTTGGTTCACCATGGAGATTTTCTGAATCTGTAACAATAGCAAAGTAATGTAACTAAGATAACAATTTGAAGTTTCAAGAAAGAGAAAGTGGGCAGACAGACAGTTGACAAGAAACATCTTACTCTACGCCAAACAGGATCAAAGGAGCAGTTTTAGAAAAGAAATGCTGCTGCACAATGAGGCAATGGTGTAGAATGGTAGACCTTTCGCATGAAAGGCGGCACAACATTTCAAAGTTCAAAGGAAGGTGGAAGCGAGAAGGCCCTTGTCAGATAAAATGTCAGTTTAGATTCTATATTCTTGTCCAAAGATCTTCTGAGAATAAAAAACCAATCTCCACATTAATGTAGCACGCTTGTACCTACATAAAGTATTGTTTCTTTTTTCTATTTTCTCTTATTTTCGTGAATTTTCAACGTTACGTTGGCCCTCTATTGATTGGTTGAGAGCTTATTTTTCCAAACCGTAAAAGGCCCCAAAATGAGCTCCCTTTTTTCCTAATGCTAATCGTGGGTGCTACAAATGTGGGTCATAAGGATGCAATGGACATCTCCAAACATTGGAAGGGAAGGATCTTAGATTTTGAAATTTCTCCTGGCAGTAACACAATGACACAAGTATATATTCAGCATGTCTTTACCCATGCGTTTAACATATACGTGCATCCAAATGTAGGAATTCCAAATCGTAGGCCCAATTGTAAGTTTTTCAAAGTGTACTAGTACTTCAGTTACTTTTTAGAGTATTTGCATTTATTTGGGAACTTCGACACAACTATCTTATGCCTTGTATTTGTTTTGTAGACTTATATTCATCTACTTACAAAGAGTGGGAGCCTGCAACCCTGGGGCGCCAACTCCCTTTACTAAGAAAACCTATCAAAATCTTGAGTATGAGATGAATTTGACAATATGCCATGAATAGAAATTATTCAAATGAACCTGGTTGTGTTTTGCACTAAAAGAGCTTCAAATATGTCTACCTTGAAATTTGGGTGACACATAAAAAAGTAATACTAATTTGAAAGGAGATGGATTTTCATATTTTAGTGTATTTTTTATTTTACCCCCCTCATCCAAAATACCCCCCCTTGGGCCTCACATATTATGAAAAATATGTACAAATCTTAAAATCTTGCATATTTTTCAAGGTATATACCTTATATTTTATGGGAGGGGGGATATGAAATTTTCATATTTTTCCCTTGCATATTTGAAAATTTTTAAGGAAATCCATGTATATTATGTATAAACCTTGTCCCCCCCCATACCCAGGATTTTGGACGAGGGTAGTAACATATTACATATTGACTTGGCACCCCAGCATGCATAACTACGGTGTTGCATGTCCTCCATGTTGAGATCGGGAGTCTTCAGTATGAAGGTTGCACACCATCATAATTAAAAAAGAACGGGATCTTCTTCTATGACTCAATGTTCATTGTGCCAGATGAAGAAGGACAATATGGTAGATTAGAATCTCTTCCCTTGCCCTATTTTGATAGTCCAGAATGGCCGCTTTCAAGTGTGGAGATAAGTGAATCATATAGAAATAGAATGTTTAATGATGTGAGAAATGCTATGAAGCCATCTACTGGTGGAAGAAATGCTAGGTTGAGCTGGTTTCTTCCATTTCCATGCTTTGTTGATTTCTTTGCAAGTTGTAGGCAATTAAGGAAAACAAAGATTACTTACACTTGCAAGAGCTTAGAAATGGACGCTGTCTGAGCTATTGACAACAATGACAATGGATGGACAACAAGAAAATGTCATGCTGAAGATTTAGTACAATGTCGATTGAACACTTCGGATGCGACATTTCGGTGAGCAAATCTTACAATTCTTGTTTGTATAAAAAATGATCAAGATACTATGTATTAATAGATCCCAAATTTTGTAGGTATTTCATTAGAAGGAAAAATCTCTGCATGACTTTCACATATAGAATGTTTAGATGGAAGAAAATGCAATGGAAGCAATGGATGATGATCTACGCAATGGGACTCACAGTCCTATTATCGAGGTATCAATTTATCGGCAAGGACATCCTGATCTAATGTTGGAATTGGAACAGGAGTGGACCATGCGATTTATGAGGAAAGAATTGTAGTTGGCAACAGCAAGCCCTCCCCAAGACTATTATTTTAGACTTGATAATTGCAAAGTTAGATATAGGGATGAGACAAGTATCCTTTGTAAGAATTGTTTCCCCCCCCCCATACTCTAGAGATAGTAGAGACATGATGGCAGGTATTTCATAATATCTAGTTTCTTGGATCCTTAGTGCTTCAACAATGCACTTGGCAATGAGGCATTGTTAACCACAAAAGGGAGTCCAGTTGGACACTGTAGTAGTTGACGCACTCCGCGATGAGGCAAAACAGGTATGTAGCTTTGCTAGCTTCATCATGTGATTCAAAATCATTAGTATAATTCTAGGTTCCATTTTAGCAACAACAAAAATCATTGCTTTGTCTTCAATTAGTAGGGAATAAAAAATAGGGTTTAGGGTTTAGAGTACAAAACCCAACCAAATTTTACGACTTTAAACCTAGGACATCTTGCCACTACCACTTGCCCCTACCACTCCATTTCTGGAAACAATAAGGGTTATGGTTTTGTAGTTTAGAAAAATAATATTTTAAAAAAATCATATTTGGGAGGCCACTGAGACCCTCGCAACCATGTGCATCATTTTTATGCAAAAAAATCCGTATAGACACTAGTCTCTAGTCGCAGAATGTCAGATCTTGGGCTTGCAAGGGGTTTTTTTGCATAAAAATGATACACATGGTTGCTAGGGTCTCAATGGACTCTAGGGATGTTTTTATCGAAGCTATGATTATATGTTAATATAAAATATTGGCGAAAGTTTTCAAGCTCATTTTTTAAGTTTCACAATATTGGTAGAATATATTACTTTTTTATATATTTTCTTTTAAATTTTGAAGGAATAAATGTAAACCTTGGCGAATGTTTGAAGCATTTATTTTTCTTAGGGCATATCAACTTTCGACACCAATATAAAAGTTTAGCTTCTTTACAAAACTAACTTGAAAAAATCATCCATGATGGCCTCCCAAATTTGATTTTTAAAAAATATTATTTCTCATCTGTGAAAAACCCTTATTCTTATTAATTCCTGTTTTATTAATTTATATAATCTTTGGGTTTTGATGTGATATGTTGGTTGCAGGATATCTTATGGGTTGATGAATATATCGGATGCAAGGGTGAAACCAGAGAGTCTTTTGGTGGGAGGATGGCTTCGATCGACCACTACATCAACAGAGTGGTTCAACACATTTTGGTGTTCCATCGACAATGATCGCCAGATGGAAAGATGAATATCATGAAGTTCAGGGTCCTCAGTTGGATGGTGAAGATGAGGCCCATCCATCCTACTGCAAATCGTGTTGTTCTGGTTCGGCATAATGTAGCTTTATTTTTGTTCTCAGACACATGATCCGGTACTCTCCATAGTATCATAGCTATTGCAAGGCTAGCTGCTGGAATTATAGATCCTGAGGTTATAGAGAATGAGATTGTGCAAGCAAATAAGGGATTTGAGCCAAGCAGGAAGAAGTGTAGACTAGAGTAGCTTGTGCGTTCAAGTGGGTGCTCTTTGTAATATTACTCTATGTCAATAAAGAATACCATTTTCCAATTATTTCCTCTTCCCGCTACAGAACATTGTTTCCTTTTCCATGTTAAGTAAAATTGACTATTATTTTCTTTTGCATGTTCTATTGAGATTTGATGTTTATTATTTTGTTTTGCTATTGTATACGTCATGAGAAAGTCTTTCATAAGTAAATTGAGATTGCATGTAAGTAAATTAATAGATTGCAAATACACTGAAAATAAATTTGAGATTGCACATACAAAGACAATTTAAAAACAAACATTTTATTATATTAAAAAGAGGCTGATACAAGATAGATGCTCGTAGGCAGAGTACATGAACTCTAACTATTGCCCAAGGCAGAGCATACAACATCCCTAAGTGCCCTTGGGATTCCTAAGACGGACAATAAAGTGCATGTCTGAGGCAGTCACCGTGACCCTTTTCCTATGGATGGCAGCCAGTTGGGTGTCATCCATGAGGTCTACTAGGTAGTGTTGGTTCATGGATTGAACAATGAGGCAAAGATGAATCACAATGAACACTTCTTTATTCATGAGTGGTTACACATATATAGGCAATTGCCTCCATGTTGGTAGATCCCAGATCCACAATCATCTCCATGATTAGCTCAATCAGTTATCTCCTATGATCACTCCAAATCCACACATCACACCAACCTGACATACCTAACTGCCAAGTCACTAGAACCTTCTAGCACACCTACACTCACACACTCCTAGCATAGGACTCCTAGCCCATAGGCACACACACACATACATCAATTTTTCCTTCATTTCCCCCCACAAATTGATGAACTCATCCCTTAGCAGTAGTACATGGGATGCTCCATGGCTTGCCCACCATCATGTGGCAACACACATAGCCCCAACCTGTGACTCACTCCTAGGACTCTTGGTTTACAACTGAGAGATAGACAATGACTATGTATGGAAATCCCCATGAGTCCAACAAGGAAAAAATCTCAAACAAAAGACTAACAATCATTTAAGGATGGACTATCCATGGTAGAGAACCATTATTGACCTCGCACACAAATAACTTAGAAAACATATGGGTCCTCACCCTTGTCAAAATTGACTTGGGTGGTGTAAGCAGTGAGAGCTTTAACATCCTCTGGTTCTTCTTCTTCTTCTATCTTTGCTTCTTCCATCTCTTCTTTACATAGCATTCTTTTTCAAAATGTCCAGGTTTTCCACAAAAGTTGCAGTTCATTTTGCTCTTGCCCTTGAAGTTGCTTTTGGCCAAATATGCCCCATGTTCTTTGTAGTCATTTCTTTGTTTGATTTTCCTTTCCTCTTCCAAGAGGGATGCCTCAATTTCCACCAAACTAATCTCTAGTATATTGGTGAGTGTGGTGACAATAGTGCCATATTCCTCAATTAGTCCTTTAAGTAAGATAGCAATTACAATGTCTTCATCAAGATTAAACTTAACACCTATTTCATTAATTTTGGACTTTTTCTGTTCTTTTTGGACGAAGCCCAAAAATCCTTCCTAAATGAAAACACTGCTTTGTGAAAATATCCTTCCCAAATCAAAATTTTACTTTCTAAAAATATTCTTCCCAAATCAAAAGTTCACTTTGTGGCACTATCATATTCACATAAAAATATTGTTTTTTCAATCTATACTTTTGCACCAACATGCAAGAATTTGAAATAATCCTGTATTAGAAATTCTAGCTATATCTAAGTTATTTGTTAATTTAATTATTTTTAATATTTTTCCTTGACGTTTTTCCTTAACGTGATAAATTTATAAATCCATGAAAGGAGACTTAAATATTTCATGAAAATAACATTGTCACTCGCAATATGCACAAAATTTTTAAAACTTTTAATAAATAGAAAAAAGACATGATGCCATAAGACCCAAGTTTTTTATTGAACCAAAGAGGTACAATAGCAATTATAGCTATTATTATATGATTACATTGATAGACGTTGCTCTCAGCTAGAGTCTTTATATCCAAAATGATATAGATTGAACATATGTTTACAATTTAAATTGTTGCTCTTAAAGAGCCTCAATTTGTGCCATCTACATAATTTGACTCCCCATTGTCTTATTGCTCAATGTCATGACAGTCCCTTGCCAGGTGCCATCTGCATAATTTGACTCCCACTTGTCTTGCCAAGCCTTGCCCCTTGGGTGCATTGACTCCCCATTGTCTTATTGCTCAATGCGATAGTCCCTAGCATTAACTCCCTATTGTCTTGCCAAGCCTTGACCATTGGGTGACATCCAGTGAAAAATACAGGTGCCATCTGCATTAACTCCCACAAGTTGTCTTGCCAAGCCTTGCCCCTTGGGTGCATTGACTCCCCATTGTCTTATTGCTCAATGTGATAGTCCCTTGCCAGGTGCCATCTGCATTAACTCCCTATTGTCTTGGCAAGCCTTGATCCTTGGGTGACATCCAGTGCATATTTTGACTCTTATTTGACATAGGAGGTGATGACTCTGATTATAATTGTCTTGGATTGGCTTCTTGCCTAGTACCCAAATAAAATCCTTCAATGGACTTCAATACAAAGCTTTAATCATGGACATTCTTCATTTGTGTTGTCTCCTTCTACTTCCTCCATGACGAGCATCCTTAAAAATTCGTGTATATGCAAAATAGTTTGCTGTGGTATTTTTATTTTTCCTTCTACCTCATATCCCATGCGCTTCTTTGATTTCTTTGCCCTTGAATGCCAAGACACTATGATTGTCTCCGTCGAAACTTGAGAGACCGCTTCATCATTTGGGACCCACTCCTTCATTATACAATTAGTATACAATGTGTTGTTATCCATATTCTCCTTCCTGCCCTTTGGCTCATACCATACCGCTGTAAATGTTGTAGCTCTCCCTTGGTCATCTCTTTGCACATCAACTACTTTTGCAACCCAAAACTTCACATTCTCATATTCATCATCTGATGGCCGAACCACAACAAAACAATCGACCTCTATATCTACTTGTGGCATAAACTCACTCTTCTTCGGTCCACAATATGGATGTGGGAGTAATGATACAAATTCATTTTCAAAGACTGGAGCTGGGCACAAATCGTTATGAACATTTGGCCGAAACATATTGCATTCTTCCTTGACATCCTTTGAGCCTCGCATTCTCTCAAGGTCCTTTATTAAATTTCGTGTCTTGTTAATTACAGTGGTAGTGTGTTCTCTCCAAGTAGGCTTCGAATCAGGATATCTCCGGAGCATTTCCTCTTTGTATGTAATAAATGCTTTTAATCCTTCTATTTCACAGTTAGACCTCTCATTGAATTCTTGTATAGGAGCCCATGTTGGATACCTTTCCTTGCTGGGAATTGAAGTTAAGAGACTGTAAGGTTCTTTAGGTTCCCATTTTGTATCATGAGAATACTGTTGCCATTGCATTACAGGTTTTTCATCTTTAAAAACAAAACGAAAGTAGTGTGGATTGGTATGACATGTCAATGCATCACCACCCGTTTGTATGAAAGGTAGAATGAAGCTCTTCCAATCATACATTCTTTCGAGCCTCTCACATACTGTACTTTCCTTACGACCACCAACTTGCCTGCCACATCTTCTTACCAAGTCATCTATTGTCTCCACATCCTTGCATTTAAGCTCCCTTGAGACTATGCTAAAAACCTAATCGATATCCTCATGTGTGTATGTCCAACATACAAAAATCCACATTCGACCTCATTGAAGATTCGATGAGCAACTAGCATGGACCAGAATGCAAACATGAGTACATTCTTATTTTCTCGCGAGCAATTATCAACTTGTATTCTCAAAGTCGGTGGTAGGCGATCTTTTTCTGCATGTATATTGCGAATTGCCTTCATAATAGATGGTACAACTTGATTGCTATCATGTAGATGCAAGGAATCAATCCATATATCTGCAAAGAACTTAATTCCATGCACTAACACTCCACAAAGATGTGTCTTTAGAAAGTGCTTTCCTTGTAATCTAGGTGGAGTGGCAACAAAATGAGGCAATGTTGTTGTATTCTGATCCATGCCATCTACAATAAGGCACATGTAGTCATCGGGATGCAAAATAGCTTGCTCCTTCCAAAATGCATATTTTTGTCTGGAATGTCGAATAAGGTCATGATGAGATTTTCGGTTTTTTTTGTATAATTCCCTTTGATTTGGACATGTTGCACTCTCAATCGCTCGCTTTAAATCATCACAGACATTGCACTTTGACATTTTTTGCCTCCTTGGGATTTTAACATATCCAAAGTTCTTCTTCCAAAGAGAATACAAAGTATGAGAAGAAGCTACGGCATCCCCTCTTTGCCTTTGCTTTTCTGCAATAGAGTCAAATACTTCGAGCTTTGTCAAGCCCATTGGAAGGTGCATTTCAGTGATCGCGTCACCGTTAGGGAGTTTGGTAGATATATGGGGTTGAGGTAAAGCATTTTCATGTATGAAGTCTTGCAAAATTGCTACTGCCCTGACAGTTGAGATTCTTGATTTAGACCTTCCTCTATTACCGTGAATGCTAAATTTGTTGCCGCCCTTTGCCTTGGTGACTAAATCCCACTATGTACCATGGGATAATCCAATAATATTGCGATATGCCTTATTGTAAATCCTTTTTCCATTTACGAGAGATTTTACCTTTTGTCTTGAACTTAGCCTTTTATTGCCATTCTGAAGAAAGCAAGAGAGACTTGTGAGAAGGTATTCATTTCTTTCGCTTCCTCTTCTTTGCCACACGTGTCCTCTACATTCCCTGATGTCTGCAAGATCAATGAAGCGCATACATCTTCGCTTGCAACATAGATATCCCAAGGCATTTAACATACAGTTCTCCTCCTTCATTACTCTCTTCCTCTTTGGTTGCTTTTGTGGATCTGCCTGGATTCGCTTTCTCTTCATGCATATGTATGACCGTTTTCGTTCCCCGTGCACGTTGTTATCTGTATTTATGGACTTCTTCTCCTCACATTTGTTTGTAACCAAGCATCCATGATTGGTCGTTGCATCCTTGTCCATATCACAATCAAAGTTAAATATTGAATAATCCTCTGTTGATCTCATCCTCGTTTTTAACATACTCCTAGGACCATTCAATGAATTCAATATTCTACGAGAGTATTGAGAACCTTGAATCTCTTCCACTCCTGAGAGAACATCACTAATTGGGACATCTTGCATGGCTTTCACAAATCCACAAGCTTGATTGACACCAGGTTTGTTAATATGCATGAACTCATCCACACTTGACAAGACATCGCTATTGAAACCTTTGCCCTTCTCACTGTGCAAGAATTCATCCACCCCAGATAAGGCTTCTCTTCTAAAATCATTTTGTTTCTCGGAACCAATGAACTCATCCACTCCAGATAAGATGTCACTTCTATAATTGAGTATATTGAAATCATCCACATTTGAAGTGATAGAGCCTGGCACATGGGCACACTTTTTAGGTCCTTTAATATTATAGTATACCTTGTCTTTATCATTGAAAACCATGTGCCTCTTTCTCATGTTTAAAAATTGCATGCTCCATCTCATATTCTTGCCTACCTCATAGTAGGGATCACATAAGGATGTTATGTTATCAACCATACCATCATCAGTGACTTTTAGAATCCTCATCTGTGCAAATGACCATTGCTCCACTTGTTCAAATCCCAATACTTCACCTTCTGCTATAGTCTTATTTGCAAATGATCTCATTTGTAAAATGTCCCCTATAGTAAAATCCAAGGTGGTGCACTTTGTATTCTTGATAATGTCTGTTGCATAAGTCTCATCTTTGTCCCATGCTATAAATGATTTGTTGGATGTATTGTAGGGCATAACATCTCCAAGTGTTTCCATATCTCCACATTTACACTTTAGCTCAACATGTGCGCTAAGAATCTTTGATACAGTAACTGCCACCTTATCTTCGCCAAGTCTTCGAAAGTGGCAAACTGAATTGGGATCACTATCATGGATTGTAGCAAATGCAACTACTTCTCTTTTGCTACATAAAATCACATCCATCCTTGGAACAAAATCTATAGCCATCTCCTTTGTGAGAGTCCTTCACAAGCAAGCTGCAATAGCAACAATTACATAAATATTAGTCTCTTTCTAATAATCTACTCATTTATTATAATTTTTAATTAGTACTTAATTTATTGGTGGGAGAAGTTATCCGATCAAGTACTCATCAGATGGACATGCCAAGTTATCCTTTGCATGGTCGATCGAGCATTAAATACTATTTTTGCTCTAGTGTCATGCACATCCTTAAAAAAACACGAGCCTGCTAGGTATGTTATCCAATCAAGCACTTATGGAATGGGTGTGCCACTTGGCATGTAAGTCAATTCCACCTAGTTGAAGGTGTATGCAAAGTATTGTGCCCATCGGATATGCTTTGCATTGTCGATCAAGCATAAAACACCGTTTTTGCCTTAGTGTCATGCACAACCATGAAAAAACACGGCCCTAAGTGTGTTAATCAAACAAGTACTTATTGTATGGGGGCTCCACTTTTCACGCAAGTCTGTTTCAACTAGGTTGAGATGCATGCAAAGTATTGCCACCATCGGATATGCTTTGCATGGTCGATTACGCATTATACAACGTTCTTCCCGTAGTGATATGCACATTTGCAAAAAAACACACCCTTAGGTATATTATCTAACCAAGTACTTATCGGATGGGTGTGCCTCTTTGACAGAATTTCAATACCACCTAGGTTAAGGCATAGGAAAAGTATTGTTCCCATCGGATATGCTTTGCATGGTCGATCGAGCATTAAATACTATTTTTGCTCTAGTGTCATGCACATCCATTAAAAAAACACGCTGCTAGGTGTGTTATCCGATCAAGTACTTATGCGATGGGAATGCCACTTTGCATGTAAGTCAATTCCACCTGGTTGAAGGTGTGTGCAAATTATTGTGCCCATCGGATATGCTTTGCATTGTGGATCAAGCATAAAACACCGTTTTTGCCTTAGTGTCATGCACAACCATATAAAAACATAGCCCTAGGTGTGTTATTCAAACAAGTACTTGTCGGATGGGGGCTCCACTTTGAACGCAAGTCCCTTTCAACTACATTGAGGTGCGTGCAAAGTATTGTCACCATCAGATATGCTTTGCATGGTCTATCACGCATTATACATCATTTTTTCCCGAGTGATATGCACATCTGCAAAAAAACACGCCCTTAGGTGTGTTATCTGACCAAGTACTTATCGGATGGGTGTGCCTCTTTGAGAACATTCCAATACCACCTAGGTTGAGGCATACGAAAAGTGTTGTGCCCATCGAATATCCTTTGCATGATCGATCGAGCAATAAATACTATTTTTGCTCTAGTGTCATGCACATCCGTAAAAAAACACGCTGCTAGGTATGTTATCCGATCAAGCACTTATGGGATGGGAGTGCCACTTTGCATGTAAGTCAATTATACCTAGTAAAAGGTGTGTGCAAAGTATTGTGCCCATCGGATATGCTTTGCATTGTCGATCAAGCATAAAACACCGTTTTTGCCTTAGTGTCATGCACAACCATGAAAAAACACGGTCCTAGGTGTGCTAATCAAACAAGTACTTATCGGATGGGGGCTCCACTTTGCAAGCAAGTCCGTTTCAACTACAAAAAGTGTTGTGCCCATCGGATATCCTTTGCATGGTCGATCGAGCATTAAATACTATTTTTGCTCTAGTGTCATGCACATCCGTAAAAAAACACGCTGCTAGGTATGTTATCCGATCAAGCACTTATGGGATGGGCGTACCACTTTGCATGTAAGTCAACTCCACCTAGTTGAAGGTGTGTGAAAACTATTGTGCCCATCGGATATGCTTTGCATTATCGATCAAGCATAAAACACCGTTTTTGCCTTAGTGTCATGCACAACCATGAAAAAACATGGTCCTAGGTGTGTTATTCAAACAAGTACTTATCGGATGGGGGCTCCACTTTGCACGCAAGTCCGTTTCAACTACTTTGAGGTGTGTGCAAAGTATTGTCACCATCGGATATGCTTTGCATGGTCGATCATGCCTTATATACCATTTTTTCTCTAGTGATATGCACATCCGCAAAAAAACATGCCCTTAGGTGTGTTATCTGACCAAGTACTTATTGGATGGGTGTGCCTCTTTGAGAACATTTCAATACCACCTAGGTTGAGGCATACGAAAAGTGTTGTGCCCATCGGATATCCTTTGCATCGTCGATCGAGCATTAAATACTATTTTTTCTCTAGTGTCATGCACATCCGTAAAAAAACACGCTGCTAGGTATGTTATCCGATCAAGCACTTATGGGATGGGAGTGCCACTTTGCATGTAAGTCAATTCCACCTATTTGAAGGTGTGTGCAAAGTATTGTGCCCATCAGATATTCTTTGCATTGTCGATCAAGCATAAAACACCGTTTTTGCCTTTGTGTCATGCACAACCATATAAAAACACAGCCGTAGGTTTGTTATTCAAATAAGTACTTATCAGATGGGGACTCCACTTTGCATGCAAGTCTGTTTCAACTACGTTGAGGTGCGTGCAAAGTATTGTCACCATCGAATATGCTTTGCATGGTCGATCACGCATTATACATCATTTTTTCCCTAGTGATATGGACATTCGCAAAAAAACACGCCATTAGGTATGTTATCTGACCAAGTACTTATCAGATGGGTGTGCCTCATTGAGAACATTTCAATACCACCTAGGTTGAGGTGTACGAAAAGTGTTGGGCCCATCGGATATCCTTTGCATGGTTGATCGAGCATTAAATACTATTTTTGCTCTAGTGCCATGCACATCCGTAAAAAAACACACTGCTAGGTATGTTATCCGATCAAGCACTTATGGGATGGGTGTGCCACTTTGCATGTAAGTCAATTCCACCTAGTTGAAGGTGTGTGCAAAGTATTGTGCCCATCGGATATGCTTTGCATTGTCGATCAAGCATAAAACACCGTTTTTGCCTTAGTGTCATGCACAACCATGAAAAAACACGGTCCTAGGTGTGTTATTCAAACAAGTACTTATGGGATGGGGGCTGTACTTTGCACGCAAGTCCATTTCAACTACGTTGAGGTGCGTACAAAGTATTGTCACAATCGTATATGCTTTGCATGGTCAATCATGCATTATACACCATTTTTTATTGAGTGATATGCACATCTGCAAAAAAACACGCCCTTAGGTGTGTTATCTGACCAAGTACTTATCGAATGGGTGTTCCTCTTTGAGAACATTCCAATACCACCTAGGTAGAGGCGTACAAAAAGTGTTGTGCCCATTGGATATCCTTTGCATGATCGACTGAGCAATATATACTATTTTTGCTCTAGTGTCATGCACATCCGTAAAACAAAAACACGCTACTAGGTATGTTATCCGATCAAGCACTTATGGGATGGGAGTGCCACTTTGCATGTAAGTCAATTCCACCTAGTTGAAGGTGTGTGCAAAGTTTTGTGCCCATCGGATATGCTTTGCATTGTCGATCAAGCATAAAACACCGTTTTTTCCTTAGTGTCATGCACAACCATGAAAAAACACGGTCCTATGTGTGTTAATTAAACAAGTACTTATCGGATGGGGGCTCCACTTTGCACGCAAGTCCGTTTCAACTACATTGAGGTGCGCGCAAAGTATTGTTACCATCAGATATGATTTGCATGGTTGATCACGCATTATACACCGTTTTTTCCTGAGTGATATGCACATCCGAAAAAAACACGCCCGTAGGTGTGTTATCTGACCAAGTACTTATCGGATGGGTGTGCCTCTTTGAGAACATTTTAACACCACCTAGCTTGCAGTGTAGGAAAAGTGTTGTGCCCATCGGATATCATTTGCATGGTCGATCGAGCATTAAATACTATTTTTGCTCGTGTCATGCACATCTGTAAAAAAAACACGCTGCTAGGTATGTTATCAGATCAAGCACTTATGGGATGGGTGTGCCACTTTGCATGTAAGTCAATTCCACCTAGTTGAAGGTGTGTGCAAAGTATTGTGCCCATCGGATATGCTTTGCATTGTCGATCAAGCATAAAACACTGTTTTTGCCTTAGTGTCATGCACAACCATGAAAAAACACGGTCCTAAGTGTGTTAATCAAACAAGTACTTATCGAATGGGGGCTCCAGTTTGCACGCAAGTCTGTTTCAACTAGGTTGAGATGCGTGCAAAGTATTTTTACCATCGGATATGCTCTGCATGGTCGATTACGCATTATACAACGTTTTTCCCGTAGTGATATGCACATCCGCAAAAAAACATGCCCTTAGGTATGTTATCTGACCAAGTACTTATCGGATGGGTGTGCCTCTTTGCGAACATTTCAATTCCACCTAGGTTAAGGTATAGGAAAAGTATTGTGCCCATCGGATATGCTTTGCATGGTCGATCGAGCATTAAATACCATTTTTGCCTTAGTGTCATGCACATCTATAAAAAAACACGTTGTTAGGTGTGTTATCCAATCAAGTACTTATGCGATGAGAATGCCACTTTGCATGTAAGTCAATTCCACCTAGTTGAAGGTGTGTGCAAAGTATTGTGCCCATCGGATATGCTTTGCATTGTCGATCAAGCATAAAACACCGTTTTTGCCTTTGTGTCATGCACAACCATATAAAAACCACGACTGTAGGCGTGTTATTCAAATAAGTACTTATCGGATGGGGGTTCCACTTTGCACGCAAGTCTATTTCAACTACGTTGAGGTGAGTGTCAAGTATTGCCACCATCGGATATGCTTTGCATGGTCGATCACGCATTATACACCATTTTTTCCCTAGTGATATGGACATCCGCAAAAAAACACACCCTTAGGTGTGCTATCTGACCAAGTACTTATCGGATGGGTGTGCCTCATTGAGAACGTTTCAATACCACCTAGTTTGAGGCATACGAAAAGTGTTGTGCCCATCGGATATCCTTTGCATGGTCGAACGAGCATTAAATACTATTTTTGCTCTAGTGTCATGCACATCCGTAAAAAAACACGCTACTAGGTATGTTATCCAATCAAGAACTTATGGGATGGGCATGCCACTTTGCATGTAAGTCAATTCCACCTATTTGAAGGTGTGTGCAAAGTATTGTGCCCATCGGATATGCTTTACATTGTCGAACAAGCATTAAACACTGTTTTGGCCTTAGTGTCATGCACAACCGTTAGAAAATGTGGTCCTAGATGTGTTATTCAGCTAAGTACTTATGGTATGGGCACGCCACTTTGCATGTAAGTCAATAATATCTAGGTTGAGATGTGTGCAAAGTATTGTGATGATCGCATATGCGTTGCATTGTCGATTAAGCATAAATCAGCGTTTTTGCCTTAGTGTCATGGACAACAACCAATAAAAAACATGGTCCTAGGTGTGATATTCTAAAAAGTACTTATTGAATGGGCATTCCACTTTGCATGGAATACCATACCACCGCTTTTGAGGCACGTGCAAAGTATTGTGCCCATCGGATATGCTTTACATGGTAGATTGAGTATTAAATACCGTTTTTGGCCTTGGTGTCATGTACAACCGTCAAAAAACACGATCATAGGTGTATTTTTCAAACAAGTACTTATCAGATGGGGATGCCACTTTGCAAACAAGTCAATACTGCCTAGGTTGAGGAACGTGCAAAGTATTGTGTCCATTGGATTGCTTTGCATAGTCGATCTCACATTATACACCATTTTGTTCCTAGTGTTATGCACAATCGTCATAAAATACGTTTGGAGGTGTGTTATCCGAACAAGTACTTATGGGATGGGTGCACCACTTTGTATGAAAGTCAATACGACCTAGGTTGAGGCGTGTACAAAGTTTGTGCCCATCTGAGAAATGTAGATGCGATAATATTAAAAAATTCTCGGTATGTGTATATGTGTGTGTGTGTGGCAAACAATTTTGATACAACAAAGTAAACACCTAGTGCACAAATTATGCACTTCATACCTTGAGTAAATAAGCTTGTTGATGAGGATAAATACACCCTTGAATAAAAGCACAGTTGTTGTATGACCACAATAGGATCGCTTTGACACCTGTGATTTTGCCCACATGTAAGTTTGCAAATAGTATAAAAAATCATATAATAATATATTAATAGTTTGCAAATGTGTATAGCAAGTGAGTAATGGGAAGTGGAAGTGGGAGTGAGGAGGGAGGAGTGGAATGGGAGAGGGAAGTAATAGGGGTGTATGATAATAAGTATAAAAAATAGTATAATAATATATTAATAGTTTTCAAATGGCAAGTGAGTAATGGGAAGTGGAAGTGAGAGTGGGGAGGGAAGAATGGAATGGGAGAGGGGAAGGTAATAGGGGAGTAGGATAATAAGGGAGTGAAATGAGTGAGGGGAGTTAATAGGGGATGAAAAAGAGGAGGGTGAGATGGGGAAATATGGGATTTCGGGAAGTGGGAGGAGTATGGGACGTGGTGGAAATGTGGGATGGGAGTGGTGGCAATGGGGGAGGAAGAAGAAATGGATGGGGGGAGGGCTAATGGAAGATTGGGATGAGGGATGGGGGATGGGGGTCCAATGGGAGAGGGGGAGTAATGGGAGCCAATGGGAGAGGGGATAAATGAAAAGCCAATAGGAGAGAGGGGAGGAATGGAAAGCCAATAGGAGAGGAGGAGGAAAACCTAATTTTTCTTATATATAGTCTTCCTTCTTCATTCATTCTCCCCTCATTTCATTCATTGAAGCAAGAAAGCAAGGAAGGAAGAGCAAGAAAGCAAGAAAGAGCAAATTTTTTTTATTAATTCTTTATCTAGATTTTTTAAAAAAAATTTGAAGAGAGAGGAACTAGAGAGAGAAAGGTTCCCGCCAGGAGGGGAGGAGAAGGAGAGGATGGAGGGGCGGTAGGGAGGGAGGAGGAGGGGAGGGAGAGACGGGGGCGGGGTCGACAGGGGGAGGGGGGAAAGGAGGGGGAAAGGGGGGCGGGGGGGGAAGGGGCGGGGCTGGGGCAGCCTCCCTTAGAGGGGGGGAAGGGGAAGGGGGGGGCGCTAGCGGCCGCGGCCGCCAGACCCCCTGGAGGGGGGGAAGGGGGGATGGGGGGGTGGAGGGCAGGGGGAAGGGGGGGAAGGGGGGACTAGCGGCCACGAAAGGGGGCGGGGGGGGAGGGAGGGGGGGGCTGGCGGCCGCGACTGCCAGCAGGGGGAAGGGGGTGGGGGGGAAGGGGGGGGGGCTAGCGGCCGCGGTCGCCAGCAAGGGGAAGGGTGGGTGGGGGGGAAGGGGGGGCTGGCAGCCGCGGCCGCCAGCAGGGCGAAAAGGGGGGGGGGAAGGGGGGGCGAGGGGGGAAGGGGGGAGGGCTAGCGGCCGCGGTCGCCAGCAGGGGGAAGGGCGAGTGGGAGGGAAGGGGGGGTGGAGGGCAGGGGGAAGGGGGAAGGGGGACTGGCGGCCGCGGCCGCCAGCAGGGGGAAGGGGGGGCTGGCGACCGCGACCACTAGCAGGGGGAAGGGTGGGTGGGGGGGGAGGAGGGGAGGGGGGGCTGGCAGCCGCAGCCGCCAGCAGGGCGAAAAGGGGGGGCTGGCGGCCGCGACCGCTAGCAAGGGGAAGGGTGGGTGGGGGGGAAGGGGGGGGAAGGGGGGGCTGGCAGCCGCGGCCGCCAGCAGGGGGAAGGGCGGGTGGGGGGGAGGGGGGGGCTGGTAGCCGTGGCCGCCAGTAGGGCGAAGGGGGGGGAAGGGGGGGGCTGGTGGCCACGGCCGCCAACAGGGGGAAGGGCGGGTGGGGGGGAAGGGGGGGTGGGGGGGAAGGGCGGGAAGGGGGGGCTGGCGGCCGCGGCCACCAGCAGGGGGAAGGGGGGGAAGGGGGGGGGAGCTGGTGGCCGCGGCCGCCAGCAGGGGGAAGGGGGGGCTGGCGGCCGCGACCGCCAGTAGGGGGAAGGGGGGTGGAGGGGAAGGGAGGGCTGGCGGCCGCGGCCGCCAGTAGGGGAAAGGGGGGAGGGGGGGCGGGGGGGCTGGCGAGGGGGAGGGGGGGGGAGGGGGGCGGGGGCTAGCAGCTGGGGGGGGAAGGGGGCAGGGGGCAGGGGTGAAGGGAGGGAAGGGGGCGGGGGGGAAGGGGGAAGGGGGGCTAGAGGGAAGGGGGGGGAGGGGAGGAGGGGAGGGCGGGGTCGAGGGAGGGAGGGAGGGAGGGAGGGAGGGGAGCGGAAGGAGAGAGGGAGAGAGAGAGAGGGAGAGGAGAGGAGGGAGCCGAAGGAGAGAGAGGGGAGAGGAGGGAGGGGAGTGAGAGAGAGAGTGAGGGGAGGGAGAGAGAAAGAGAGAGAGAGAGTGAGGGGGGAAGGTATGGGAGAGAGAGAGGGAGTGAGGGAGAGAGAAACAAGGAAGTAGAGAGAGAGAGGTCGAATTCTTACAAGAGCGATAAATAAGATTTGACTTAGGAAGAGAATGAAAGGGACTTACTAGAAGAAAGTATCAAGAAGAATGTTGAACACAAATTTGAATTCTTACAACTAAGAGTAGAACTATCACGAGCAAGAGCGACACATAAGATTCTTGCTCAAATAAGATTTGACTTACTATCACGAGCAAGAGCAACAAATAAGATTCTTGCTCAAATAAGATTACTATCACAAGCAAGAGCGACAAATAAGATTTGACTTAATATCACGAGCAAGAGCGACAAATAAGATTTGGCTTACGAGAAGAATGAAAGGGACTTGACAAATAAGATTTGACTTACGAGAAGAATGAAAGGGACTTACGAGAAGAAAGTATCAAGAAGAATGTTAAACACAAATTTGAATTCAAAAGGAACATACGAGAAGAAAGTATGAGAAGAATGTTGAACACAAATTTGAATTCAAATTTATAATGAATTCAAATTTCCCTCTCTTTTTTGAAAATTCAAATTTATACGTAGGAGGAGTGGGCTAGTTTTTCTTATATATACTCTTCTTTCCATTCATTCATTCTCACTCTCTCCTCATTTCATTGAAGCAACCAAGAGCTGAAGAGAAAGGATAAGCGGAGCCTTACTTTTTTCACTTTTTCCAGGTACTTGCATTCTTTTTCATTCGTCTTGTAATTCTTTTTCTTTACTTATAATTCTTTTTCAATTAGTTTCTTGTTAAAGTTTTTGAGTTCTATTTCTTAAAATTCGTCTTGTAATTCTTAAAATTCATCTTGTGTTTTCTAAAGTAACTGTAATAGACAAGAAATGAAACTACAGTTCCACAAAGACTTTTTAGTTCTCTAATGTAAAGTTATAATAGACAAGAGAGACAAAGATGACATCTTCTAGGCTAAGCTAATGGAAGGTGTTTTTTAACACCATATGGCTTTGAGTTATATGATCTACTTCTTGTACAAATGTGTCATGCTTTTTTTTAAATGTACTCTAGTTTTTTAAATGTACTCTAGTTTTTTTTCTAATTTGATTTTTTAAAATCTTACTTTTTGTCTCTTTTAACAACATGAAGTCCTCTTTTTTTAATGTACTCTAGTTTTAATAACATGTCACGTCATTTTTTCTAATTTGCTTTTTTAAAATCTTACTTTTTGACTCAAAGTTTTGTTTTATAAGAGCCTCTTTTTTTGAAATGCTTTATCCAAAATTATCTCACAAAACGAATTTGGACATTGCACTAGTCCAAAATTAATGAAATAGGTGTTACTTGATGCTAGATGACTGAGTCAGTATGCTCTTCATGGAATTTAAATGAGAAGAGATAGATTCTCCTCTATCTAATTTTAGATCAAAGAATTTGATGAGCAAGATAAACTTGGAACATCTCCCCTATGCTCCAAAAACATGCTCAAGATGAGTCCATGCAGCATGAGCAATCTCACAGCCATCAATGTGGTGGTGGATAAAAGAATCACTCAATCCAAGAGCAATTATGGCTTGTGCTTTTTCATCCTTAGGGAGCCATAAAGCTTCTCCTTCCCTAGTTGTTGGTTTATGTTGTCTTCCATTAGCCACCTTCCAGATCCCCTTTTTCATGAGAATAAATTTAGTTTCGTCTGCCAAGTATGAAAACACTCTCCCTCAAACTTATCTATCTTGATTTTGGAGGCCATTTGGGAAGGTCTTACCAATTTAATGGCAGTGTCTAATCCCTTTACAAAAGATCAGTCTTTCTGAATAAAGAAATCACCTTCACCATATAGATGCAAATTGCTAGAAAAAAATTCAAAAGAACCTAGTTGTTTGGCATATGCATAACCAGTTGGCTTCTCCCAAATCCTCCTAACTGGGGTCTTCTTTACTTTGTACTTTGTCCTTGTAGTCTTCTTCAAGTGCTTAGCATTGGAAGAGCATTGAGAACTTGGCATGTTGTCAAGAAATCAATACCAACTTAACTTCAAAGAGCATTCTTTGAACTGAAAAAGCAATCTCTGAACTGTACTTTAACCCCACTTTATACCTCAAGCATCAACTTATCATTTAGTGCAGCATCAAACTTCAAGAAATGTTTAGAAATGCTTGCAGAAAACAAAGGAACCTTGGAGGCTTGATACCTCACTCCACATAGCATCAAACTTGGGAATTTTGCTATGTAATCAAAGGTACACAAGAAGAGAAGACTCAGTACAAATCTTAGGCGAAATGACATGTCACATCACCCGGGGCAGCAGCATCTTCATCAACAGAGAAAGCCATGTCTTCTCCTAAAGCGACTGTTTTTTCATCGATTTCTCCCTTGATACTAGACCAAATCACTCCATATTTCTACTGTGGGTAGCTCTAGTAGTTGTCCAACCATGGCTAAGAGGAATTGCAAAATGAGATACTACAGTGACCGGCATTGCAAGAACTTCGTAGAGGAGACAGAGAAGCAGTGCGTGAGAACGGCAACGAATTGTGACAATCCCTCCAGTCAAAGAGGTCGCCCAGGCATGAGGAGAGTCCAGCTGAGAGGATTTCTCAATCCATTGCTTGGATGAAGAGAACTCAACTTTCCAAGGTCACGGTGGAAGAAGAAAGGATGAGAAGCATTTGGGGAAGAAGAGGGAATCTTCTTGGAATCTTGTGGATACTCTTCCTAGGCACTAGGATTATCAGCAAGCTCTGATACCACATGTTGGTTCATGGATTGAACAATAAGGCAAAGATGAATCACATTGAACACTTCTTTATTCATGAGTGGTTACATACATAGGCAACTGCCTCCATGTTGGTAGATCCTAGTGTAAGAAAACAATACAACCTCTGTGCTCAACATATAACAGGATCTCATATGCAAGAGAGAAAAGCAGATAGTATGGAGAATCAAAAATTTAATTACTGTAAAACTAATACAATAGATGGCGCTGCCTCCCAGTCGTGTGCTCCTGTGAGAGAAGCTTCGATGGCAATATGGAAACAGTAGAGGACGGAGGCTGGATGCTAAGGAATCAGGGTTGCTGTAGCCAGTGATAATGATGGGCTTCACGGGCTTGCTCTTATATAGCCACCAGTCGTAGTCGGTTAGACCCAATTGGGTGACCGACCAAGCCCGCCTAAAACAGTCGACTGGGGGTTGGTCCCGAAATAGGCCACCGACCACACAATAGAACCATGGCGCAGAATAGAGCAACTAACCTACGAATTCTCTTCGGCCCACAGCCATCCAGGGTCATCTGGGGCTCCAAACAAGCCCCGCAGCCCGAGAGTAGGCTGCCCTGGGAAATGCTCCGTCTACCCTCAGTGCGGTCAGTCATGGGATGCCTTCTCGCACTTGCATGTAGCCTAGTTGGCAGTATGCCAACTCTATCTGAAGCCGTCCAGTCATCAGGCCACACATGGCCCCCATCTGGTGTCCAAACCAAGACCTACCGGATAACCGAGTTACTCAAATGCCTTCTCCTCATATGGGGGGCTTACAAGTAGAGTTAGCTGGTTCCCACATAGGTACACGAGAGTGGAGCATTGATATCTAACACCTAGATCCACAATCATCTCCATGATTAGCTCAATCAGTTACCTCCTATGATCACTCCAAATCTGCACATCACACCAGCCTAGCATACCTAACTGCAAAGTCACTAGAACCTTCTAGCATACCTACACTCATATGACTCCTAGCCCATAGGCACACACACACTTACATTAATTTGTCCTTCAGGTAGGCCTCAGCTGCATGTTGCATGGCAAGCAAGGCATCTCTAGAAATATGCCAAGGAGCCTCCATAACTTCGCGCCTATAAAACTGGGACGTTGAGCTAAGGTTGAGGTCCTGCATGACCTCGCGTACCACCCTTGCGAAGCTCGCCATCGGGATGAGCAAATCGATTGACCTTTGAAACTTTCTGATCTCCTGAAGTGCCACCGTCCCCGGCTTGAATCTGTATCGTCTCACTGGAGGAGGGCCTTGACGGGGATCATTGGGGGGATAGGGGGGGAGGTTATCACTCTCTGTCTCAGAGTCTGGAGGTGGGTCTAGCTATGTTGGTCTCTGCGGTGCCTTTATCTTGGGCCTGGCCATGGGGGATGGAGAGGTGTGCGAGATAAAGGGTGAGGGTGTGAGACATAGGGTGGAAATGTCAAGGGCAAGTGGGAGGTGGTGCGGGAGTGGAGAGCTCTTTAAACAATGAAATGAAAATGAGGGCCCATTCTTTTATATAGGGCCCAAAATCCTAATTTTTAAAAATACTTATTTCAATAAAAACTCTAAAAAAAGTAAAATTAGTGCAACCTTGAGCTAAATACTTATAATTAACATCCAATAACACAAAATTTATCATTTATACTCCAACTCATGGCCTTTATACGTTGGCTTTACTGCAAATCACATAACTAAAATTACAAAGAAATTCTGAAACTTATGCATGGGCATCCACATTGGAAAAGTTTACACCATCATTTTCATCTCTCTCCACCCATATGCGCCCTTAGACAAATTACAATTACTTCCATCATTGCAAAATTACAATTGATGAGACTAAAATACAATTACTTCCATCATTCCAAAATTAGGTTGTAAAGTAAAGCATTCATATGCATGATTGTTTCATGATGATTACACTTTGGTTTCAAACCCATTACCTAATGGACTCGTACTTGAAACCTCTTATACATGTTGGAGCCACCACCCTAATGGCTTTGTGTGTGTGTGTTTTTTTAAATTGGCGTGAGCGTGCATAAAATATTGGAGTGCCAACCAAGCTTAAGTGCTGTGAATAAACTTCCCAAGTCTTCATGACTGTTGACTTCCATGACACGTGGCACTACCCTATGAATGGCATGTCAAACTTCAAAGTCAGAAAAAGGATATATAATATAAGAAAGATAGGATATAAGAAGATGCCGAGTGGAAGGTAATGTCATGCATGGGGATGTTAAGGAATGTCCGGAAGGTGCCCTTTGGGCATTTTGCATGCCTACCTCCTCCCTCTTCGTCCATGGCCAAAAGCTCTTCATCTTCATCTCCATCAATTCCTTATCCTCCTCGTGCTCCTTCTTCTTCCTCGTCTTCTTCTTCTTTACCTTCGTCGTGGTCGTCGTCTTCTTCTTGTGTGTTGCTGTTATCCCTGTGCAGCCATGGCTCCTCGTCACCTTGAGGCTTCGTCTCCCCACATCGCGATCGCACCCTTTGGATCTGCTGCACTTTTCCCTCTACGATGTCGAGACCACCTCTCCCATCTTCCCAGATCTCCCACACTTCATCCTCGCAGTCCCGTCCAACTTGCCTTTCTTCCAAGAGCTTTGATCGCACCAGGCAGAATGTCCCTGGCTGTGGCTTCCTCTCGGCTCTCAGGTCTCTCTTCCGGAGCCCCTCGCATCGACGCGTCGATTCTCTCAACGCCCATCCGCCCGTCTGTCCCCCACAGCCGCCGCCTGCCTTGCCCCGCATCGTTCATTTCACACTACTGCAATGCGACTCTCATCAAAGCTCCTTCGCGACCGCGCCACCCTCTCCCTTGCAGCTCCTTGCAGAGGAAGACAAACTACGGGCTCCTTGCTATGAAGACAATTCGCCTGCTTCAGTTGCAGGGAATGCGGAACAACTGGACGCGACCTGTGAAGCTGTCATACAAGGCGTTCATCTTCCAACGGCCTTAAAACATGCGTACACCAGATTCACGATGCAGGAGCTTAACATGGCAACCCTGAACTTCTCCAAACGTGAGTTGCAAAGGTCCATGTTGCATTTGCAGTTCTTTGGCTACTCACCTGGAAGCGTGTATACAGCTTGATTCTCTGTCCGTCTACTCTCGGTTGCTTTCATTTTCAAGGACCATGGAGAGAAATCGGCAATTAATGAGAAATCTCTGCGCATCCCTCGTTCGATGAAGACACATCTCTCCAAGTTTCTCTAACCGCTTCTAACGGTAAATCGCAGAAAACATGCTGGGAAAAGGCTCTTCGGGCGCCGTTTATCGGGGAGAACTAGTTACAGGTCTCCTAGTAGCTGTAAAGGCTTTCACCTTCAGGTTAAAGACCGCGGAGCTGGACTTCATCAGAGAGATCCAGATAATGCCGCACGTTCAAAACCGACACATTTTGCCGCTTCTGGGCTACTGTATCGAGGATCGCCATGCTTTCCTTATCTATGTCTACGTGCAGCGTGGAAGTCTGGACGGTTGGCTTCGCGGTATAATTATGCAGTGCTTGTTTGCGGTGGACCAATTTCTTTATGCAAGGACAAGAAGAAAGCTGAAGGGAAATGCGCTCAAAATTTTGGTAGTCTCCCTTCTTCCTAGGTACACGCGATCAGAGAGTGCTCTCGTGGAGCGCACGTTGTAAGGTGGCTATCGGGATTGCAAGAGCCTTGGACTATCTGCACACGGGCTGTAAACGCCCGGTTATCCACAGAGACGTGAAACCATCCAACATTCTTCTCTCAGAGGACAATACCCCAAAGGCAAGGAAGCCATCTCTGCTCCCATGCCCGATCTCTGATGAATGCATGTGTTCCTACATCTATGCTTTTCAATGAATCTTTTTCAATCGTTCAGTTATGCGATTTCGGACTAGCAACTTGGGCTCCTGTCAACTTTTCCACCATAAGCAAGCAGGTCATGGGCACTTTCGGGTATGGAATTCATCTCATTCTTAAGCGTTCTTCGGTTTGCAATGGTCATATGGCACTGTAAAAGCTTAATATGAGATACTTCTTTTTCTGGACTGCAGATATCTTGCTCCCGAGTACTTCGAATTTGGTAAAGTCTCCACGAAAGTTGACGTTTATGCATTTGGGGTGGTGCTGTTGGAGCTCATGACAGGAAAGCGGCCAGTTCAGTCCTTTGGAGAAGAAAATCTTGTCTCATGGGTAAAGCTTCTCTCATCCTCAAGATCTTTGGAGCTCGCTGATCTCCTCCTCATGGATAGGGATTACTAGGGAACTTCAAGCTTCATCATTGATACGACTCTCCATCTGTGAGACGAGTAAAGGGACTTATCGTTAACCTTTCATTAAGAGGTCGGCAGAAAGTTCTCTTACTCTATGACGAAGAACCACTTACCTATTTATAGTAAGAACAAGTGGCCTCTCGCCTTCATTTCCATTCCTGAGCTGTTAATGGACAAGAGTAAAGAAACCTTACGCTGTAATTGTTTAGAGATTTGCATAAGTTTTCCCTTTCTCTACGTAAGTGACAGATTGCTCACGGGCTTGTTCGCAAGGATTAAAGGGAACTAAAGGAGACTCCGGCTTTAGGATGTGCGCATAATTTTGTGCTATCTCTGATATGTTCTGCAGATTTTGTCTTGTTTGCTCTTCATAATCTCGCTCTTCGCGCAGCGTAAATCCTGAATACTGAGGCACTTCATTGGTTTCAAATCTTTAGGCGAAGAATTTGATCTGCAGCAATACTGGCTGCATAGAAAAACTGGCAGATCCTAACCTGAAGGGCTTGTATACCCCCTCACGAATGCAAAGGATGCTCTGCATAGCCGCCCTCTGTGTTCATCCGATTGACACTATCCGGCCCTCTCGCAGCAAGGCAATTCCTTAATTACTATTGACTTGGCATTTTTGACTTATGGCTCATTGGATTGCTACTGGCTTCTATCTCCAGGGTCCTGCTAAGGTATGTTGTGTATGAGACACAAGATGAGACATTGCATGAGTCACATCACTGCAGGTCTTGAGCCTTATGGAGAAAGAGCAAGATAAGAGTCTGAACCAGTTATTGTGCGAGGCTTATGCCAGCTCCACTGTCTCTTCAAATGAGCTGCCCGTTGCAAATGAGCCTGCAGACTATAGAAGACCAAACGAAGAAGATTTCAAAGAAACATATAAGGTGGTGACTCAAAACTTCAAAATATAGTTTCATTCCGAAGGCATCCCATTCACAAGTAATATCGTTGAATTTGAAGACTAAAACTTCTCTAGAAATAACAAGAACAAGTAATCTTGTAGAACTCAAGATTCAAAGGAAGGGAAAATGATGTGTACTTGTTGCATGCCACATGGATGATTAAGGGAAAAAAACCACAAGGTTATGAGAGGATTGGCATGATTTTGATTACTTTCAAAAGGTCTTAGCACATATCAGGAGATTGGATGGGAATGACAAAAGTGGTCTCGCCACCATATACTATCATATATAGTCAAAACAACAAGGATAAGTTAGGGATGTGCTTTAGGGGATGGGAAGAGGACACCTCTCCTTTGAAATCTCTTCAAAAGAGACCTCTAGTTCTAGTTCCTAAGGTCTTAAGGCCACTCTCTATGATGGAGGAACAAGTGGCTAATCCTATTCTAAATCAGCCCTAGATTGGAAAAAAAATGAATGCTAGACCACTTGGTTTCAGATGGAAAATTTCATGACAATTACATTCCCATCACAATGTAAATAAACACTCGACTCCTCTTTATGGGAATTGTTCTTTTTTACATCTAGGGATGTCCCTCACCTTCTCATGAATTTGTGGAGGCTCATGGAGAGGGGAGAGAAATCAAGTAAGATGCTACAAAAAAGTAAGAGGTGTGAAAAAGCATTTAAGAGCAACATTTAAAAAACATCTAAGAAACACAAACACTTTTAATTCTAATTCCCACTCTCTCCCTAATTCAAACATAATTAGAAGGCTTTAGGCTTCTATAGTGTTGGGGTGATTTTTTATTTTGTATTATCTAGAAAACTTATGTTATGTCAATTTAAATAGTTGCTTAAATATGCACCATAGAAAAAACCATGTGTGTGTTTGTTTTTAGATTAAAAAGTCCCATCAATAATTGAGCCATACAATTAATTCCATCAATTGGATAAAAAGTTTAAAAAGGAAAAAATGTTTGAGACATCTAAGTTAAAAAATGAAACTAGAGTTTGTAAAATTTTTTATCAAATTAAGAATTTTTAATAATATTGAGTTTGACAAACATAAATATTGAAAAATGATGTCGAATCCTCAGGCAATCTAGGTTACGAGGTCAAGGTCCACTTACCTACCACCATCTAAACAAACTAGGTGTTAGAACATCATAGTTGCATTTGGGTAAGCAAGTAATGCTTGTTTTTCCCGGCTTGTTATCGCTTTACCTAGGAATATAGACAACCATATGGATTCTTAGATAATTAAAAAAACAATTTAGCCACAAGTGAAGTTTAAGTCACAAGTGGAGTAAGGAGTGAATGAGTGCATGGGTTAAGAAGGGATTAGAGGAGGTATGGGACGATTAGTGGGCTTGGTATGTGTGGTGGTTAAAAAGAAAGTATCAAGGGAAGATTTTAAGAGGATACATAAAAGAATAATTCATACATTAGGGGAGAAATGGGGTCTCAAAAGGGCCTCCAATTAGCGTTTTCTAATTTCAAGGGGTTAGAGAGAGATTTGAGATGTACCTATGAGAGTGCTCCTTTGTGTGGGGCACTCGTATCTTGATGTGTACAAAAGACCATGTTGAGCATTTATGGGTGGGTAGACATCTCACCCATGGTTTAGACCTTGATCTTCACTCCTAGCCATTGATCTCATCTACAATCCAAGGGATACATTCAAATTTGGGGTAGAACACTTCCAACCATTAGATCAAGGTCTAGATCCAAGGGATACAATCAAAGGATAAAGGGATTAAATCTAAACCCTTGAAAAAGGAAAGCACCTAATGGATGAGATCAGAATAGAAGGTGGGTCATTTTTAGCCATCCATCCAGAGATAGATCCAAGGGTGGAGATGCAAGAAAAAGGTGCTAAAATCCGGGCCCTTGATTCCATCAAGATCTAATGGAGGAGATGGATGCAAAAGGCGTTGAAATCCGGGCTGTCCAATATGCGCTTCAATCTCATCCCTTGATCTCATTTCCATCATCTCCACCCTCCAAAATGTGCTTCACAATCTCAGCCCTTGATCTCATCTCCATCAATTGCCTTCATCTCCACCCTCCAAAATGTGCCTAGATCTCAACCCTTGATTTGATCTCTTCATCTCCACCTTTGATTTGTCTAAGATCCAATGCTCCATATTGTAGGGTGACTTCTCCCTCTTTATTAGACCCCCCTTTTGTCAACTCTTGCCAGTTTGGAGCCCAACCATTTTGAGCATCCTAGGCCTTTGTTTCATCCACTATCCACCTTGATCCAAAGGCCAAGGTTGATCAATTTCAAAATAAAGGTAACCATGTCAGTTGAGTAAATGCTAGGGGATCCTTAGCCCATGGGTTAGTTACCATAGTAGGCTCACTTGGTCTTAACTTAATCCATTCCTTATGAAGCTCTTTTGAGACCTCGATTCTCCCCTAATGGTTAGGGAAGTATTCATGTGTGTGTGTGTGTGTGTGTGTGTGTGTGTTTATGTGTTCGTGTGTTCGTGTGTAAAGAAATAAGTGTATGTGTGTGTGAGAGACATTTACTAATCAAATTAATTTTTATTTTATTTTATTTGTGTGTGTGTGGCCCAACCACCCCCAACCCAGAGGGTAAGACCACATGGTGGGGAGGAAGCCCACCATGTGGAATTTACTCCCCACCTATTGATAATAATTAAGTGAATAAAAGTGGATCTATATGACAAGTGTCAAAATGAAAAAATAATGCCAATAGTAAATGCATAAACCACTTCTGCAAAATAGAGATTAAAGTTAGTAAAAAATAAGGTGGATCACAACATGACTAGGGATTATCCATGCTAAAGAATTATCCAATGGATGTGAATTAATTGTATGGCACTAGCTCGACCAAAGGCTAGTTGGGATATCAAAGTGAGTGTTTAGATTAAAAAGTCCCATAAATAATTAAGCCATACAAAGGAAAACATATAAGGGAAAAATGTTTGAGACATCTAAGTTGAAAAATGCAACTAGAGTTTGCAAAAAATTTGATCAAATTAAGAATTTTTAATAATATTGAGTTCGACAAACGTAATATTGAAAAAAGATGTCGAATCCTCAGGTAGTCTAGGTTCCGAGGTCAAGGTCCACTTACCTACCACCATTCAAACAAACTAGGTGTTAGAACATCATAGTTACATTTGGGTAAACAGGTAATGCCTATTTTTCCTAACTTGTTATCGCTTTACCTAGGAATATAAACAACCATATGGATTCTTAGATAATTAAAAAAACAATTTAGCCACAAGTGAAGTTTAAGTCACAAGTGGAGTAAGGAGCGAATGAGTGCATGGGTTAAGAAGGGTTTAGAGGAGATATGGGGCGATTAGTGGGCTTTGTATGTGGGGTGGTTAAAAAGAAAGTGTAAAGGAAAGATTTCAAGAGGGTACATAAAAGAATAATTCATAGTTAGGGAAGTATTCATGTGTGTGTGTGTGTGTGTGTGTGTGTGTGTTCATGTGTAAAGAAATAAGTGTCTGTGTGTGTGAGAGACATTTACTAATCAAATTCATTATTATTATTATTATTATTATTATTTTAAATTTGTGTGTGTGTGTACATGTGTGCATGAGTGCATATGCACTTTCGCATGCACATGCGTGCCTATGTCTGTGTACTTGCCACTACTAACTATGTGGGGCAATACATTTTTGTGTGGCTTGCTTTTCCTATAATTAGTAGATCTTTGAAAAAAGCATTACATTGAACTCTTACAAAGCACTTCTAGCAAGACTATGGTGCCATAACTAAACAACACAAAAATATATAAGTGCCTCTTGATGGTAGATTGCCACATCTTGCTCCACGGAACATGTTAGTGTTGCTTATTTAGTTTAGATCTACAATTACACACCTTGAGGGTTGGCTCCTTAGTTTTTGTTCATTACTTCTCCTAATTTTGGCCCTTGGGATAGTGACATAAGATTGAGTTTCCTATTTACAATATGCAACCTAATTCAAACCTCAATTTATCCTTTGATCCATGTCCATGACTAGACTACTACCACTCACACTTGCCATCATGAAAATTATAGAGATGGGTGTAGAATATCTTTTCCTTTTTGGGGTTTTTGATGGTCGTTACAATAGAGAAATTAGGCTTTAGGAAATGGGAGGAATGATAGAGGATGGTCTAGATGGAGGAGTGGGAGATGGTGGTTTAGTAGTGAGACCAAAGCATGATTGGATATCTACATTCCTATTCTTTGTGAGGTTTAGGATATGACTAATTTGTATCTAGACTAACCTTCACATCCCAAACTTTCATATTAGACAAAAATATCATACAAAGTCATTCTAACATATCATATTTAAAATCTTGCAAGAAAATAGGGTCAACATTTGCTTGGGTGTAGTCAATCGTGAAACTATTTTCAGGGCCATTTGAGGCCACGATGCGGCACACTCTTGGGTGAGATTTTGAATTTTGTGCAGACCATGCTTGTGTAATAGTGAGACACAATCTATTTATTCTGAACACCATAGAGCACGACACACGGTAGCTCTGCACTACATTGTTCTTTGCACTGCTTCACATAGTGTAGTCTCTGGCTCGACCACCTATCATCACATAGCATTTTACTGTAGCTCTGCCACTTGTCAATGGGCAGTGCGCACCCATGCAGATCATGAAAATTCAAGGTTGGCTTGGAGAGACCATTGCATTGGCTATTGGCATAATAATGAGATGCAATCTATCACTTAGGACACCATTGCAGTGCAGCAGTCTCTAGTTCACAGTCTCTAGCCCAAACACCTATCTCATTGGGTAGTGCGTCCATGCAGATCAAGAAAATTCAAGGTTGGACTTGGAGCGACCACCACGCTGGTTCTTGGAGTTATGGCTCTATTATCTATTTTTACGTATTACAAGAGGAGATCTATGACGACCACCACACTGGCAAAGAGAAGGAGATCTATGAGAACCACTGTGCCAATTCTTGGAGTTATAAATTTTTGTACCAAGGCAAAATGTATTTCCTTGTTCAACCAAGGAAAATGCAATTGACGATATGACCCCTGAGGGGTTGATATATCGACTCAAGGAGTGGAAGCAGTTACAATAGGCATGGTGAAGAGGAGTGGGTGAGCAGTGGAGCAGATGAGCAGAGGAGCAGATGAGTGATGAGAGTTGGAGGAGGGAGCGTGGAGCAAAGTAGAGCAGGGATGGAAGAGAGCTAGAGGAGGGTTTGGAGCAAAGTAGCAAAGCAAGGATAAATGAGAGCAACGTAGCAAAATGCCAAATGCCACGGATCTTATATATTATAAAGTTTGAGCCACCATATTAATTGCAAGCCGGTGTTCTAAAATGCCTAGTGTTCCACCCATATTAATTGCAAGCCATAGCAAAATGCCAAATGCCCGGTGTTCCATCCATATTAATTGCAAGCCATCGCAGTAGTTTGGTAATTAACTACCAACCCAGTGGAATCTTAGGCACCACCCCAGATGGGCAATGGCAATTAATTTTATGATGCGGTTGGTAATCATGAAGCAGACACCCAGTGGTGGTAACTACTAGGTGAGTGATTGTAGGCCACTATGGTGGCTAGTAATTAACTTCTAACTCGATGGAATCTCAGCCACAATAGAAGTGGCTGATGAGAGTCACCACCATGGGGCAATAATTACCACAAACATAAATCATGAACTATAAGCTAGTTGTTGATGAATTTTGAGTGCATTTGGTCCATAGAAGAAGGAGAAAAGGCAAAAAAACCAGCCAAAATTGGCAACACTCCCACAAACAATGCTGCGTGAAAATGCACGTCTTCTTTGTGATGGACACTCTCCACAGTAAGGGCTTCCATTCCACCAGAAAGCCCTTTGTTTGCTACTTTACAAGTCAATTGAGGCCTCCAACTTCAAACTCTTCAGTTTGGGGAAAATACTCAAATATATGATCAAAGGTCAAAATTCTGAAGGGGCAAGGTGGTCAAAAGAAGCCTAATCACTCATTACCATGTACTCTCTAGTTTCCTACTGAGCATGCAAGCAATTTATTGCACTCATTACCATGCACTCTCTAGTACTCTACTGAGCATGCAAGCAATTTATTGCACTCATAGTAATCATGCATGCAAACCTAGTGGTGGTAACTGGAAGGTGAGTAATTGCGGGCCATTGCGATGGAACTGCTAGCCCAGTGGAATCTTAGCCACCACAGACGTGGCTGATGAGAGCCACCACCACCAGGCAGTAATTACCACAAAAGTAAATCATGAAGTCTAATCACCTCTAATCATTCATTATCATGCACTCTACTAAGCATGCAAGCCCAGTGACTGGTAATTTATTGCACTCGTAGTAATCATTCATGCAAGCCCGATGGTGGTAACTGGCAAGGGAGTAATTGCAGGCCACTACGGTGGCTGTTAATTAACTACCAACTCGTTGGAGTCTCAATTTTCACCATAGACATGGCTAGTAATCCTAGACACCACCACCGATGGAAGATGGCAGTCATTACCATGCAAGGTAGTACTACCGCCTTGAATTAATTAAAATTCAAGCCATCAACCATGGTGGCTCACCTTGACAATTCTTTGTAGTCGGGCTACAAACTTAAGCCTCCGCTATTCCATTCCCTTCACTGTTTCATCTTCTATCCCTCTTGACCATTTCTTTCTCCCTTGCACTCGGACTACAAACTTAAGCCTCCTCTATTCCATTTCCTTCACTGTTTCATCTTCTATCCCTCTCGACTGTTTCTTTCTCCCTTTGTACTCTTCTAGCAACTTCTATCCCCTCTCGTAATGGATACCCCTAGACACACCGAGCTCCAAAACGTGTCTGCACAATTCGAAAGCTCCTTACATGACCTTTTCTCCCCCCCTGCATAGTCCAGGAGCTCCTCACACAATCTTTCATCTCCCTTTGCAGCACATAGTGTGAGAGCCTCTCCTCCCCTAATCTTGAAATCATGACATATGTGAGCTCCTCACTCGCTCTTCAAAAGCCCAATTTGGATGCTCT
Source organism: Dipteris shenzhenensis (assembly GCF_047967505.1). NCBI lineage: Eukaryota > Viridiplantae > Streptophyta > Polypodiopsida > Gleicheniales > Dipteridaceae > Dipteris > Dipteris shenzhenensis. The sequence goes on along the minus strand of NC_141616.1, from coordinate 41,353,433 downwards.
TAGCAACTTCACCAAGTTGGTATAGAGGTGAACGTGAAGGAGGGACAAATAGCTTATCAAGGTCATAAGATTACCATCACTTAAAGCATGATTAAAAATATGCTAGGCATTCCTAGAGGCAATCTGCACAAGCATACTTCTTCGAGAAGTAGTGGAAGAGACGGGAAAAATCTTTTGGCGAGCTTTTTAATGTGAGCTTTTTTACCATTTCCTTTGTTTTTGCGAGCTTTTTTTAGAAATCCATACATGTTTTTGTTATAAGAAAGCTGGGGAGGTTAGAAAGAGGGGGAGAGGATATATGATATGTTCATTTTTATAGCATGTGGAAGGGGTGGAAGAGTGTATACTATGCACAAGGGGGGGGCGGATATGAGTGGCAGTAGGAGGCAAAAAATTATGGAAGATATGTCCATATTCAAAGTAGAAGGGAGTAACTATGGGAGATATGTTCATTTTAAAAGTGTATAATTTGAAACTTTTGACCTCATATTTGGATTCCTCGTTGAATTCCGGTCATTTTGAGTACCAACATGACCATATTCCGATAAAAATTGGAAAAATGGTGTTTTGAGAAAATAGGCCCAAAACAGGCTAAAATGACAAAAACACCATTTTTCCAATTTTTATCGGAATATGGTCATGTTGGTACTCAAAATGACCGGAATTCGACGAGGAATCCAAATATGAGGTCAAATCTATCAAATTATACACTTTGAAAATGAACAAATTTCCCATATGCTCTCCCTTCCCCTTTACATTTAGTAGATGAACATAAGTTTCACATTCCTCATCCTCTCTCTCCTCCTTGCACTCCTCTTTGCATACCTTATAAGTTCCCCCTCTAACTATGATAACGAATATATGTTCCAACTCCCCTCCCCTCCCTTCTCCATGCCACTTTACCCATGCGACCATCCCTCCCCTTTTCCTTTATCTCCCCTCCCCCCCCTCTCTCCTCTTAACTGCAACCATAACCCAAACTTTCCACCCACTCCACTCCATGAAACCCCCCCTCCCCTCTCTCTCTCTCAGGTGAATGAAAAGCTCACAATATTCATGAAAATTGAAAAAAAGCTCATGACAAAAAGCTCACCAAAAAATCACCCCAATGCTCAAATTAGTAAAGATGGTGGAGTCAAGCTTTATAGCTTGCCAATAGAACTCTAGGATGTGTTGAAGAAGACAATGCACTGCTTTCTTGATACGAGAGGAACTGTGAAGTTATGGTAGGTTCAAGCAGCAGTAGACTAACTAAAAGGACATGATGTCTCTTTCTCAAGGGAGATATCCAAGAGTGTGATAACCAACCTGATGAATTACATGGAAGGCAAATCCAAATTGTCATCTCAGTTAGCTGGAGTTGCAATGCACCTAATGACATTTACCCTCAAAGGGATTTTTGAGCAATATGATAAGATGTCTTAGAAGGTGACTTTTCTACAAGAGAAAGCCACTGATGCAGCAAAGGCAATGAAACTTGAGAAAATTCTTAGGGAGGGTAAAGAATTCAAGGTAGAGGAGGCAGAAGCGAGGGCCTTGCAGGCACTAGAGCAAGCTGAGGCCGCTGCAAAAATGGTCGGCATGGAAAGGCATAGGAGAGAAGAAGCAGAGAAGCGCATCAAGGAGCTCTGAGAGAGGCTTGAAGAAGTTAGAACTGATGGGGAACATCACGGACAAGGAGCTAGCAATGATGCGAAAGGATCTTAAAGATCAAAGAGCTAAAAAGGAGGCTTTGTACAAATAGCTCTACAACATGTAGAGCACATTGAACATTGAAAAAGACCAGATGATGGAGAAACTGAAAAGGGAGAATGCAAAAACCAGAGCGGCAATGCAGGAGCTACGAGAGAGCTTCAAGGATAGGAAGCATGGGGTAGAGAGTAGCCAGACTGGAGAAGACAGTTAGGCAACTCTCCAAGCCAGGAAGGATGCAAAGAGCAGCCACAGTGGAACAAGTTGCAGTAGAGCCATAGTGGGGGTTGTTATCTAGAAACACTGGTGGAAGTTTAAAGAGTAAGTTACAAGACCATGCAACAAGATTACGATAAGGTTGTGCATGAGCTTGTAGTGGCTTCAATGGCTTTTAAAAGTTTTGAAAAGCAATTCGTCGTCATGAGAGATTTTCAAACTAGAGTGGAAGTATTGGAAACGGCCCATGTTGATGTTTTTAAGCAATTTAAGTAGCTTTAAGAGATGCTAAGGGAATCAGATGAAGATGTTGCAGGGAGTGAGCAAAGAATGGAGGAGATGAAGGAGAACATCCATAGCCTTAGGATGAGGGAGGAAGCAATCAAGAAGCAACTTCATCATGTACAGAGCAAGATTTTTGTATTGATGGTCGAAATAGTTAAATTGGATGCCTTTCATATGATGCAACATGGTCCAAAATGCATGCTTTGCCATACCCTCATCATAGATGACTGCATGATCCAGTGGCCTGTGTGCTAGCACCTTGTGCATGTCTTTTGCTTTGTGCTGTTTGTGTATGCAAGATCACGATGTAGATGATGTCATTTGCCATTGCCCAGGTCATGGACAAATCAAATGTGCCTACCTGCTACAGCTATCTACGACGAGAAAGTAGATGCTGTAGCTCAATTGGCCATTTGGGCAAAAAATGCAGAAGACAAGGAGCTTGATTTGAAGAAGGCCAAGCTCAAAAGCCTAACTGCGAGAGGAAAAGAAGCCTAAAGGGAGGAACCAACCCCCTTTAGGAAAGGAGCAAGAAGGGTTGAGCCTACAACTAGGAACCTCAATGCAAGGAAAGAAGAAGCGACATGGAGGGGCCGGGCCCTGAAGGAAGGAACCAGCATCCTTTAGGAAAGGTGCAAGGAGGAGCGAGCCTATAATCAGGGAGCTCAAAAAGGCAACTTGCTCAAAGCAATGTGAAACCAACCCCTTGAAGGAAAGGAGTCTTTGCGATGTAATTTGAAGGAAACGAGTCTTTGAGATGTAATCTGCATGTAATCTATTGAATTATTAATGTTCTCCAAAGTTTACTTGGGAAATGTATCTATTTTAGGATAACACGTTGCAGCAATGCAATTTGTTCCGGTATAATAGCTATTAATATAATAGCACTGGTTGGTTGCACACTGGGATATTAACTGCCACCAGCATGGTGGTTTGCTTCTATTATTACAAGGATATTAACTTAACTAGCACCAACGTGGTGGTTGGTCGCCAACACAGTGGTTGGTTGTACACTAGAAATATAACTGCCATCAACACGATGGTTTGCTTCTATTATCATTATTACAAGACAAGATGAATGGCATACAATTCATTCGTTTAGGAATTGTGGATTAGTTATGGAATTTCACATTTCTCAATGTAAGTGCAGTAGTTAAGATATATATATATATATATATATATATACATATAATAATATATGCATATGTATATATGCAATATTATAATATCTCCAAAGCCACTGAAGTGATGTTTTCTCAGCTCTGTGACTAGATAGTGTCCTTTGATAGACCAAGGACCATAATGTGAGACGAAATATTTTGATTAAACTGAGTTGAAGATTTGAAATAAAGTGGTTGGATAATCCTAATGAGAGAGGAAGAGATGTCTTTATGATGATGCTAGCACTTAGTACAGTAGGAGAACTTTCTGAGTTTGGAAAGTGTCAAGATAGGCCAAGGATCTTAATGTCAGATTGAATATCTACATATATCTATATGTTTGTATATATCCAATTTTATAGATGAAGTGATTAAAGTGATGTTGAACAAAGCTCCAAAGTGATCAAAGTGATGTTGTACAAAGCTCCAAAGTGATTGAAGTGATCCTTTGCCAAAACAAGGACCATAATGTCAAATGAAAGATTTTGAATATCTATATACATTTATATGTCTATATATTGTAGAAAGTTCACTGAAATTTTCATGCCCTTCAATACAAACTAGTGAAGGAACAACAAAGGAACATAGAAGGAAAACCATGGTAGCAACAACATTTCTTTAGCCTAATGTCTGTGTGTTGGGAACTCTAGCAAAGATATGCAAAGATAATGTTTGAGTAGAATAATACTAGTAATAATAGAAGCAAACCACCGTGATGGTGGTAGTAGTTAATATCCTAGTGTGCAATCAACCACCGTGTTTGTGACCACTTATCATATACTAGAGGGGTGGTCAACCCCTAAAAAAGACCCGAGTAATATAAATCCAAGATTTACTTTTATACATTTTGAATTGGTTTCACTCAAAATGAAAAAGTGGTTTTGAGGTTGAAGTTAAAACAAAAAAACAGAGTAGCCGAAGCTCCAAGAGATCAAGTGTGCCATCTCTGAAGAACTTCATATTCACAGCCTTTCAGGATAGTGACATGACATGGAGAACAGTGGGAGCCTTCAGCACAACATACTTCGTAAATTGTGGGTCCTTATAATATTGAAGGCCTTCCCACAGTTCTCCTGCAATTCATCCATCTTCCAAATGACAATCTCGAGTTGATGTTGTGGAACACTAATTACCTTCTCCAATCAATCAATCTCTTGTACGAATCCTGGGTTACCGAGGGACCCATCACGAAATGGGTTCATCTTCCACAGGATAGAGAAGACTATCCACCTCAGCCAAATGAGTTCACATAGATTCTTGTGACACCATCTTGGTAACGCATGCAAGCTTGATGATTGGTAATTAACTGCACTCTACTGGTCATGCAAGCCTGATGATTGGTAATTAATTGCACTCTACTGATCATGCAAGCTCGGTGGTGGTAACTGGCATGTAAGTAATTGCAATTCCTCATATAGATTCTTGTGACATCACCCCATGTATTTGTGATTCTTTTATAACTTCCATGTATGGAAGTCATTGCTCGCACATTATCTTTGCATATCTTTGCTAGAGTTCCAACATGCTAACAAAGAAGACTACCCGGGTACCTTAGCCAAATGATGAGAGGTGGACATGTCAGGTTTTATGAAAGAAGAATGAGAAGGTCGGGCTCATGAACTCTCTCCCTATTTAAGTGCAGTGTAGACACAACTAAGAGCCCATTATGAAATCTAGCCCCAAAACTCTGTACACTGATCCACATACTACAAATCTATGGCATACCCAAAAGACTTTGAAATGCTCACATTGTTGTATCTGAGAACAATGTTGGATGACCTCCTCGCAAAACCAGACCCAGAGAAGAGGGAGAATAATAGCTATAAGGAGGACATGCTTTGCAATTGGTTGTATGACTTGGAGTTGGCACAGACGGTGAATATTCATTTCCTTGGCTATCATTTTTCTTGCTCCTTTAAAGGTACTTGTCAAGCTCATGATGTAGGTCTCTTTTGGCAAGACATGATGGCGGCGCGAAGTTGCATAGAGTGCCAATTCCAGGATGAAGAGGACCCCAAGTGAAAGGAGGAGTTACTATGGGCGTACAGGTCAACAGAGGCAAGCAAGCATTTGGTGGTCCAAGTGTGTAATGAGGTCTATGATAGCTCATCATACTGGCCTAAAGAAATGGGAGATGCTTGCTATAGAGAGGTTGATAAGATAATTTGGCATTTGGAATTTCCCTGAGCCTCAAAATGTTGTTATAATTTTGAAAAAGTAAGACTCTTATAGGCATTTCTTGGACTTGTGGACTTTCTCAGACTATTTTAGTATAGCACTTTGTAATGAATTTTAGTAAAGGGGACTTTTTTAGTATAGCACTTTGCAATGAATTTTCGGATAGCATGGTAGTAGTGTAAGATACATGGTCGCTAGTGCAGTGGTTGTTTGCTCACTAAAATATTAACAGCGACCAATGTGGTGGTTTTCTTCTATTATTATAAGATGAATGGCATACAATTCATTCGTTTAAGATTTGTGGATTCGTTATGGGATTTAATAAAACTAGCACATTCGTTATTTGGGATATACTAAAAACAGGCGTGGGATTTATCGTTTGGGATTTATAAAAACAATTACAAAAACAAGCGCGGTGGTTAGTTTGGAATTTACTAAAAGAAGCAGTCTCAAATACATTTCCATTTTCGAGAATAAGAGGAATATTGTTTCCTTGTGCAATGAGACTACATTTTCTTAGTACTATCTTAGTCGTCCTTGCCCACCACTCCAAGACACCGCAAGATGTGCTCATTCGTGTCTAAATCCAATTTGAAGACACTCTTGCACTTCTTTCGTTGTGGCACGAGTTGCATCTGGAACTTAATAGCTCTTACTAGATGAGAGTACACAACTGTTTGTGAACTCTTATGTAGCAATTCATAATTGTGGCCTCTTTTACCAAAAAGCTCTAACTACTACGTCCCACTTCTCATAGGTTGCTCCCCACTTATCCTTAAATGCTTCCTCAACCTTGTGCTTAGGTTTTGTGCACTGCAACAAAAAGCATGGGTCATCTTCCTCATTCTCCCCAGAGGTAGCGACAACTACAAAGTTATCCCCCTCTTCTAGATAGCCAGTGAGGTCATCGAAACTCTCCCCAAACTATGGCAAGTCCTTGTTTGTTTCTCCATTATTTGTCACTCCATCTGAACATAGAGGGAAAACTTAAACTCGCCTCCATATCTTCACAGTTGCAATGTTCTCACAATCGTCATGATCCCCTATGATGCATGCATTGCAAAAACAAGAAAGTTTTCTTGTTTTGATCAAGTGATTGTTTGAAAAGTTGTGCAGACCACGAACTCCTTTAATTCTCTTGCAATCATGCTAGCTTCTCCTTTGCACTTCATCCACTTTCACTTTATGGAACACTCTATGTACTACACTATTCTTAAGGCTTTGTTTACTGTATTTTGAATGCGCACCTGTGGAGAGGTTGGCTATAAGCCATGTTACAACATCATGGGCATCATTGAGCTTTTCTTGAGGGCATGTTAATTGGTTTTTAAATAGAGCTTTCTTAATAACATCACCACATCCATCATGTTCACCCTTGCCACGGCTAGACCCAAAGAAATTCCACTTTATCATGTCTAGACTAGTTAGGGATTTGAACCTTGAGACAAAGTAGAATCCATGGGCTAATTTAAATTGAGAGGCAGCACCATCTGACCACACCCTATGTTGCTTTATATTTTTTGCATAGGGATTTTCATTTTTCAAGCATTCCCAATGCAGTAGAAAAGCATGTTGCACAAATAAGTGTCATGTTCCCTATCATTTGAAATGTAGAAACGGTATGTGTGTTGCACTGACCTGGACTCCTATGAGTCAGCAAAAGTAGATTGGCATCAGTCGTAGAAGAATCAAGCAAATGACTATATGTGATATGCACACGAATCATCATCTGCTTGTTGTACCTGTGAGCACTTTGTATCTCATCTTGTTCTTGAAATGAATAATTTTTAGCAAAATCTATGTGACAGAGACAATAGTGTCATGGGGAAAATTAGCAAGGCATGTCCTGAACTACTTATCTTACTAGAGCTAGCCATAAAATTGTGAAGCACATATTTTGGGTTGGATTGAACCACGTGACCTATATGCTCCCTCAACTGAGTGCTCTTATATGATAGTAGCCATCTCTTTATTGGATCCTTCAACATTGAAATTTTCAAATCTCCTCCATTTTAGAGCAACATGGTTGTCTTTCCTCATTTCATTTGGACAGACATGAAATGTCTTCTTCTTCATCTTTAGACTGCAATGCTTACATGTGCCACAAATGGATTCAATGCCGTGCCACTCATGGTCTTCCTTTGCAAAAACCACTGGCTCCAACAAAGACCTTAGGCTATAAAACCTACTCTCCCTTGCAACACATGATGAGGATCCAAGTCTCATCCAGGTGGCCTACAGACTACGCATTCATCGGGGAGACATGGGCATCAATTCCCATGGAGCAATGCTCCAACACAAATAGATCTCAAGTCATTCATAGCTTGCCAGGCCAGAACAAAGTCTATGTGTGTTTTGCAATAACAAACATTTCTCTCTTTGAGTTTCCTAATGTACTAGGGCTTACAATGCAAAGCTTCTCTACCCAATTGAAATGTCAGGTGATCCATAAACTTGAGATACAACTCTCTCTGCTGACCCAACATGCGTAGGTAGCATGGAATTTCAAAGCTGGAGTCTCTCTCTCTCTCTCTCTCTCTTTCTCTCTCTCTCTCTCTCCAAGAAAACTTAACATAACCAAATCCTTTTTAATGGACCAATAATGCATATAATCAAGTCATAGAATGCATAGTCTCCAAGCAGTCTAGCCTCAAGAACACTCCAGAATCTTGGCACAGTCTGCAATTCCCTTGGTAGAATGTGTACAAGAGTTAGTCATGCAATGCATAGTCTCCAAGCAGTCTAGCCTTAAGAGCACTTCGGCATCTTGGCACGGTGTGCAATTCCCCTTTATAAAATGTGTACGAGAGTTAGTCATACAATGCATAGTCTCCAAGAAGTCTAGCCTCAAGAGCACTCTATCATCTTGGCATGATCTGTAATTTCCCTAGCAGAATGTTTATGAGAGTTAGTCATATAATTTATAGTCTCCAAGCAACCTAGCCTCAGGAGAAATCCAACATCTTGGCACGATCTGCAATTCCCTTAGTAGAATGTTTACGAGAGCTAGTCACATAATGCATAGTCTCTAAGCAATCCAACCTTAGGAGCACTCTGACATCTTGGCATGGTTTACAATTTCCCTAGCAGAATGTGTACGAGAGTTAGTCATATAAATGTATAGACTCCAAGCAATCTAGCCTTATGAGCACTCTGGCATATTGGCACGGTCTGCAATTCTTTCACTAACACTAGTTTGGTAGCATAACAGGACATAAAAGTGTCCTTTTGAGGTTTTGGTAAAAAAATCACAACTTGATGTAGTCCCTCTTCCTTGCTATTCTCTCCCTCTCACTGCTCCATCTTTGCTAGCTCTCCCCTACATTTTAGCCTACATCACTGATACCTCTCTTTGAGTACTCATGGCACCACTCGAGGACATATCCAACAAGTACCATGTGAACCTACAACTGGAGGCAGAATATGCAAGCACACGCTCTTTGGGATATAGTGGAACTCCTCAAAGTGTGCTCCATAGTCTTCGATTGCAAGGGAAGAAGCATCTTGACCTTTGGGTGGATGGAAACTTGTATCCTTTAAACCCTGCCACCCAAAAGAGTCCTCCTTTTCATACAGTGCATGATGTTGTTTGGTTTGTTGTTAAGGGACATGCTAGATTGCTTGGTTATTGCAATCAATTGAACCATTCTCAGACATTGTCTTTGCAAGCAAGCGAGGTGCAGAGAGCCCAAGTAGAAGAACTTGCACATTTGGGAAATATTACTATTGTGGCAATGCATAATAGTATGTAGGATATCCAATTGCAAAACAAAGAACTCATTGACAAAGCACATGCACTAGACTTGGAGCAACATGAATTGGAAGAATCAATCCATAAGCTTGCTGAAAGCAAATAAGATTTGGAAAGGTCTATCTATGGCCAAATTCAACGTGCTATGGAGAAGGAAAGAGAGAAGTCGATAGAACGAGTACAAAAGCTCAAGGGAACACCTTTGGGACTGAAGGAGAGGAAAAGACAATTGCAATCTATGGATGCATTGTCAACCAATAGTGGTGCCCAAAAGAGGAGAATACGGGCTGCAAGGTTAGTTCCCCAAATTTTCAATGCGATTTCTTACTCCAAAATATTTGTGGTGCTGCATTCTTTCCACTAAGACTCATTTGTACTCTACTTTAGGAATTTCATGGAGGATGTGATGGGAACAATGGAAATGGACGATAGTGATCCTTCATATGTTCTAAGAAGTTTAATAAAGCCAAGCGATGTCATGGAAGTGTTGAAGGACCCTAGACAAAAAGGGCTATGTAAACAAGTTGCTAGAGAGGTAATGAAGGATTTCAAGGGCCTCGTCCAAGCAAAGGAGGTGCTTGGATCTTGTGATGCTGCTGGTGTAAGTCGTGAAGCTTACAACTCTGTTTTTAAAATTTTCAAGTTTGTTATGGAGGAACAGTATAAGATATCTACAATGCCATTGCCAACACCATGGTTTGTAAGGCTTGCATGTCAAGAAACAAACAAATGTGCTAGAGAAAAGCTTGGATGATACCATTGTGTAAGTGGCACAATGACTTGGAAGAGTAAAAAGAAATCTGGCATCCAAATGTTTGAGATGAATGCTTCCAATAATGTTTACGTGGATGTAGAGAATTTGTAGAAAGCCATGGTCAAATTCTATGGGATGAGAGAAGAAGGTAAGAGAAATTCCCTCTTCACATTCAACTTTATTTCTTCTGATTTCTATATCCTTACTGAATTTCTCTTTCATTGTATAGATGGCAAGCTAGTATTTGTTATAAAAATAAATGAAGCTCAATTGGTAAAAGAGCACAAGCTAGAGAGGGTGAGCATTGGTATTATGAATGATGCCTTGTATTTTGCTCAAGGGGATGAGGAAGTTGAGCAAGGTTTCTCAATCCAATCTGAGAAGGACATATGGTGGCTTGCAGCCTTTGACACCCCAAAGGAGTGCCACGAGACATTGAAGTGGGTTTTGGAGAGAACCAACATCCCGTCGATTATTCGAAGACAAGAGGCAGGACAAACATTAATTGTGGATGCGCATGGAACGTTTCAAGTTGAATGGCATCTAGCTGGTGATTTGAAGACCCTCAAGTGCTTGTATGGTTGTGATATAGGTGCAGATGCAAAAGGGACATTCTTGTATTGCACCCACTCTCACAAGATGTAAAAGGGAAGCCTACAATGGGAAAATGGCATCCTTTCTTGCAACCAAAGTGCAGCCCCTAATCTTCACAAAAAGGATCCTAAGTGGGACCCCATTCTACCAATTCCATTGGAGTGGGTATACGTGTGTACTTTGCATGCTAAACTACGTATACTTGATAAGTTACTCTATCTCCATCTAGTTTATGCTTGGAATTTGAGGCCATAGCAAGTATCTGCACAATGCATTGCAAAAGCTGAAAAACTACTCTATCTAATGGGACTTCACAGAGGAAATGTGAAGCTTATGTAGGACTTCACTCTTCCTAAAGTGTCCATGGGTGGAGGAAAGGCAAGGAGGTTCTTGTCCAACCACAATGCTGATAAAGAAAAACATGCATTGGCTTAAAGCACCCTAGGGTGGGAGTACTAGAAAGATTTATGTGAGTGCACCACAAATCAAGCTTCACATCTGCGAATTGCTACTTTGAGAGCAAAACTGTGGACAAAGATTGATGCATTTATAAAGTTGCTTAGATAAGGTCAAACAGATGAGCTTTATTATGAGAGATTCAAGACAGCATTGGGAGAATTCATATCATTAATGGTAGAAGCATGGGGGGAGTCACATATTACACATTACATGGTAATCCTCCTAAGGTTGAAATTTTGTGGTTTAAACTTGAGTTAGTTTATGTTTCTAATACAATGTTTTTCTTTACAGCATATTCTTTACACACATGCACCATGGTTTGTGGAGCAATGGGGCCCTCTGTCCACTTGGAATACTCCACACTACAGAACAAAGACATCATACTTCAAGAATACAAGGCATGGGGGTGGTATCCCATGAAGCAATGCACTACACGAAATGTTCGATTGGTTTTATAGATGTCTAGAGGCCAAGACTCTCAAGCGCGATAAGGTAGAGGTCTCAAGTCTCTCAAAAGCGGTTCAACATGTCAAGAATACAAGGAGATGTGCTGCTTGGAAGTCCTCAACAAGGAACCAAGGGGTTGCACTTTGGTTGCAACGTAGAGTCAGACACGGGAGGCGTTGGGTCTTAAGAGAGCCCCAAATGTAAAATGTTTGATGAATAAAGTTAACACTATTTTGAGTCAATTATAGATTCCAAAATTCACAAATTTGTTTGGAAATTGCAGAATTGCATGTGCGGCATGGCAGGGCGGAGGGGTGAGTGGGTTGGGAGGGAGGGTGGTGAAGATTAAGTATTACCGAACTGGCGACAAAAGACTGGGGGGGAGGAGGTGCACTCAAAAAACCATCATTTAAAGGAAAAACCCTAAAGTGCTTTAAAAAAGACTATATAAAGCACTTCAAAACCCTAAAATCCCTCATTTCTATGGCACGAGTTAAACAAACTACTAGACCCACTGGACAGTGTTTAGATGCTACCCATTGTCCTCCTCACAACGCTATGGCCTCCGAACACACTGCAAGCCCTAGTGGCCAAGAGGGCAGTCATCAACAGGGATCTGAAGGCGTTTCTCATCATCAGGAGTCCAAGCAACGCGAGTCCCCACCATCAAACTCTCATGGGGGATCCCAAGGATCTCAGCACCATGAGGAATCCCAGCACGATGAAAGATCCAAGCACGATCAGGGGTCCTCTCAGTCCTTCCACACAACTAACCGTGGAAGTAGAGAGGTATCCCAAGAGGGGCAAAATAGTCTAGACAATCTTGATCAACTGCCCCTCCCTCCTCTGTGGGGTCCTGGCGTGGAGCATCTAGAACAATAAGGGGAGCAAGAAAAGAAAGAGAGGAGATGGAGAGATTAGAGGGGCCACAACAAGAGGAAGTATTTGGCAGAATCGCAGATACAATGTACCTTGGCCCCAATCCTCCAACCAAGCAGACCACATGGAAGAGCACTATCAGATATGAGGAGCCTCTAGTACGAGCTGAGCAAGAGCCTTAGCCTACTGTCTCACAGCCTCATGAAAAGGAAAAGAGACCAAGGACAAAGTAGACCCCTAGGCACAACAAGCCACCTCGAAGGACCCACCAGACATAAGAAGAGTCTGAAGAGGTGGTTGCAAGGGAGGAGAGGCGAAAGAAGTTCAAAGTGAACAAACGGCCATGGAGCCATGTCCAAAGGCCAGTGCAGGGTCTCCCAAAGATTAAGAGGTGTAAAAAATCAGGCCTGAAGGCACTTCAAGAGATCTGCACGCTCCAAACCACTGTGGACAATCTCATTCCCCATGCACCCTTCTAGCATGTTGTATGTGAAATAGCACAGCAATACAAGAGTGATGTGCATTTCACTTCAAGTGCTATGGGAGCAATTCAGGAGGCAGTGTAGCAGATGACAGTAGGTCTTTTTTAAGACGCGAACTTATGTGCTATCCATGCCAAAAGAGTAACAGTGATGGAGAAGGACTTTACACTCGCCAAGTGCATCTGCTCCGATCCCTCCCTTAGGCCCTAGATGTTGTTTAGGTTCATTTGGTGTAACCTGAATCATTTTGTAAATCTCTGCCCTTTGAGGCCAATGAATAAAAGATATTTTTATGTTTTATTACTGTTCCCATGTTATTATACATGTTACGTGATGCTTTCCATCAGTTTATGCAAGTTCAGTGTGAATTTGAGTGGACATATGATGTTTTTTCACCGTGGTGCAGAAGGCAAAATGTTTTTTCACCTTGGTCAAAATAGGCCCCATACGCACCATAGTGGGTTTTACCATTTTTGGGCTCCCCGCGTGATGCCGAACACATTTGCCTTATGCCATGCGATGAGATTCTTACTAGATTGCTTAGAAATGACCATTATAGCGCAAATATTTATCTAATAGCATGCTTTTGAGAAGAATAGTGAATGAAAATATTAATGCCAACAACAATTAAAGTTACAAAATACAGTGACAGTATAAAATAAATTTTGTAAAAGAACACAAAATGGGGCACTATATAAAAAGTATATCTCTATTCATATAAAATAAAATTTCTATACAATAAGGCTTCAAAGCCTTTCTCTCTTCTCTAAAACATTGAGAACATCGGGCTTTGAATTCCCAAATACACTCCTAGCTCTAAACCTAGTCGATAGAGAGTCAACTCTATTGTTGTTGCTAGCTAGGGACATGACTGCTGCCGTCAATGCCATACCTTGAAAATTGGTTCCAAAGGCATTGGGGCAGCCATGCGGCTCACCAAAATGACCTTGTCAGCGTTGCGATTGATGTTAGCATGACCAATCACTCTTAACAAGGCCTTGCACTTCAAGAGGTCATCAGTGCCATGTGGAGAAAACTTTTTTTGGATAACCACAAAGCGCCCTTTTGCTTGGCCAAGGTAATGTGCCAATGAGTGATCTCGACCGAGAAGCTACTGCGAACAAGGCATTGCCAAGATGAGAATAGGTCGACCTCAAATGCCTCCTGCAATAGTCTAACATTACATTAGAATTCCATTAAAGCAAAAGTATACCAAGAGAAGAAATTCAAAGCTCATAGTTTCTTACCTCATCATGCTCAATCCCTTCCTCTTTGTCAATGAGGATGGATCACGAGGCCTCCTACTGTTTGAAGTGAGATGTGGAGGCTTCTTCTGGAACATCAGGTAGGTCGAAATAGATTGATGTCTTTGCATCTTTGATTTGGGCTAGTGTTAAAGCAAGAACCTCTTCTATTGAATCATTTGCTCCCAAAGACCCAGGTTCTTGCATAGTTGTGTCCACCTCGTATCCACATAGGACACCAAGAGCTTCATCCTCCCGAAGACCAAACATAACCTCTATGTCATGGAGAAAGAGGTATTGTTCTCCATCGACAAGAAGGGGAGCAAGAAACCATATCATTGTTGCGGGGTCAATAGAGGTGGTTCCCAAGGTGGATGGAATTTGAGAAGTAGAATGGGGCTCAAGAGGTCGCTAGAGCACTTCCAGGGCCAATGCAGCTTCCCGCTCCTCAGCTTCTTCATATATGGGCTCTTCATTGTAGATGTTGGGCTCATCTACAGAAATAAAAGGATCGAAAAGGGCAGGGGCAGGGTCAGGGCTTAAGGTCGAGGCCTCCTCTTCCATTTGTCCCTCTTGGAGAAGGAAAATAAAGGTCATTTCCCAAGATAGGAACCTATTTCCTGCGTTTTCGATGATCCACATGCTAGGAGGTCATCAGTGTCTACCTCCCTAAACCCTAGGGGTGTGAGCTAGGCTCAAAAGTGATCTAAATGCTTCACGAACCTGGTTTCTTGATTGAACAAGTACTTCAAATAATCAATTGGGACCATCTTTTTATAGACTCACCAAGTTGACATGAAACAAAACCATTCAAAACGTCAAAATTAATTGCACCACTATTAGTTGGAAAATGTCAAAATCCACAATTGTTCCACCCCACATTGTTTACAATCTTCAATATTGTAGGAGGGATAAAAGTGGCGCTATGCACGAGCTTCTCTGCACGCTTTCCTATCTTTTCACCATTTAAGGTAAAGTGAAAGGACTCAGACATGCCATCCTTTGTGACCAATAGGTGTTTCCGCACGTCCCTAAGAGTCCACTGTGATGTGGCAGTCACATTCTTGACATCTCCTAAATGAGAACCAATACATAAACTTACCCCTATATTATCATCGTCGGTAGAGTCAAGGGGGAGCCAATTGCCACCTGTTTTCTTCCAGCACCTATATTGGAAAGAAAAATATAACATTTGGCGGGAGATGTGGTACTTGACAACCACATTGTCCTTACATACATGGCATTGAAATAGATCACCCTCTTGTTCACCTGACCTACTTCCCCAATTCATCCCAAGAAATTTCTACAGGAGGTGCTAGAGAGAGAGAAACACAATGGACCAGAGCAGGAGGGGGCAGAGAAGATGCCAAATGAGTTCCCACATTTGAAAAATGGAGGGAGAATGGAGCTGTACCAGAGAAGAGGAGGGGGCAGGCCTGTAACAAGCTAAGAGGGGGGAAAATTTTGCCCAGAAGGGCCCACCACCTCTTGACTTGTAGGTCTGTTTGGGAGAGGTGCATATGGGAGAATGGTCAAGCATGGGTTGAGGGCGTGGGGGGGATGGTTTGAGTGGTCCCCGGTGTAAGAGGAGTAGCCAATAGGGGTTGTTTGTAGGTCTGCCCACCCTCCATCTCAACATGGCATTGCCCCACAAAAAGGAGCACTGCCATTGGTACACCTCAAATACCTCACTAATCCCTTGAAATTAGGAACACTAATTGGGGGCCCTTTGGAGACCCCAATTATCCCATAATGCACAAAAAATGAGCACAAAGAAGAAAGTTTTTGCTTGTAAACAAGCTGAGATTGTGGGGTTATGATAGGAAAATCCTAGGCAAAACCTACCCTGGCATCTCCAACAAAAGATGTGACAAAATTTGGAGGCCTAATTCTAGTCACTTCTTAGAGTCAAAAGAACAGGAGGGAAAGGAAAATAGACAAATCAAAGTAAGATAAAGATATAAACATCAAAGATGAGATCATAGTCCAACATGGGAGAGAGGAAAGGTTAAGGGGAAGCATTGATTTCTGCCAAGCGTTCAGCACCGAATGTAAGAGCAAGCCTCTGTTGAAAGAAAATTTTCAAAGTAAGAACTACATGGATGGAAGTGAAGGGGCTGAATTGGTAGGGCTCATTCTGACGTATGGGGTTGTTGGGTCGCATCATTTTGATAAAGCTCAACACAAGAGTACCCACAATTATTGTAAATAAAAATAGAGCTCTATAATAGCATGGGAATAACTCTTCCTTTGACCTCAACACCCAAAACAAAGAACACATGCTTGTAGGGTTTGAAAAGACAATAATGTTGACATATATTTCACAAAAAATGGAACAAGAGATGAGAACTTATGACCATTTTAGTAACAGACTCCAAAACTATCCCAAATCTAAGTCTACCTTATTCTACACACTATAACATGTTCTCAGTAAATCATAACATGGAAATAAAAACATTAATGAATAGAGCTTAAAGAGATGAGGATTTTGATATAGGTTTCAACCAAAACGGAGTAGGGAGCGAAAAGTTATGGCTGTTTTACGACAGGGTACCAAAACAGTCCAGGAGCGACTTGATCAATAGGAAAAGGCAACGATTTCTCTTACTGAAAGGGTTGCTTCCACAGTACATATTGGACTGAGGTCGCCCTAAAGGGTAGAGAATCCCCTCAGAACAGATCCCAAAACAAGCCATACATGAGCACCAACGGAGCTCCCGAGCGAAGAGGGAAAAAATATGAGAAAATGGGAAAAGAAAGGAAGATCTTGGTTCTGGAAGCCAAGAAAGCTTCCCAATGGGAGAGAACTACAAAGAAGAGAGGGGCTAAGGCTCAAGGGAAAGCAGAGGCATAGAAGGAGCTAGATACAAGGCAACGGCAAGGCTATAAGGAGAAAATGAGATGCTTGAGAGAGAGGGGAGGGGCTTCTTTTATAGTGCAATTCTCACCTTCCTTCACCCTGTTACATTTGCTGGCAGTAGGTTTTTTCACCTCTTCATGACATAAGGGCATGGGTTACTATCAATTGTCCTTTTAGGAGGATTTTGACAAGTGTCCCATCACAAGATGCTTCTTTATCCTTTTGAGTAGAAAAATCAATAGTCCTCCCACATGGAGCCCAAGAGGACCATCCTCTTTTCCACATGTCAACATCCTCCACATTCCACATAAGAATTCTAGAAGGATTCCTTTTGACTCCACGCTCCTCCACACTTTTCCGCATGCCCTCCACATGCTCTCCATGTACACTCCCTATTATTTTAGTACATTATTGAGTCCGTGTAGGCTTTTGGCCCACTCTAAATATATGACTCATTTCTATTTCCCAATTATAAAGCAAATAATATATCTCCCAAACCATTCTATCCTGTACCAAGCTATTTATAATTCATACCTGTGGTATTTACTATGATGCACTCCACTCATAATCACATTTGCAATCATTTTCACTAATTATTCTAATTAGTGTCAAACCCACATTAATAATTACATGAAATAAAGTAGTCAATATCAAAATATTGTCAAGCCGCAACGAGAGTAGCCCCGCAAAAAGCTATCTCTCGCCACCAACTTCTCCATCACGCTTCATGGTTCTTTGCTTCTGTGGCTAGCTTTTGTCACCTTGTGGGCCCCACAAATCCTCCCACAGGTTTCAAAACAAAATATCATCTTTTGTTGTCACAATAGCATAAAGCCAAGCCACATCCTGTGGCTTCAAGTACAAAAAATAAGATGACTGTATATACAAGAGAGGCATGAAGCCAAGCCAATTGCTTCAAGTACAAAAAAGAGTAGCTACCACTACTTCTATCACTAATCTAAGTTCTCTGGGTCCTCGCTCCCTTCTTTGATCCCTTCTTTGCCCCCTTCTTCCTCATCCTCTTCCTCTTGATCAGCCCTAGGGCCCTGTGAACGAGGGACAACATGTATCAATGTATGAAAAATCAAATCTTTATTTACAATATTGACATTATTTAATTACTTTTCAATACCTAGGGGGCACTCCAGTAGCCCGGATATACTGCTCCTCAGTAATCAACCCATCATCATAGAAGTGCCTCCATGTATCTCCCCTATGATGCTGGCGGTGGTAGCCTATCTCGATAGGAGTGGGGTACCTGTGAGAGTGCTCTCAACGGAAGCAAGAACGGAAGAAGGAGAGAGAGAGACAGAGAGCCACACAAGTTTTGGTGGGTGCATAACCCCCCTAATCTTCTTTTTCATTCATTTATATATGTGTTTGAGTATTGTACATAACCGGGGTAAAGGCACAGTGACCTTTAACCCCCACAACCTCCCACTTAAAGGACAATGTGCCTTTAAGGGAGAACAACCAGTGAGCAGACTATCCAATGCCCATCAATACACAACAATACTCAAACCGCTGACTAGGTAGACTCTTCGTCAGCATATCTGTAGGATTATCATCTGTATGAACCTTGACAAGCTCTATGCGCTTGTCCTCAAGTACCTCCCTGATGAAATGGTACCTGACCTCAATGTGTTTAGTCTTTGCATGAAAGATCGGATTCCGTGCTAACTGAATAGCACTCATGGAATCACTATGCAATGTCGGTACACCTGTATGAATCCCCAAATCTCCCAATAGCCGATCAAGCCATATAGCCTCTTTGCAACCCTCTGTGGCTGCAACATACTCAGCCTCTGTGGTAGACAAAGCCACGCACTTCTGTGCACGAGGCATCCATGACACTGCACCACCTGCAAAGGTGAACACATAACCAGAAGTGGATCTCCTACTATCCACATGCCCTGCATAGTCTGAATCTGTGTACCCAAGTACACGCATGTCTCCTTTACCAAAGCAGATGCACATCTCCTTGGTACCCTTCATGTACCTCATGATGCACTTAACTGCCTCCCAATGCCTCTTTCCTGGATTAGCCATATAGCGGCTAGCAACTCCCACTGCAAATGCAATGTCTGGTCTAGTAGCTATCATAGCATACATAAGACTCCCAACCGCTGATGCATAAGGAACCTTGGCCATCATGGCCCTCTCCTCATCTGATTTGGGACTATCTGTATGACTCAGTTTCACATATGGAGGCAATGGAGTACTCACTGCCTTCCCCCCCTCCATATTGAAACGCTGCAATACTTTTGTAACATACTCTTTTTGTGAAAGCCAAAGGAGTTTCCTACTCCGATCACGCGTGATGCGCATACCAAGAATATGACCTGCAAATCCCAAATCCTTCATATCAAAGGCCTCATGCAACTTGGCCTTTAATGCATCTAGCTCATAAGTATTCTTGCTAGCCAATAGCATATCATCCACATATAGTGCCAAGATTATCAGGCTACTATCCTTAGCCCTTTTAGTGTAGAGGCAGTGATCAATTTCACTCCTTCTAAAACCCTGGGACCGAATGAAAGCATCAAACTTCTGATACCATTCTCTAGGTGCTTGCTTAAGACCATAGAGACTCTTCTTCAACTTGCAAACTAAATGCTCTTTGCCCTTTTCTTCAAGGCCTTCTGGCTGCATCATGTAAATTTCCTCATGCAAATCCCCATGCAAGAAAGCTGTCTTGACATCCATCTGCATAAGCTCCATGTCCTCTGATGCCACTAGTCCAAGCATGCATCTAAGTGTGGTCATCTTCACAACCGGAGAGAATATCTCATCAAAGTCCACACCCTTCTCTTGCTTGAACCCTTTAGCAACCAAACGGGCCTTGTACCTAGGCACATCATCACCTGTGACCTTCATTTTGTAGACCCATTTACATGGCAATGCTTTCTTTCCATGTGGCAAAGAAACCAAGTCCCAAGTCTTATTCTTCATAAGTGAACTCATCTCTGATTGCATAGCATACTCCCACTTGCGTTATCACCTCACGCATCATAGCCTCTCTGTAGCAAGAAGGCTCCCCGCAATCAGTAAGCATCACATAGTCTACCCCTGGAACAAACTTATCAGGTGGTCTAGACACTCTAGATGATCTTCTCAAGGGCATTTCATCTTGCTGTCCCACCTGCATATCAGCCACATTTGGCTCATCATTTCCACCAATAGATGATCCATCATCTATTGGTGGAATACCTGTGGGAGTACTTGGTGGTACCATTTCTTGCACATTTGGTGCATGGACAGCTTGCTGTCTATCAACATATGCAGGTGGATTCACATCCTAGAAAGTGATTCTCCTCATTTCCACATCCCTCATGGGTGCCTTATGCATCTTCTTCTCATTGAAGACCACATCATGGCTGCGTATGATCTTCTTTGCTTCTGGATCCCAGAGACGATAGCCCATCTCTCCACTTTCACCATAACCCAGAAAGATGCATTTCCTAGACTTAGGATCTAGCTTCTTTCGAAGCTCTTTTGGCACGTGTGCATATGCCTCACACCCAAATATACGCAAATGAGAGTAAGAGGGCTTCTTGCCACTCCATGCCTCTTCAGGAATACCACCATCCAAACTCTTACTAGGTGATCTATTGATCACATGCACTGCAGTTTTCATTGCCTCAGCCCAAAAACCACCAGAAAGACTTGCATTGGAAAGCATGCATTGCAACCTTTCTTGAATGGTACGATTCATCTTTTCTGCAACTGGATTTTGCTCTGGAGTACGAGGGGATGTGAGCTCCCTCTTAATCCCACGTGTATCACAGAAATGCTGAAAGTCATGAGAGAGATACTCTCCACCATTGTCAGCCCGTAGGGGATGTGAGCTCCCTCTTAATCCCACGTGTATCACAGAAATGCTGAAAGTCATGAGAGAGATACTCTCCACCATTGTCAGCCCGTAGGCATTTAAGCGTTCTACCTGACTGATTCTCAACCAAGGCGAGCCATTTCTGAAATACCTGGAACACATCACTCTTCCGAGCTATAGCATAAGCCCACACTTTCCTAGTTGCATCATCAATGAATGTCACATAGTATTCAGCCCCGCCTAATGACCATGTAGGCATGGGACCACATACGTCTGAATGCACCAAATCAAGATTTTCAAACTCTTTCTTTCCCCTTCTTTTATGGGCTGATTTAGTCTGCTTCCCATAGAGACAATGCTCACAAAATTCAAAATTAGAGAAACTCAAATGCGGTACATAACCCAAACGACATAAGAGTTTCATTCCATTCTGGCTCATGTGCCCCAACCTGCAATGCCACAAAGAAGTGCTTGGCTGCTTGGTTATTGCAACAACATGATCAAATACCCCTGATACATGTAAGGGATACAAAGTCCCACACTTGGCACCCCTAGCCAAAAGCATAGAGCCCTTCTGAATTTTCCAACTCTGAAAGCCAAAAGTGGTGTGAAAACCAGCATCATCTAGCTGACCCACTGAAATAAGACTCTTGGTCAGCTTAGGCACGTGTCTCACATGTTTCAAAACAAATGCAGACCCATTTGCAAAAGAAAACTTTATGTCACCTGCTCCCACTATGTCACATGCATAGTCATTTCCAAGATGTACACAACCTGTCTTTCCACTGTCATAAGTGGAGAACCATTCCCTATGGGGAGTAACATGGAATGAAGCACCAGAATCCAAAATCCAATCCTGGGAATATGCATCATCTGAAGTGGTAAGCAACTCTGCAGATAAACTAGATATGAAGAGAACGTCATTTTCACTATCATGTGTGACTGCATTGATCTCCTCGATCTTCACTTTTCCTTTGTCCTCCCTTGGACTCTCTTCCTTTTGATTTGCACCCCAATTTGCATTCTTTTTCTTATACTTTTGCTCTCTTTTCAGCTTGTAGCAATCCTTTTTCATATGGCCCTTCTTGCCACAATGGTAACACTCAATGTTCCGTGCCCTGGATTTGCTACGAGACTTCCCTCTTTCTTGGGACTTCCCCCTGAACTGTGATCTGCCCCTTTGCACATTTAAGGCTGCATCCTGCTTGTTGCCATCCATAGACTTCCATCTAATCTCCTCGGCCAACAAGCTACCTACAACATCATCAAATTTCAGTACTCCACCAGGTGCAGAGTTACTGACAGCTGTACGAAAGGTATCCGTGCCCTGGATTTGCTACGAGACTTCCCTCTTTCTTGGGACTTCCCCCTGAACTGTGATCTGCCCCTTTGCACATTTAAGGCTGCATCCTGCTTGTTGCCATCCATAGACTTCCGTCTAATCTCCTCGGCCAACAAGCTACCTACAACATCATCAAATTTCAGTACTCCACCAGGTGCAGAGTTACTGACAGCTGTACGAAAGGTATCCCATGAGGATGGCAATGAACATAAGAGAAATATTGCCTTAGTCTCCACATCAAAATTCATCTTCTGAGCCTGAAGCTGGCTGAAAATAATATTGAATTCATTCAAGTGAGAAGCAATGGAGACCCCTTCCTTCATCTGCAGCTCAAACAACCTCTTCATGAGGTAAACTTTATTGGAGGCAGTTTCCTTCTCATAAGTGGCACACAGTTTCTTCCACAAATCTTCTGTAGTCTGCTCATTTACTACTGTGAAATAAACTGACTTTGCAAGATGAAGTCTAATAGTAGACTTTGCTAATGCATCTAACTCATTCCAATCATCCTCAGACATATCTGCAGGCCTAACTTCAATACCTGCCAAGGGTTTAATCTGCTTCTTTTGAATAAGCACATCCCTTATTTGTTCTTTCCACAAAGAAAAGTTTGTCCCATCAAACTTTTTAATGCTGAAAAACTCCTTTTCAGATATGGAAGAGGATGCCATGATGCAAATGAAACAAAATCCCAAATGCTAGTGCCTGCAAGAGAGAATCACACCAAATACCAGGTGCACCCAAATGTGTATGCCACAATAGAGTGAAATGTCACCAAAACTCAAAGCTCAAAGCATCAAAAGATGCATCTGACTCATGTGCATATACTATGCATCCATATGAGCAAATCTGGCCCAAAAGAAAATGCCAATAAGTGGAGCCATTGCATAATCGGACTCAGCAAGAAAATCTGCAAATATCTCTCTTCTGCCAGAACTCCAAAATCCCAACCGATGAGTGAGAAATGGGATTCAATACTTATCCACTGCCATGTGGCATAAATCTAAGGTTTCAAAACCTTAGAATGAAAAATGCATAACAGAGAGACGAAATCGAATACACAGAGATCTATAACTCTGAAAATCCTCCACCGAATCGCGCAAGAACTGACAGGTAGGGGTTTTTGGGCGTCCGGAACGCAATGGGACAGACGGTTTTGGAAACCGTGGTCTCAATCACTGGGTCCAACACACGGACTGAAAAACGTTTTTGGAAACAGAGCTGTTTGTAAACTCCACCGGAGTGCGAATGATGAGCAACATAGAAGTTTTAGGACCTCCTGAGTCCACTGGAACTGACAGATCTGCAAATGGTTGCTCCAAACTTGAGTTCCAACACCCGGGCAAAAAACGCAGAAACTGACACAGTGAGTCAGAAATCCAATGAAATGATCCCAAATTCAAGAATGAAGGTGTTTCCAAGCTCCTAAAGTAATGTGGACACCAAAAGCAAGCAATAGTTGCCTCTACAAGTCAATACGGAGTCTCTGTCATCGAACGGAACAGGGAAAAGCTCAAAAAACGACTTTTTCTTTGAAAACTCTTAACAGGCTCTCAAAACCACTTCGCAAAGCCAAAGTAACTTTTCCAAAGGTTCCTCCAAGGTCTCTGCACACTCGGATGCAAGTAAAGTCACCCACAAAGCTTCCCACAGAGCTTCTCCTTCCTCCCACAGAGTTGCTGAGCTTCAAGCATTCACGCACGCTCAGCTAGATCACCCGGGCTCTGATACCAGTTTAGAGTGCTCTCAACAGAAGCAAGAACGGAAGAAGGAGAGAGAGAGACAGAGAGCCACACAAGTTTTGGTGGGTGCATAACCCCCCTAATCTTCTTTTTCATTCATTTATATATGTGTTTGAGTATTGTACATAACCGGGGTAAAGGCACAGTGACCTTTAACCCCCACAACCTGCCCACGATATCAAGCTGCAAGATGACACAATTTATGGAGAGGTTAGTACAAAGAAACAACCTCCTAATAAACCACATAAACACAATATAATTTGAGATCAATACTTACAAATTAGGCCTCCCATGATTCAACACCCCCTGCTCCAAAATGCACATTTCCATATTGCTCCATTTGGATCCTTCGTGCCTCCATGTGCTGCAGACTGGGGTCCCCGCCTTTGCTGACTTCATTGCTTTCTTCCACTCACGCTTGTGAGCGGTGTGGGGCTAGTCCCTTGGTGGTTGACCTCCCTCTCTCCTAGTAATCTTGGCTAGTGCCTGTCTCTTAAGCGAAGATCTTTTATTGGCAAGTATCATAACAATCTTTGACTTTGCCCATTTATCTGTGAACTAAACATTGGGGGGATTGGGATACCTAGAGCGAACAGCAGCGACCCTCTCACCATACAACTTTTTTGGCTGCTCTATGCTTCATTCCAATTTTCCTCTTTCTTGAACCCGCCCTCATGCAATTACTTATTTCCGTCATTCATGCAATTCCTTATGGCCTCATGAATGCTTAAGGGAAAGAGAAGAAAGGGGAAGGGAAAGAGAAGGAAGGAAAAGGGGAAGGGAAAGGGGAAGGGGAAAGAGGAAGGGGAAAGCAAAGAACACACAAGTAAACATAAGAAAACTATCATAGTGCATCTATAGATGCGTCTAACAACATGTCTACAGGCACGGCTGCCTATTTTTTCAAAAATTAGATGCGCTCCAGTAGACACCTTTTTAAAAGAAGCTGAAAAGGATATGCACCCGACCCCAAAAAGAACAACACTAGTACCAAAAACATCCTTTCCCTACATACAACAAAGGACGAATCCAAGGAGAGCAACTTCTAAAGATGACCAACCACCAAGAGACTTACCTTGGATAGAGGCATGGAAGCTTCTTGTCCTTCTTCAAAGCTGCTTCTCCTTCTTCTCTTCCTTGTTCATCCTCTTCTGTTGTATGCTTGGGGATGATTGTGTAACCTTGGAGATGAGTGTGGGTGCTTAAAGATGAGTGTGGATGCCTAGAGCTGTGTCTGTTAATAGGAAAGCAAGCCACGCGATGCTCAAGGTATGAAGGAAAGCAAGCGCACTAAAACTAGGTTCAAAAATTAGCTCACAATCTATGCATCTAAAAGTGTGTCTAATAGCGCATCTAAAAGAGCGTCTATTAGTGCATCTAATGCTATGTTTTAAACGCACCTATAAATTGTTGAGATATCGAGCTCCCCTCATGATATGCCAGGGTGATCGTTGTGCATTTATGTCACTGACTTGTTAGCTGCAGATGCGGTTGGCACACCGCCCATGAATAATAGCTGGATGACAGCTATCTTTATGTACTCTAGTTACTGGATTAGTTAGTACGCCACCTTAGTAACTAGCTGAGTTTGGTTTGAGACCCACATATAGGATTCATCTATTCCTTTTATACTAAGAGAGAGAGTTCTTTTGGCTTTCACAACTAAGAAGAGGAAAACTGTATTTAGCCTCCACCTTTGTGTGTATTCCCCCTTTGTGTATGTGAGAAATCTGCAAGTGAGACTCCTTACTTCTCTCCCACTCTCTTCACATGGTATCAGAGCTCGGTTCATGGTAAGGAGCTGAAGGAAGCAAACCAAGTTCGCAGTGTCTTGGTAAGAGGATCAGTGTCCAAATTGACAGGCTTCACATACCTTAAGCATTTCTGCAACCTTGAATTTAGGCAATCCTGCAACAATGTTTTGGGCCTGCATTGATTTAAGTCGTTGTACATTAACATGACCAATGCGTTTATGCAAGATATCACAACTTTCCACCGACCTGCAGAACAGTGGTCGCACAACAAAAATAGGGCCTTTTTCTCAGTGCTTGCGGAGAACTTATGCCTCCAAAATGGGCCCCGAAATGGCCTCGAATCAGAAAAATAAAGTCACCCAAGGCTTTGCCCTGTCCCGCAACATATATTGCCCTCTTGCCACACCGCGAAGGGTGTCTCAATCTGAGACAGTGCACTCTTGCACTTCCAGCTGTGCTACCTGCAGAGATTTGCTCCCAAACTCGAAAAAGGAAAGCAACACTGGTCCTCTTACCAGGACGCCGCGAACTTGGTTTGCTTTTTTGAGCTCCTTACCACGAACCAAGCTCTGATACCATGTGAAGATAGTGGGAGAGAAGGAAGGAGTCTCACTTGCGGCTTTCTCACATACACAATGGGGGAATACACACAAAGGTGGAGGCTGAAAACAGTTTTCCTCTTCTTAGTTGTGTAAGCCAAAAAGAACTCTTGTACAAAGAAATAGAAGAACCCTATATGTGGGTCTCAAACCAAACTTAGCTAACTAAGGTGGCATACTAACTGAGCCACGAACTAGAGTACATAAGGATAGCTGTCATCCAGCTATTATTCATGGGCGGTGTACCAACCGCATCTACAGCTAACAAGTCTGTGACATAAATGCACAACGGTCACCCTATCATATCACGAGAGAACAGTCTTGAGAGCACCTGGTAGTGAGCCTATTTTGTGCAGGTCTACCAGAGTTAAGTATCATATGGATAGGCTGAAATATGATGGATTTACAGCCATTCACTATGCCTATATGGTCAAAATGATACAAGAACCAGAATTCACTTCTTTTGAGCAAGCCATGGGAAAAGAAAAATGGGAGAAAGCCATGGATGAAGAAATGGATGCCTTGGAAGCAAATGCTACATGGGAATCGGTGCCTTTGCCTAAAGACAAGAATGCAATTGGCTGCAAGTGGGTCTATAACTTAGACGCGCCTTTAGATGCTACACAGAGTTTTGACATTTACAGCTCATGCAAGAACACATTTTTTGGGTTGTTTATCTGTACGATGTCTTCATCTTCAACAAGTAGCTCCAGTGAGGACGAATCCCTCCGTATCCACCATTGCAAAATGTGGTTGGAGCAAAAAATCAAATGTATGTGTGATCGATATCAAGGAAACATGTAGCGTGCATGCAAAATTACACTCAATCACATCTCAAATTATGGAGAATGGGATGCAACTGTAAACATGGTAAGTGTTAAAGAGTAATGGTTGATTGAGATACCTATGGGTGTTCATGTGTTTGATATATGATCCTCTTTTAATTTGATACAGGATGCAGTGCCACACCTGCATATGTTTCCCTATGGATTGGCTACTTAACGAAATGGAGAGAGCAGAGAGAGATGAGGAGATGCATATCACCATGGAAGAATGGAAGTATGCTAGGGGATGCATGAGCAAGGTCGGTATATAGAATTTTATGCATAAGTTAGGAGCTTTCAACAATTTAGATTGCTTATTTAATTGATTTTGTCTTGGTGTAGTGTACTATGTTCAATGCTATATGGTGTGAGGGCAAGCATTTTCAGACACAACGGATTGATGATAAGAGAAACACACAAGATTGCGGCATCATTGCTAGCTTTGAGGGAGCCAATGGAGCCATGGACGATTATTGTGGCATAATCCAAGATATTATTAAGCTTGACTTTCGATGCTTCTTTGTGTATGTTTTGGAGGTCAAGTGGTTTAAGGACATGGTGGAAAGAGGCCCTAATGCAACAATCATACGCCATGCAAGTGGCTTTGTAACTATTGAATCCACAAAGTTTTGGCAAAGTAAGGACACACTAGTACTACTGCAACAATATGAATAGGTTATTGTACACACATATAAAAATACTCACTTTTAAATATTTGATACCTTCGATGCAAGGAAAATAACATGATTGTAATTGTGTTTGAATTAGGTTGTCTATCAACCAATTGTGGATAATAATAGGTAGTGGCATGTCATACCTATTATGCCACATTCCAAAGTGATGTATAGTACATTTACTAATATGGAGCATATGGAAGATGATCATGGCCATGGAGGTGATAATGACCGTGATACGAGAGAGGAGGATGATCATGAGATAGGAGATATAGATATTGAGGCCATTACCCTTGAGGATGAGCCTACCATTGGTGATGCTGATTTTGATGAGCACATTAGTAGCACAAGTAGTAGTGGGCTGAATGTATTTGTAGATCTCAACATTGGTTTGGATTTTGAAGTAGATAGTTTGGCAAGGGTTGACCTCATTGACGATGAGATCGAACATCATTGATATTGGCAAAACCATTTTACATATTGTCTCATTCTCCTCACCTCACTTAATTTTTGTATATGTGGGTTTGCCAAAAAGCATTGATATTTTTATTAAAATTATGTGCTTTGGTAATCATGGGCAATGTTTGGAAAGGAGTGATGCACATTTATCAGCCTACACCAAAATATCACTTTTTGTATTCTTTGTTCTATGTTTATAAAGGTGTCTAAATCCACGTCTAAATCACAATGCAGACATGCAAATAGATGCATAAATAGACACGCTATTAGTAGACACGCTTATAGACTCACCCGTATTTTCACTATTCTAGCTGTGCCTATAGATGCGCTCGTTATTTTGCTTGTCTATCAAGCGCGTCTATAGTTGCTTTGTCTTGTTGTGTATTTTTCAAAATATGTATCTCAAAACTCTTTTTTTAAAATTTTAATATTTTTGTGCACCAATTTTTAGGGTTGGTCGAGGGAGTCCATTTTTAGGATTGGTTTAGGGTGTCCATTAAATAATCATGAATGACATTTGTCTATATACACTATTGCTAGGCTTCTGTTGAAGCATTGACTTATTGTGATTCTGCACAATCTTCAAGATGTCTATCTCGGTCTCATGCTATTTTTCAAGTTCCTCGAAGTCATCTCAAAATACAAGCTTCATCATCCCTCATGAACCTTCAATCTCCTCTTACAATCCAGAATGTAGTATTGAGAATGTTTATGTCTTCCCATTTGAACATGTTGGTGAGAAAACGAATCGTTTTTAGTGTCCTCATATGAGCAAAAGTCTTTGATAAGGATTGAACCTAAAGAAGCATTGCAATAGTTCAACAGTTACCAGTGCTTGCCTCAAGTTCATTCCACTGCCACACAAGATATAGATGCCCATTTGTCACATATGATAAATCTAGGCTCATTTGTGACTTCACCGTCACTACTTGAGCAAAGTGCATCTACTCCTCCAAAGGAACTAAGAAAAAATGGAAGGATGCGCATTGACAAAAGATTCATGAGTTACAGTAGGAGAAGAATGCAATTCCTAACATCGAAGGCTGAACTAAAAGAGCATGAACTACTATGTGTTGTGTTCAAAATTGTTTGGGGAGATTAGGTGTGAGAAAGTTGAAAGCACTCACGACACTATAATTTGACTTGAATCGTGAGGAGCAAGATTATTACTTGAATGCAACAAGCACCCCCCTAAAGAATGACTACATAAAGTATTGTTTAATAGGGAGTATGCAAATTCATAGATCATCCTTCAACACTAGTTTGGTAGCATAACAAGACATAAAAGTGCACCTTTTTGAGGTTTTGGCAAAAAAATTACAACTTGATGTAGATGCACTTTTGGTGATTTCCTCTCTTGAGCTTAAGGTAGACTCATAGGACTATTTTCTAAAAATATAAGGAGCACAAAAAACTATTACATGTGACTACAAAATGCTCACAAATGTATGGTAACATAGCATTTCACACAGACAGTTCTCAGATTTGAAACTTTATTTAGAATGCCTAAAAATAAAAATGATTTCAATGAGCTATAATTTTTTAAAAGAGTGTTTATAAGTATATAAAACACATAAGAGTGACAAAAATGTATTAAAAAATCATTTTGGCAAGATTAATTTAGCAATTAACAAGAGTGGTTAGCCTAGCGGGTTGCATTGTAAGTTACAATTCATAAAGTTTTGAATTATTAATTGGTATCACTCATTCATGATTAGAGGAACCCTATAAGTATAATTTAAACTCTTGAAAAGTTTTATGATACCCTTTAACCCTTGTACCTTTAATTTAGCATGAATTATAGCATAATGAACAACCAAAAAACGGTTTGAATTTGGTGTTCTACATGATATTAGGTCCCCTTAAAACTCATGCTCCTCCATAATATCCTATTCAAGACATATACAAAGTATGGTTGAGTTTGGAACTTGCAAAGAATTTGCAAAAGAACAAATTTTGCTTCACTGTCAGCATTCTCTAAAATTATAGTTGTGGCCATAAATCATAATAAGTATGATTATCTAGCTCCAAAGCAATATAAACATATGTGTTATAGTTATACTTAGACTCTAGAACTTACAAAATCTAAAAAAACTCATTCTAATAAAGAAGTATGGCCATTTGATCTAAAACCTAAGAAAGTAGCTTGAGATTTTTGTGTTATGTCCTGGGAGGTGCATTACTAAGAAACCCTATGTATCACGTGTGTTTAAGGAGTATTCAAAAAACCTCTCAACTAAAATTTTCCTCCCAATAAAAACACCCATCTTTACTTATGAACTAAGGGATTTTTCCCTAAATTTGAATTAAAAAACCCCTCCTGTTATTTTATTCTTGTTAAATTTTGCAAAAAGTTGAATTAAAATACCCCTCCTTTTCAATGCATGTGGTACACAATTTTTTTGAGGTGAACCCCCCAAGTGTTAGGTTGACTTTAAAACTTTTGGTAGAATTCAAAGTAATAGGTGCAAGTCCCAATCCATAATAGTTCCAAGTTTTTTTCAACATATAAGCTATTATGGAAGATAATAAGAACCCCAAAATAGCTTATGGATTCTTTTGAATAATTCTAGGAAAAGGCTAAGTGAATAGGACATAAAAGTGTCCTAGGACATTTTTATGTCCTTCTACCAAACTAGTGTTAAAGACATGCATAGCTTAGGGAATTCAAGTCTTGCACATGTATAGAAGAGAAAAAAGTGTTTAGGAATCCACGTCTACTTGGGCCTATTGGAAATATGGTCATATCATGGATGGGAAGCTATTTTGCTTCGAATTTAGGAGTGCAGCCCATAGCAAAATTTTTTCGCTTGGTGGATAATTACACAAGATTTGAAGTTTTCACACCTTGCAACAAGGAGGAGACATCAAAGAGCAATGAACAGTTGCTAGCTATAGTAATTTCAATAGATTATAGAAGAACTTTGTCAATAATGTGAAGATCCCAAAAAAAGTGAGAATGGGGGTTGTAGTGTATGTGCAAACCTCAAGAATTGATGCCAAAGGGTAACAACCACAAGTGAATGAGGTACCAGGGTATTTACATGTATAGTTTGATTATATATTATTAATAATATTTGAGTGTTTTTGATGTGCAGATCAAATCAATAGTGCTCTTAAGCACCATAGAGAGCAACAGGCCCAAGAATAATAAAAGTTGGCAAAGCAACCTTTGGAACCAATTTTCAAGGTATGGCATTGACGGCAGTAGCCATGTCCCTGGCCAAAAACAACAATAGAGTTGACTCTCTATCGACTAGGTTTAGAGCTAGGAGTGTATTTGGGAGTTCAAAGCCCGATGTTCTCAATGTTTTAGAGAAGAGAGAAAGGCTCTAAAGCCTTATTGTATAGAAATTTGATTTTATATGAATATAGATATACTTTTTATACAATGCCCCATTTTGTATTCTTTTACAAAATTTATTTTATACTGTCATTGTATTTTGTAACTTTAATTGTTGTTGGCATTAATATTTTCATTCACTATTCTGTTCAAAAGCATGCTATCAGATACATATTTGCACTATAATGGTCATTTTTGAGCAATCCAGTAAGAATCTCACCGTGCGGTAGAAGGCATGTGTTCGGCATCGCGCAAGGAGTCAAACAGGCCCCATATGTGCCATAGTGGGTTTTATAATTTTTGGGCTCCCCGCGCGATGCCGAACACATTTGCCTTCTGTTGCACAGTGAAAAAACATCATTTGACCACTCAAATTCACATTGAACTTGCATAAACTGATGGAAAGCATCACGTAACATGTATAATAACATGGGAACAGTAATAGAACATAAAGATAATTTTTACTCATTGGCTTCAAAGGGTAGAGATTTACAAAATGATTCACGCTACACCAAATGAACCTAAACAACATCTAAGGCCTAAGGGAGGGATCAAAGCCGAATGTGCTTGGCGAGTGCAAGGTCCTTGTCCATCACTGTTACTCTTTTGGCATGGATAGCACATAAGTTTGTGTCTTCAAAAACACTGACTGTCATCTGCTCCGTTGCCTCCTGAATCACTCCCATAGTGCCTGAAGTGAAACGTACATCACTCTTGTAATGTTGTGCTATTCACGTACAAGCTGGAAGGGTGCACGCGGAATGAGATTGTTCACAATGGTTTGGAACTTGCGGATCTCTTGAAGTGCCTTCATGCCTGATTTTTTGTGCCTCTTAATCTTTGGGGGACCCTACACTGGCCTTTGGACATGGATCCATGGCCGCTTGTCCGCTTTGAACTTCTTTCACCTCTCCTGCCTTGCAACCACCTCTTCAGACTCCTCTTCCTATGTTTGGTGGGTCATTCGAGGTGGCTTCTCACATCTAGGGGTTTGCTTTGTCCTTGGTCTCTTCCTTTTCACGAGGCTGTGAGACAGTATGCTAAGGCTCTTGCTCAACTCGTACCAGAGGCTCCTCATATCTGATCATCTCGAGGCACAGAGGGTTGATGGTGCTCTTCCGTGCAGTCTGCTTGGTTGGAGTATTGGGGCCAAGGTTCATTATATCTGCAAACCAGCCAAATACTTCCTCTTGTTGTGGCCCCTATAATCTCTCCATCTCCTCTCTTTGCCTTTCTTGCTCCCCTTGTTCATCTAGATGCTCCACGCCAGGACCCCATGGAGGAGGGAGAGGCAGTTGATCAGGATTGACTAAACTATTTTTCCCCTCTTGGGAGACCTCTCTACTTCCACAGTTAGTTGTGTGGAAGGACTGAGAGGACCCCTGATCGTGCTTGGATCCTTCATCATGCTGGGATTCCTCATGGTGTTGAGATCCCTAGGATCCCCCATGAGAGTCGGATGGTGGGACTCGCATTGGTTGGACTTCTGATGATGAGAACTACCTTTAGATCCCTGGTGATCATTGCTCTCTTGGCCACTGGGGCTTGCAGTGTGTTCGGAGGCCATGGCGTTTTGAGGAGGACAACAAGTAGCGTCTAAATGGCGTCCAGTGGGTCTAGCAATTTGTTTAACTCGTGCCATAGAAATGAGGGATTTTAGGGTTTTCAAAAGCTTTATATAGTCTTTTTTAAAGCACTTTAGGGTTTCTCTTTTAAATTAGGGTTTTTTGAGTGCACCTCCTCCCCCCCCAGTGTTTTGTCACCAGTTTGGTAATACGTAATCTTCACCACCCTCCCTCCCAACCCACTCACCCCTCCGCCCTACCATGTCACACATGCAATTCTGCAATTTCCAAACAAATTTGTGAATTTTGGAATCTATAATTGACTAAAAATAGTGTTAACTTTATTCATCAAACATTTTACATTTGGGACTCTCTTAGGACCCAACGCCTCCCCTGTCTGACTCTACGTTGCAACCAAAGCACAACCCCTTGGCTCCCCTGTTGAGGACTTCCAAGCAGCACATCTCCTTGTCTTCTTGACATGTTGAACTGCTTTTGCGAGACTTGAGACCTCTACATTATCGCCCTTGAGAGTCCTAGCCTCTAGACACCTATAAAACCAATTGAACATTTTGTGTAGTGCATTGCTTCGTGCTATACCACCCCCATGCCTTGTATTCTTGAAGTATGCTGCCTTTGCTCTATAGTGTGATTTCTCCATTCCTTGAGTATTCCAAATGGATAGAGGGCCCCATTGCTCCACAAACTATGGTGCATGTGCGTAAAGAATATGCTATAAAGAAAAACATTGTATTAGAAACATAAACTGACTCAAGTTTAAAGCACAAAATTTCAACCTAAGGAGGATTACCATGTAATGTGTAATATGTGACTCCCCCCATGCTTCTACCATCAATGATATGAATTCTCCCAATGCTGTCTTGAATCTCTCATAATAAAGCTCATCTATTTGACCTTGTCTAAGAAACTTTATAAATGCATCAAGCTTTGTCCACTTTTTTGCTCTCAAAGTAGCAATTCGCAGATGTGAAGCTTGATTTGTGGTGCACTCACACAAATCTTTCTAGTACGCCCAACCTAGGGTGTTTTGAGCCAATGTATGTTTTTCTTTATTAGCATTGTGGTTGGATAAGAACTGCCTTGCCTTTCCTCCACCCATGGACACTTTAGCAGGAAGATTTCTTGTCTTTCCTGATTGTTTCTTGTCCTGCTTAAGCTTCGCATTGCCTCTGTGAAGTCCCATTAGTGAGAGTAGTTCTTCAGCTTTTGCAATGCATTGTGCAGATACTTGCTGTGGCCTCAAATTCCAAGCATAAACTAGATGGAGATAGAGTAACTTATCAAGTATACACAATTCAGCATGCAAAGTACACACGTGTACCCGCTCCAATGGAATTGGTAGAATGGGGTCCCACCTAGGATCCTTTTTGTGACGATCAGGGGCTGCACTTTGGTTGCAAGAAAGGATGCCATTTTCCCATTGTAGGCTTCCCTTTTGCATCTTCTGAGAGTGGGTGCAATACAAGCATGTCCATTTTGCATCTGCACCTATATCACAACCATACAAGCACTTGAGGGTCTTCAAATCACCAGCTAGATGCCATTCAACTTGAAACATTCCATGCCCATCCACAAATTAATGTTTGCCATGCCTCTTGTCTTCAAATAATCGACGGGATGCCGGTTCTCTCCAAAACCCACTTCAATGTCTCGTGGCACTCCTTTGGGTTCTCAAAGGCTGCAAGCCACCATATGTCCTCAGATTGGACTAAGAAACCCTGCTCAACTTCCTCATCCCCTTGAGCAAAACGCAAGGTGTCATTCAAATACAAATTCTCACCCTCTCTAGCTTGTGCTCTTTTACCAAGTGAGCTTCATCCATTTTTACTAGCTTGCCATTTGTACAATGAAAGAGAAATTCAATAAGGATATAGAAATCAAATTAAATGTGAAGAGGGAATTTCTCTTACCTTCTTCTCTCATCCCATAGAATTTGACCATGGCTCTCTGCAAGTTCTCTACATCCACATAAACATTATTGAAAGCATTCATCTCAAACATTTGGATGCCAAATTTCTTTTTACTCTTCCAAGTCATTGTGCCACTTACACAATGGTATCCTCCAAGCTTTTCTCTAGCACATTGGTTTATTTCTTGACATTCAAGCCTTACAGACCATGGTGTTGGCAATGGCGTTTAATATCTTATACTTTTCCTCCATAGCAGACTTGAAAATTTTAAAAATAGAGTTTTAAGCTTCACAACTTACACCAGCAGCATCACAAGCTCCAAGCACCTCCTGTGCTTGGACAAGGCCCTTGAAATCCTTCATTACCTCTCTAACAACTTGTTTACGTAGCCCTTTTTGTCTAGGGTCCTCCAACACTTCCATGACATCACTTGGCTTTATTAAACTTCTTAGAAAATATGAAGGATCACTATCATCCATTTCCATTGTTCCCATCACATCCTCCATGAAATTCCTAAAGTAGAGTACAAATGAGTCTTAGTGGAAAGAATGCAACACCACAAATATTTTGGGGTAAGAAATTTCATTGAAAATTTGGGGGAACTAACCTTGCAGCCCGTATTCTCCTCTTTCAGGCACCACTATTGGTTGACAATGCATCCACAGATTGCAATTGTCTTTTCCTCTCCTTCAGTCCCAAAGGTGTTCCCTTTAACTTTTGTACTTGTTCTATCGACTTCTCTCATTCCTTCTCCATAGCACGTTAAACTTGGGCATAGATCGACCTTTCCAAATCTTGTTTGCTTTCAGCAAGCTTTTGGATTGATTCTTCCAATTCATGTCGCTCCAAGTCTAGTGCATGTGCTTTGTCACTGAGTTCTTTGTTTTTCAATTGGAGATCGTGCATACTATTATGCATTGCCACAATAGTAATATTTCCCAAATATGCAAGTTCTTCTGTTTGGGCTCTCTGCACCTCGCTTGCTTGCATAGCCAATTTCTGAGAATCATTCAATCAATTGCAATAATCAAGCAATCCAGCATGTCCGTTGCTAATAAACCGAACATCATGCACTGTATGAAAAGGAGGACTCTTTTGGGTGTCAGGGTCTAAAGGATACAAGTTTCCATCCACCCAAACGTCAAGATGCTTCTTCCTTTGCAATCAAAGACTGTGGAGCACACTTTGACGAGTTCCACTATATCCCAAAGAGTGTGTGCTTGCATATTCTGCCTCCAGTTGTAGGTTCACATGGTACTTGTTGGATATGTCCTCGAATGGTGCCATGAGAACTCAAAGAGAGGTATCAGTGATGCAGGCTAAAATGTGGGGAGAGTTGGCAAAGATGGAGCAATGAGAGGGAGAGAGTAGCAAGGAAGAGGGAGGAGGAGAAGCAAATGAGGGCAAGAGGAAGAGGAGGAGAAAAGTAGGGCAACAGGTGTAGAAGGGACGGAAGGAGTTGCTGTAGAAGGGAGGAGGAGGGGAGAGATGCTACAGCAGGGAGGAGGAGGGAAGAGATTCTACAGGAGGGAGGAGCAGAGGAGAGGGATCCTGGGCGGCTGGAGAAGGAGGGGAGAGGAAGGAGGTGGGAGGATCCAGAAGGAGGAGGAGGAGCCAGAAGGAGGAGGAGGAGGGGAGAGGGAGGAGGGAGGAGGAGGAGCAAGATGGAGGAGGGGAGAGGAGGAGGGAGGGGGAGGGAGAGGGAGAGGGAGGAGGAGGAGGGAGGGAGGGAGGGAGGGAGGGAGAGAGAGGGAGGGAGGGAGAGAGAGAGAGAGGGAGGGAGGGAGATTCAAAATTTGAAATTCAAATTTCAAAAAGTGGCCCCCTCCCCTCATTGATGGGGGGAGAGGTGGCCTCAAATGTGGGGTTAACCCAACTAGGTTGGGCTGGTTAGGCCTCTTTAGGACCCTCTAATCCCCTTGCATTAGCCCACTAAGCATTCCCTAATCCATTCCTTATGAGGCCCTTTTGAGACCCCAATTCTCCCCTAATGCAATATGTACAACATTCCAATGTTCCGTGGATCAGAAGGAGAAGACCCGAGGAGTTACCTTCGAGAATTCAATCGAGCATGCTGCTTGACTGGATGGTCCATGAAGGAACGTGTTGGGATACTTCCAAATTTCTATGACATCACTTAGGAGGAGGCATCTTGATGGATGCACGGGGGAAGGACATCATGGCTTCATGCACTCTATAATTGCTAACAACTATAGAGATTGCTTTATTCACTACAAAGAGTAGCAAAAAAAGTTGGCTGCTGAGACCATCACTGTTGTTCGCTCTAGGTATCCCAATCCCTCCAATGTTTTGTTCACAGATAAATGGGCAAAGTCAAAGATTGTTATGATACTTGCCAATAAAAGACCTTCGCTTAAGAGGCAGGCACTAGCCAAGATTGCCAGGAGAGAGGGAGGTCAACCACCAAGGGGCCACCTGCCCCACACTGCTCACAAGCGTGAGTGGAAGAAAGCAATGAAGTCAACGAAGGCGGACCCCAATGTGCAGCACATGGAGGCACGAAGGATCTAAATGGAGTAATATGGAAACATGCATTTTAGAGTAGGGGGTGTTGAATCATGGGAGGCCCAATTTGTAAGTATCGATCTCAAATTATATTGTGTTTATGTGGTCTATTAGGAGGTTGTTTCTTTGTACTAACCCCTCTACAAATTTTGTCATCTTACAGCTTGATATCGTGGACAGGTACCCTACTCCTATCAAGACAGCCTACCACTGCCACCATCATAGAGGAGATACATGGAGGCACTTCTATGATGATGGGTTGATTACTGAGGAGCAGTATATCCGGGCTACTGGAGCACCCCCCTATGTATTTAAAAGTAATTCAATAATGTCAATATTGTAAATAAAGATTTGATTTTTCATACATTGATACATGTCCCTCATTTATAGGGCCCTAGGGCTAATCAAAAGGAAGGGCTAATCAACGAATGCCTTGTGAACTAAACATTTTGGAGTTGTAATTCTTTATTCGGAATTGTAATCATTGGCTATAGACGTGCTTGGAATCGTGCTAATTAAAATGCGGTTGGCTATAAGAATTGAATTGCACAATGTGGAAATGGGATTCTTGTAACCACATAGCATACACAACATACACAGCATTCTGCTCAACCACACCAAATTTTGCTTTTATTATAAAAAAAGATTTTGCAGAGCATCTATAAGTGCTTCTTTCTATTTTTTTAAAATTTCAACCGAGCGTTTAAAAGTGTGTCTATAGGTGCATCTATAGGCCCATCTATCTGTTATATATATGCGCCTATAGATGTGGCCCGCATCTGTAGATGCGTAATTAGACATGCCTGTAGGTTTTTTTTTAAGTTAAGAAAACGTGTCTGTGTGCATGCCTATGGGTGCTTTGTGTTTTTGTGAAGGAGAAGGGAGTGAAGGGGGATAGAGTGTGAGCAAGATGCCATGGTGACAAAGGTCATATTAAAATCTAGTAACAAATGGTAACCACATTGGTTAACAAAGGCACTATTTCAATGATAGTGGGACATTTTTGTAGATATTATAAGGGTCATAGAGTATCTTGTATAGAGATAATACCTTAGAGATGGAAAAACCCAAGAAAATGCCAAATTGTTAAAGAGAGAGAATAAAAGGAGTGTACTTGGATGAAAAGGGCTGGCCCTCCCTTCAAAAAGTAAGATGTATATAAGACCAAAAATTGACTTTGGTCTTCACTTTCTTTTTTGCACTATTGGAGTACAAGATCTCTTTCTCTCTATGAGTTGTGTTGGATTCTCTTGTCTCCTTGTTGTGCTTTTGTGATTTCCACTACCTCTTCTCTTCCCTTCCACCTACTTTCCCTTCTCCCCACTCCCTCCTCCTTTCTCCCCCTACATCCCCTTCCCTCCCTATTGTAGAATCACATTGTAATAGTCTAGAAGCCATTAGACTAACACTGACCTAGAGTAGATCTCATCAGTGTATCAGCAACAACCCCATGACACGTGAGTCATAGCCAAGACTAAACATTATTGGCACCACTCTACTAGGGAGATATGTATTCTTTTGCATTATGTTTTGCATTCTTCCACTATCTACAAATTGCCCAATTCTTCCTAGCTTAACTAGGAGTGTTGGTTTTAGAGAATAGGAAGTGGTTGAGAGGAGGAAAGAAGAAAAGCTATCTTTTCTTGTTTTTGAAGCATTTGAGGTGAATGTGAGTTGTTTTATGGTGTGTTTTTTTTTGTTAAATCTTAGATCTAGATTAGAGAATCGCTAAGGTGTTTATGCATGAGAAAATCCCAAGAAAAACATGCTTTTGGGTGAATTTCGAGTACTTGGGAAGTCAAAAAAATCACATCACAGAAAAGTTCCCATTTTTTTCTTTTTGGGTTTCAATATGTAGAATAGGTAACATAGGATCTTAAAAGCTCACAAACCATGCACAGAAAAGCATTAAAAAACCATTAAAGTCATGTCAACAAACTATGTACACAAAGATGGAATTGCAATAATTTTAAAACTAGTGCTAGGTTACAACAAGGTCAATGCAGTGGGAGTTGTGATATAATGCACTAGACATTGCAATAATTCACCTAACCCTCACATAGCCAATTGGCATTTGATTCCATTAGCCACCTACTCACATTGCACTTTAAAATTCGACATTGATGGCAAGGCTGGTCAATGGTATAGGGCTCTAAATCCTAAGGAGAAGATACACATGCTAAGAAGATCATTCATATTAGGGTTTCCCCCTAGTGGTCGTCTGTGTGTGTGTGTGGGGGTGTGCATGTGCATGTGTGTGTGCATGTGCATGTGAGTGTATGTGTGTGTGTTTCTATGCGTGTGCGTGTGCGTGTGCACAAGCGTGTGCCTATGCATGTGCATGTGCGTGTGCATGTGTGTGTGAGTGTGCGTGTGGGTGTGCATGTGTGTGTGCATGTGCGTGTGTGTGTGCATGTGCGTATGCATGTGCGTGTGCATGTGCGTGTGTGTGTGCATGTGTGTGCATGTGTGCATGCATGTGTGTGTGTGTGTGTGTGTGTGTGTGCGTGCTTGTTGTTTGATCACACTCCGTGACTAATCTTTAATAAAAATTTTATTTTCATGGACTTGTTTAATGTCATTCTTCAATCATTGGAAACATTTGTAATATCTCCCTTGATTTGACATCTCCTAAATAAGAACCAATACATAAACTTACCCCTGTATTGTCATCATCGTTAGAGTCAAGGGCTCCGGAGCCAATTGCCACCTGTTTTCTTCCAGTGCCTATATTGGAAAGAAAAATATAAGATTTGGTGGGAGATGTGGTACTTGACAACCACATTGTCCTTACATACATGGCATTGAAACAGATCACCCTTTTGTTCACCTGACCTGCTTCCTTAATTCACCCCAAGCAATTCCTCAAGGGCATTCTCATGTAGGCACTTGCATGACCACATGATTTTTATTCTGTCCATCTGGATATTATGAAAACAAGAAGCAAAAATGTGCAGAGGCATAAACCAAGATAACCTTACCCATTTAGAGCCAAATGTAAACTTCATGGCCATGCCCACATCCTTTGCAATCTTTTCCTTATATGATTACATTGTTCTTGTGTCCACCATGCTACAATCCACGTCTTCAAGTTGTGGTGTTGCAATGCATTGAAGATGGCCATAGCCTAATGATGTCCTTAGAGTAATGTACTTGGCATTATACCAATAGATATTTCTCTATTTCAAAGCAGAGGACTTCTCTCCAGCATGCATTTGCCTTCTTAAATCCTCATGAATGGCAGTAAACTTACCTAAGAGGCACTCGACTAGTTCCCACTCCTCAAAGTCTGAAGGAAATACATTTGCTATGCACAAGTGCAATTTGAAAATACAATTTCAAACTGACTCATTATACTAGTTCTATTTCAAAATACAATTTCAAGCTGACTCATTACACTTCAAAGTCTTACACAAAATGCAGACTTATAATGTGATGGTATTGTCGATTGATTACTTGACAGAGGAAGGCGCATGTCCTTAAGGCCCCATGTAAATGTGTTGCACCTTTGCAAGCAATCCTTTTTACCCAAGCTTGAACTTCATGATGCGGCCCTTCCATTCATGCAAAAGATCACCTCTTTTGCTCTTAGGAAGCTTATGTGGACCCTTGGAAGATCGTCTCATGACTATCCAATCATTCAAGCTATAGGTGCAAGGCACCCATTCACCCAGTGCATTTTTGCTCCTGTGGGACACAGAGTACATGTATGGTCTCCTCACCATGCTTGTATAGAGGTCATAACAGCAATAGTGGACTAGAAAGTGCAGCTTGGAGGGAGAGAGTAGCTCCGATAGAGTGAGAGAGAGGGGAAAGGTATAGAGGGTGCAACTGAAGGTTGAGAGAAGCTCCAATAGGTGTTGTAGCTAGAAATGGAAGGAGAAAGAGTAGAGGGGGATGAGCAGCTGCTCCAAGAGGTGTTGTAGCTAGGAATGGAGGGAGAAAGAGTAGAGGGGGATGAGCAGCAACTACAGGAGGTACCGTAGCTAGGAATAGAGGAAGAAAGAGCAAAGGGGGATGAGTAGCTACTAGTGTAGGAGGTGCCATAGCTAGGAATGGAGAGAGAATGAGCAGCTGCTACAGGAGGTGCTAGAGAGGGAGAAACACAGTGGACCAAAGCAGGAGGGGACAGAGAAGATTCCAAATGAGTTCCCATGTTTGAGAAATGGAGGGAGAATGGAGCTGGACCAAAGGAGGAGGGGGTAGGTCTATAACAATCTGAGAGGGGAGGAAAATTTGCCCAAAAGGGCCCACCGCCTCTTGAATGACTTGTAGGTCTATTTGGGGGAGGTGCATATGGGAGAAGGGTCAAGCATGGGTTGAGGGGGGGGGGATGGCTTGAGTGGTCCCTGGTGTAAGAGGAGTAGCCAATAGGGGCTGTTTGTAGGTCTGCCCACCCTCCACCTCAACCTGGCATTGCCCCACAAAAAGGAGCACTCCCATTGGTACACCTCAAATACCTTACTTATCCCTTGAAATTAGGAAACACTAATTGGGGGCCCTTTGGAGACCCCAATTCTCCCCTAATGAAGGTCTTTTGCACAATGACTTGCATCCTTCAAACATTGTGTTTCACTTTGATAGTGATTTTGATAAGATTTCCATAGGAATTATTGACTGAGGATTTAGCAAGAGCGATAAATATGTTGATGATAGTGGCAAGGATAGATGTGACCACCATCAACTCATAAAGAGATGCATGATAAGAAAGTGGTTGGCTTCAGAACTGTATATGTTTCCATTTGCAAAGTTCTTAAAGGAAACTGATATTTATGCTTCAGCTCTCACACTAGAGAAGTTATATCGGATGGCATACAAGTACTTCATTTTCAAATCAATGATGCAACTAAGCTAGATCACTTAAAGAGATTGTAAAAAAGAATTGAAGAAATGAGGAATCCTATTCCCAAAGCTAAGCCTACTACAGCAGATGTTACTCACACATTCCAAGTGATATTCAAGGAGACATGTGGAAGTGCATTACAACCTCATGTACTACTATAGTCTTTTGTATCCAACTTTGATAAGTGCACTACACTTTTTATATAACATCAAAAGCATTTTGGTTTTTAATACATTGTCCATTTACGTATATAAGGAAAGTTTTAATTGTTTTTTTCTTCTTTCAAAGAAACCTACATGGTATAGAAAAGTAATGATGAATGGTGAAGCCAGATGTTTACCAATCATGTGGCATACATGATCATCTCATAAGTATTACAATATGATCTTACAACAAGTAATACAAAATGGTAAGAGATTAATAATTAACTTGACATTGTTGTTTTAAATGAATTACAAAGTATTCAAGATGAGATAAGAAATTATATGTGTGTTAACAAAGACTTATTAACCTATATTTCCTTATTTATGAATGAATACAGGTCTTTTGAAGTAATAAAAGATGGACTTTTCTAAC
Source organism: Dipteris shenzhenensis (assembly GCF_047967505.1). NCBI lineage: Eukaryota > Viridiplantae > Streptophyta > Polypodiopsida > Gleicheniales > Dipteridaceae > Dipteris > Dipteris shenzhenensis. Next base: position 41,310,422 of record NC_141616.1, on the reverse strand, counting down.
CATAAGCAGCTCTTTGCTCTTTTTCAAAGCATGGTTTTAAAAAAATTAGATTTTCAAAAAATGATGCAAGATTGTAGTAAAAAAGATAGTAACCTGTGCAAGAGCCACAGACAAGTCACCAGGGTCAACCATGGATAGAACAAATCTAGGTACTCATATATACCACTTAGAAATCTATTATATTTATGGTAGGTAGTAGTGTTTTCTTGATCTATGGTTGTGTAGAACTCAACTTTCCTTAGGTGCCAGTGACACAGCACATAGAGAATAACTTTTTTTGCCAGAAAATACAATTTGAGGCTCTTTTCCATTAAATCCCACTATATCACGTTTATTAGCAAAATATGCTAGGTGTGTAAGAATTAGATAAAAAACGCGATTTGGAGCAGTTTTCCTGAAGAAACATGAATATCGCCTTTTCTAGCAAAAGGCACTAACCTTATTAGTATGTATCAGCTTGAGAAGAGCTTGATGGGTGCCAGCTTGATGATTGCCAGCTTGATGTATCTTGAGCTGTAGTGGGTCTCAGTGTGGATAACAATTTGATGTGTTGAGATAGAGCTATAGTGGGTCTAGGGGAAGGACCTGGAGCTGTATTGGGTCAGAGTAATAGAGCTATTAAGGTTGTCTATCACAAGCCTATAGGGAGGAAGATGAAACTAGATATGGAGATGACAATGGGAATGATTAAGTCTGGCAGCTTGGTCTAAAAATAGGCACATGCAATCACTAGATACTTTAAATATAGTACCTTGAAGACCAGTTTTCGCATGTGTGGCTAACAAGTATGACTTGAATAGATATCTCTACCATCTCCTCTTATCTTCACTTTTCTCCATCCATTCAACAGTTTTGAATCTTCATCTTCTTCCTCGTCTTCATTTGGACAATACTTTAGACCTTGCTTTTTTCCCATCATCATCCCCACCTACCTATACTTGTGCAAAAGCCATGGAGAGAAAGGATACAGGTACTTAAATACACCACAATCTTGATCTACCTTTCCAATTGTCTTCTTCATCTATCTAATTCAACTGCATCAGCTAGTAGTCATCTACTTCATCTTTTGAATGATCAAGACAACTATCTTGCAAATTCACCTGAATTTTCTCTGGACATGATGTTTTTGCATCAATAGGACTTTTTGCTAGAAAACGTGATTTCAGTCTATTTAATTATAAAGACAGTCATATCGCGTTTTTTTGCAAACTTTCAAAGAGGAGGAGCTAACCATCTAGGTGATGCAGGTGATACACCAAGACCTATCAGGAAGACCATTGACCTCTCAGCTTATGCTATAAAGGAGGAGGAATCTTTTGGTAAGAATTTTTGTATGAGTGCTTCTGTTTCTTTTTAGCTAATGTGCAAGACTCATTTTTTGATTTTGTATGATGCAGTGAAGAGAAGAAAGCCCAATGACAAGGGTTTAGACAAAGTTGGACAATCAGTTTGGTAAGGGAAAGGAGAAGGAGGAAAAGAAGTCACCCCAACTATAGCTCTTTGAATTCCTATAGAAGTCAGAATGCCAATTGTACTATCACAAATACCATGATATGTTCAATAAGGAGCTGGATTTGTAGTCTCTTCTGACACAGCACAAGGATTGTCTTGGAGAGATGTATGAATCCTTCCACAAGCTTACAGTTGAAGGATCAAAAGTTGTCCAACAGCAAGACTTTTGTACATGTCAAAGACATTGCTCTGTAAACAACAAGATGAGGTATCAAATGTACAAGGTGTTTGATAATTTTGAAGTCTACAACAAGGGAATATGCACTGTACACAAGGGCAATTGCAGGATACTTAAAGAGGCACTTGCATTTGCCATGTATGTACACTATGGTGATGGATCTGCTGTTCAGGACCCAAAGGATAGCGATGAGGAAGAAGAAACAGAGGAAAAGTTAGATCTATCAGAAGTGGAAGAGAAGATCAACCCAATAGAGGAAGAGCTTGCAGTTGCAACATTGGACCTAGTGGTCTTAAAAAAAGAGATCCTAAGAGATGCTGTCATAGTGGATGACATTGAGGTTGAGAGCTCTAACCTCACTGTGCCCATTCTTCCCTCATTCAATATTGAGGGAAAAGAGTATGTCTTGTTGTATGACGTACAATGCCTATTTAATTTGAGAGAAGATTATGCAATTGCCCTTATTGCACAATCTTGTAGGGTTGACAAGGAAGTAAGGATTGAGGACGATCCTTTGTTATAGTTGGAGGACAAATTCAATGCTTCGAAAGCATTGTCCATCTGTTTTGAGCAAGCCAAAATGTATGAAGAGATGGATGAGACAATCTTCCAGGAAACCCAAGCACGAATGAACCTCACAACAAGCTTGGATATCAGTGACAACTCCGAGGGGAAGGAGGAGATGGGTATCTCCTTGTTTAACAATGATATACTAGAGAAAGATGAGAATATTGAGGTAAGGAACCTACCTTTCTTGCATTTGGAGTTTAGATATGCAGTTTGATGGTTTGTTTAAAATCGAAGTGTGTTTTGCATATGGCAGTTGTTCGTTGGAGATGACACATTCCTCCTGAGGATGGTTGGAAGTAGAATTCCTAGGCTTGGTAAACTATCAAGCCTTTCTCATTATATTAAAGACCTATCTGCTGCAAAGATACTGATTTTAAGCAAATTACTTAGCAATGATGGGGTTGCTCTTACTTATTTTTTCAAGCGTTTCTCAAAAGTTTTGGGTGATCATCCTATATCGTGGCAAACAAATAAGGTCATACTGATAGAGAAGCGGTCTGCTTTACTTATTTTTAGGTGTTATGCTGGAAAGCAAGGCTCAAGAGCCTAGCTACTTTTTGACATATACTACCTGGGCACTAGCTTGTGGTGTAAAGGATCCCCTCTCCTTGGAAGCTTATGGAAATCATAAGCTCATTAGGAATCGAGAGCCTTCTTTGGTAGCCCTTCCCGACAAATTAGTTGAAGAGCAAACTGCGAGCACAACAACTCTCACATAAGATGATTCTCATTATCTCATATCGATTCTTTTGCTGCCTTTCTGGCATGAAACTTCTCAGCTTGCATCACTGGAGCAATATATTATTCAAAAAGATATACTTCTGTATAAGACCTAAGCACATAAATAAACAGAGTTTTAAGAACTTCACATTTAACAATCATCAACAAATTTGCGAGGGCTTCCTCGACGTATGCTTTACCCTATTCATGGGCACAGGTATCATCTCTACGTTTGGCTATATCACCATCGGGAGAGGGAAGATGGTGCTCTTCCTAGCAGTTTGTTGGCTGTTGACTCTGTGCCAACATGAACTTATGTAGAAAGGGAATGTGATACAACTTTGTGTTACAACTTTGTGATACAAGTTTGTGTTACAACTTCTAGATACAAGTTTGTGTTACAACTTTGTGATACAAGTTTGTGTTACAACTTTGTGATACAACTTTGTGTTACATCTTTGTGTTACAACTTTGTGTTACAACTTTGTGTAACAACTTTGTGTTACAACTTCTACATGTAGAAAGAGAATGTGTCACAACTTTGTGTTAGAACTTTGTGATACATCTTTGTGCAGAGAGAGAAGCTCTCCAACTTGTATAAATACCCCATAATGGAATGAAGCCCACACTCTTTGGGGCATTGTGTTGAGTCTACTTTGGTATTCCAAGCATTTGTCTCAAGTGTCCATGCTCCCTTGCTCTGCATGTCCAAAAGCATGTCCTAACCTTGCAACTCCTCCTCCCCTCTCCTCCAACCTTGCAACCCATCCTTTCCCTCTCCTCCTCCCTCCTCCTCCTCCTCCTCCTACTCTCTCCTCCTCCTCCCTCCTCCTTCTTCCTCCTCTCTCTTCTTTCCCCCATGCTCTTACACCTTCTTCCTCTCCCACTCCTATGCTCCTCTAAACCCTTTGTTCCTCAACCCTTAAACTCCATGATCTATGAGGGAGATGAGTTCTCCACCATATACTCTACCCTGACCTTAGAACCTCCTTCTAAACCATGGAACCTCCTTCTGAACCTTGGAACCTCCTTCCCTTCTGAACCTTGGAACCTCCTTCTAAACCCTAGAACCTCCTTCTAAACCCTAGAACCTCCTTCTAAACCCTGGACCCTCCTTCTAAACCCTCCTTCTAAACCATGGAACCTCCTTCTAAACCCTGGAACCTCCTTTTAAACCTTGGAACCTTCTTCTAAACCTTGGAACCTCCTTTGAACCCTGGAACCTCCTTCTAACTCTTAAACTCCTCCTAAACCCTACAACCCCCAATGAAGGCGAAAGCCTTCATTACCTCTACAAAGATGATTTACATTCCTTTTACACATGCATGCACTTTGTTTGCTTACCATACTTAAGCCTACATCTCTCACCGAAACACGAATCGAGGTCCTAAGCTACACATATACTACAACCGACAACCCCAATATATCTGTAGGTGACAAAAAGCCTCGAAACTTTGCAAACATAGAATACCCAGCTCTTCATACGAAAGCAGTAGGAAAGAGCCAACATTTGGTGCCACTGCCAGGGAGACTAGCGTCTCAAGTAGTGAGTAAACATATGTAGGTATGTGTAAAACAACAAACTACTTCAAACTTTCACAAACATAACACTCAAGGGCAACGAGAGTAAAATTTTTTTCCATTTCTAGCCAAACATATCAACCCCAAGCATCAACCTTGGGTTACTACCTTAAGAAATTTTCTTTATGTCTTAAATACAAGCCATATGATATATAATCAGGCTAGGTAGTGGACACAAATGCGTAGAGCTTGCAATTTTGATCATTTTACCTTTTTACAGAAAAGCAAACCGAGCTATCCATAAAGAGTTATGGCTCGGGAAGAGTTTAGGGTTAAACCCTAAACCTAAAATCAAAGCCTATAAAAACCAACTCCACCCCCTCATTCTTCATCTTCCTTTTTTGCCTCCATTCTCTTCTTCATTCCGAGCCCCACGCAAGACACTCCTCCCTCTCCATCGACCACCACCTTACTCCCATCCTCGCATTGTAAGTGACTTCGAGCCCATCTTGCAGCAATAACCTAGCCATCCACCCACCGTCCATTGTTCCACAACAATCCCGTTACATCGAGAAAGACTTGGAGAGCATTCAGGTGACCACTTCTCCCTCCTTTTTTATTTTCATTTGTCAAGTTTTTTTTTTTGCTCTTTTTTTTCCCCCCCTCCATTTCCACCACCCCCACCCCCTCCCCCCTCCATCTCCACCTCCCCCTCCCCCCTCCCCCTCCATCTCCATCTCCCCCTCCCCCTCCACCTCCCCCTCCCCCCTCCCCCTCCATCTCCACCTCCCCCTCCCCTCTCCATCTCCATCTCCCCCTCCCCCTCCATCTCCATCTCCCCCTCCCCCTCCACCTCCCCCTCCCCCTCCCCCCTCCATCTCCATCTCCCCCTCCCCCTCCATCTCCATCTCCCCCTCCCCCTCCACCTCCCCCTCCATCTCCACCTCCCCCTCCCCCTCCATCTCCCCCTCCCCACTCCCCCTCCATCTCCATCTCCCCCTCCCCCCTCCCCCTCCATCTCCATCCCGGAAATGGAACCACAAATGTTAGCTCTTTCCTACGGCTTTCGTAGGAAGAGCTAGGTATTCTATGCTTGCAGGGGTCCGAGGCTTTTTGTCACCTACAGATATATTGGGGTTGTCGGTTGTAGTATATGTGTAGCTTAGGACCTCGAGTGATGTTTTGGTGAGAGACCTAGGGTTAAGTGTGGTAAGCAAACAAAGTGCATGCATGTGTAAAAGGAACGTAAATCATCTTTGTAGAGGTAATAAAGGCTTTCGCCTTCATTGGAGGTTGTAGGGTTTAGGAGGAGTTTAACGGTTAGAAGGAGGTTCCAGGGTTCAAAGGAGGTTCCAAGGTTTAGAAGGAGGTTCTAGGGTTTAGAAGGAGTCCAGGTTTAGAAGGAGGGTCCAAGGTTCAAAAGGAGGTTCCAAGGTTCAAAAGGAGGTTCTAACATTTAGAAGGAGGTTCCAAGGTTTAGAAGGAGGTTCCAAGGTCAGGGTAGAGTACATGGTGGAGAACTCATCTCCCTCATCGATCATGGAGTTTTAAGGGTTGAGGAACAAAGGGTTTAGGGGAGCATAGGAGTGGGAGAGGAAGAAGGTGTAAGAGCATGGGGGAAAGAAGAGAGAGGAGGAAGGAGGAGGAGGTAGGAGGAGGAGAGAGGAGGAGGAGGAGGAGGGAGGAGGAGAGGGAGAGGATGGGTTGCAAGGTTGAAGGAGAGGGGAGGAGGAGTTGCAAGGTTAGGACATGCTTTTGGACGTGTAGTGCAAGGGAGCATGGACACTTGAGACAAATGCTTGGAATACCAAAGTAGACTCAACACAATACCCCAAAGAGTGCGGGCTTCATTCCATTATGGGATATTTATACAAGTTGGAGAGCTTCTCTCTCTGCATGTAACACAAAGTTGTAACACAAAGTCATATCACAAAGTTGTAACACAAAGTTGTATCACAAAGTTGTATCACAAAGTTGCAACACAAAGTTGTATCACAAAGTTATAACACAAAGTTGTAACACAAAGTTGTATCACATTCCCTTTCTACATAAGTTCATGTTGGTACAGAGTCAACATACTCCCAGATCCATTTTATTACCCGTTCTCGGGTTATGGCTTATTGTGATCATGTACCTGGGTTGCCATGTTTTTAGTCCAATGGTTGTGGAACTTGTGTCGTGCCAGTCGATCCTATTGTAAAGCCTTAGCACCATACAATTTTTGTGCAGTTTTCAGGTAGCCTGTATCCACCATTTGCTCGAAAAGAGATATGTGGCATGCCTCTAACAAGATCACTCTTTGATAGAGTCGGCTTGTAATCTGAGCATCAATCCTTTCATTGGGATTAAAGCTGAGTGGAGGCAAATGGGAATCAAGGTAACATGGGACCTCTAGAATGAATTCCAATGTTTTATAGAATATGGCACTTTGGCGAAGGAAGCGATCAATGTTGTCGCGCATTATTTGTTCATGCTGCTGAAGTGCTCAGACCATGGTGCCTTGGATATTCCATTCTACACCAGAGTAGAGTTCGATCATTGGCCATTTAATGATGCGATCTTTAGCCAAAGTGTGTATGTTGGCTTCCCATTTTTTACGCCGTGGAACTGCATAGAAGTTGGGATGGGTTTTGAGACAGGGAGGTGCCCGTAAGTACTCCTTTAAGAAGATTACATCAAAGAGCTTGGGATGGCACCAATCAGGTTGTGGATCCAACTTGTTAATCCAACCTTCACTAATTTGACACTGACGAATGTTGGTGGAAATTTGTCTAGGGTCCATGCACCTTGAGTTTTCATATCAGGATATTTGCTCCAAAATTCCTTGATGGGGTTACTGGGAAGTGGTATCTCATCAAAATCATACCCATCATTGGAACTTGGCATGGGCGTACGAATTGGATTATCTGGATCTTGATATTCAAAATCAAATACTATCATTTTCTGCTGATGGAAGCACCAGAAGTGTCAGAGGTGATGACGGCATAGGGAGAGAGTCGGGGAACATTGGGGAGAAATATGGCAGAGTGATAGTGGTGGAAGGGGGAGCAAAGGGGAGGGGGGGAAGAACTGGGCAAATGGTTTGAGCAGCTTGGTAATCCTCAAGGGTAGGATTAGCAAGGGAGGGAAAAAAGCTAGGTGTGAGGGGCTCGTAAGTTTGTGACTGTTGGGTAAGTTAAAAATGGTGAGAGGCATGAGCAAAGAGACGATGGAGGGAATAGATGTTAGGATGGAGCTTGGGGAAGGTCAAGAGGGTGGTAGCAGCAAGGGGAAGTGAGATTATGATGTTGGCAGAAAGAGTGGTTAGATATGGGAAGTTGGATGTGAGATAGGCCTTGTCATGTTCCGACACTTCATTTTGCTAGTGCGATGGGACGATCAGCTACATGGGTGGGATGTCGGTTATGTCGTGCCATGCAAATAATAGGGATGGCCATTGTAGCAATGGCAACAAACCTACAATAACCCTCAGGGGAGGACCACCCATGAGGTAGACATATGCAATGAAAGCATCCATCTTGAGTGTTATAAACCCGGCATGTATAGACAGGCAGAATATATTTTTCTCATCTTCAGACAAGTCTTGGCAAATTATGAGCAGGGTTTTAGCTCCGATGGAATGTTCCCAGTTGATTGTTGGATGAGTAGATATGATCTTGATTTGGAGTTGCTTCCATTGGATAAGCACGCGTGCGTTGAGGTGATCTTCCACTTGTAGAGCAGCCACAAGCTCTTGGTACACCACGGTTGTGCATTGTAGTGGGGCATCATTGATGTTGTCTTCCAATGCCTCATTGTTGTGCACTAGCAATTGGAGTTCAAGCTTGGAGATGATTATTTTTTGGGAGTGCATCTCATTCATTTTTTCTTTGTATTGATGGTAGATGGTTGTGTATGCCTCCTTAAGCTTTCTCATTTGCAAGGTGACCTTTGGCTATTGAGGAATGTCTTCAGTAGTATTGGACCATTGGTCCAAGACTTGGGCTTGTGAAGTGCTAGCCTCTTGAACGGTAGCAAGTTGGTCTTTTAAGATGCGGCATTCCCTTGTAAGCTCATCAATGTTGAAGGCACGTACTACCAAAGATTGTTTCATGTCTTCAAGCTTGTCTTTGCAATCCTAGAGCTCTTCTTCTTTGTGAATTAGAGTGAGTTGAGCTTGTGCCACTACCTCCATGTGTTGCACATGTACAGATGTCAAGGAGTTATAGTAGGTCTGTAGGATTGCCGTTGCTTCTACTACCGCAGTCAGCTATGTTTGACTTTGGTGGAGGTTGGAGGTCACATCCCTTACTGCCTTCTCTTGAGCTTGGAGAGCCTAGTTCATGCGCACTTCTTCTACCTCCTTTTCATCTATCTGTGCCCGAAGTGCCTTGACCTCTATGGCAATTGCCTGGAATTGGTCTTCCATTTCTGATGCAGTCTACCTTTCCAACTCTTTTGCATTTTCTTCCTTGGCCAAGCTAGTGAATAGTTTTGACATTTGGATCATTTGGCTAGCTTGATGTTGGAGAATGACAAACGATGATGAGGTCTGGCGATATTGCTGATACAAGTGGTGCCCATGGAGCCATCCCAATGATTCTGTAGTACTTGGGGGAGGTTGTTCCAATGGCATTTCAGTCCCTTGTGTACAATAGTCATACTACTAATCTGGCACTAGCTCCCCTTATGGCTCATCAACTGGCATGGCATCGATGGGCAGCTCGAGTGTTGATGTAGTCTCAGGCTCTGGTGCCGATCTTTCCTCTAGTTCAGGTGTCGACCTTGTCACGAGCTCTGGTTGGTGCTGTTGGGGGAGACTTATTGGTTGCAGTTGTGCACCAAGCTGTAGCATCTCATGGGGCAATCCCACAATCCCGACCTCCAGACTGGTGTGAAGTTTTATGTCCAACTCCTCAATTGGTTTTGGTGACTGGGGCAGAGTCATTTCTCTTTCTTGTAGTTCTGTTTTGATGATTATAGCCAATAAGTGTGGAATTTTACATTTTTGTCCTGAAGAACCATCGAGTTTCTTGGTAAAGAAAATGCCGAAGTGATGGACCCAGTCTTGTTTTAGCTTCCTACTCAGCATAACAAATGTGCAGAGTGGGAGAGAGCGATCTTTGCCATACTTAATTCCCAGGATTGTGGATAGGAATTGGGCTGCTTCCTTGAGGCGATGGTCAAGGATGGTGCGAAGCACTATGCCATCTCTATGGATCAGTGTGCCCTTGGTGAGGAGAGACTGTACTTCGATAAACTTTGCATCAGCAGACCATTTAGGGTATTTGCCACCTTGTTTTGGCAGTGAGAAAGCCCTTTGAATGACTGTACTATCGAGGATAATGTCGAGTGGGCTTCGTTGTACAATGATTGTACCGTATTTGCCATCCTTTGCATTGCTGGAGTAGTAAGAATGGAGAAAGTCCTTGATGTAGGTGGTTAGGGTAGGACTGTCCTCCAAGGATTTGAGGCTCTCATGCAAACTGCCTAGACCTCGTTGCTCTAAGTAAAATGTTGCTTCCTGGGAAAGAGCATAAGTCGATGTGGGCGGCCAGACAAGTTCCATTAATTGGGCCTTGATAATGGTTGTGTAGGCCAGTTGTGACTGGGGTGGCATTTGTTCTGCTTGGTCATGCACTGAATCTTCTTCGGAGCTATCGCTTTGGACCACAAATGCCTGTGGTCTCCGTGGTTGAGAGGATGTAGATGGTTGTGAACTCTAAATGGGTCCTGTGGTTGAGGCGGTGGGCTCTTTCTGCGCATCCTCTTTACTGGCAGCATCTTTTTTGAACCTGCATCCATGTGCATGTAGTGTACCATTGATCATTAGATTGATTGGCATGCCGGTATGACTTTTTGTGTGTGTGTGGGAGAGAGATCTTTTTTTATACATTCTTTGAGAGTGTGGAATGAAAGTGTGTGGTACAATTATTCATGCAATCATCTATGTGTCTAAGCGAAAGCATGTGAGTGCACGTGACGTAGTAGCTAAGTAGGGTTTGTGCGATAAGGTCCACATACCTTAGGGTGAGCACCTTCCCTTATAGGTATCGTGTGTACTGCCACTTCTGGTGAAATTCCTTTCATCTCTTTGTATGACCATGCTAGGCAGTCATGGTATTCCACTAGGAGTTCTTTGAGTTTGGTTTCATCTTCTTGACGAAGCTGTTTCCCAATGAAAACCAATTTTTCTTCCTCCCCTTCAAGGGCGAGGTTTATTGTGCATGTTTTTGCTGGTCCCTCATAGATTGGAGTTTCTCCAATGCTATCGATTTCTTAAACTTCAGATTCTCTGACTGGTCTTAGCATTGCTATTAGCGCACTGCCACTTGTATAATTCTTGAAGTATTCTGGCACTTCTCAAAGATCGGCCTCTGATGGGGTTGAACTAGCCTGACATGTGTCATTTGTACTGGGTGGCATAGTTGCATTTATTAATTTGTTAGGCTCTTCTTTTCTTTCTTTTTTTGAAGTCTCTTGATCGAGCTTCATCCGCACATGTGGCTTATATTTCCGAAACTTCTTACGTTGGGAACTGTGGGGTAACTTTTCCACTGGTAAGGTGTTTCCAAGTAAGGGTTCATTTGCTGCGCATATGCCTTCCAGTCCCTCAGGGGACCATTGAAGAGGCGGTGGTTCTGATTTTGAGGGAGCTGACTTTGCAAGGTACAATTTGAAAATCCTTGTTTGGACTCATTCAAATTCATTGAAGTGCTCGGCCTTGGCTTTTCTGCAATTTCCTCCTTCAGCTTTCTTGTGGGATCTTCTACTGTTATTCAACTGTGGAGGTTCAACTTTTGGGAGCTCGACTGCCATTAGGGCATGCAGAATGGCTAAGTCATTATCAAAGATTTGATCTTCAATTTCAGCATTTGATCTCCAAGGAAAATCTAAGTCATCATTAGTATGGGTACCTTCTTTAGGTTCATTATCCCACTCGAGGTCAGCCATAAAGAATGGCATCTCTAGATCGATTGGTTCTTCATGTGTCGGTGGAGGATCGACCTTCCCCCTCCCCCCTCCCCCTCCATCTCCATCTCCCCCTCCCCCCTCCCCCTCCATCTCCCCCTCCCCCTTCCCCCTCCCCCTCCCATTTCCACCACCCCCACCACCTCCCCCTCTCTCTCTCTTTTTCTCTCTCTCTCTCTTTCTTTCTCTCTCTATCCCTCCCCCTTTCTCTCTCTTTTCTCTCTCCTCTCTCCCCCTTCCTTCCCCTCTCTCTCTCTCTCTTTCTTTCTCTCTCTATCCCTCCCCCTTTCTCTCTCTATCTCTCTCTTTCCCTCCCCCTCTCTCTCTCTTTTTCTCTCTCTCTTTCTTTCTCTCTCTATCCCTCCCCCTTTCTCTCTCTATCTCTCTCTTTCCCTCCCCCTCTCTTACTTTCTTTCTCTCTTACTCTCTCTCTCTCTCTCTCTCTCTCTCTCTCTCTCTCTCTCTCTCTCATTCTCTCTCTCTTTTCTCTCTCCTCTCTCCCCTCCCCCCTCTCTCTCTTTTCTCTCTCCTCTCTCCCCCTTCCCCCCCTCTCTCTCTTTTCTCTCTCCTCTCTCCCCCTTCGCCCCCTCTCTCTCTCACACTCTCTCCTCTCTCCCCCTCATTCTCTCCCCCACCCCCTCTCTCTCTCTCCCACCTTACCCACTCCCCCCTCTCTTTACCCTAGGTCGGCCCGCGGCGGTGCCCCACAGAGCTGTCCCGCGGTGCCACCGGAGCGCCCCCACTCACCGCCGTCGCTCATCGCCATCGGAGTGCCCCCACTCACCACCCCCGCTCACCGCCCCCTCACCACCCCACTCACCGCCCCCTCGTCGCCTGTCCCGCCCCTGCTCACCGCCCCCTCACTGCCCGCCCCGCCCCTCCCCGCGACACCTTGCCCCCGCTCTCGGCCCTTGCTCGCCCTCGGAGGTCCACACAGCGCCGCCCTGCGACGCTCCGCCCCTCACCCCCCGCCCCCCCGCCCCTCACCCCCCTGCCCCCCGCCCCTCACCCCCCGCCCTCCCTCTCCCCTCACCCCCCGCTCTCCGCCCCTCACCCCCCGTTCCCCCCTGCCCCTCACCCCTCGTCCCCCCTCGCCCCTCACCCCCCGCCCTTCCTCTCCCCTCACCTCCCGCACAGAACCCCCCCCTCCGCCTGTGCAAACACCCCCCCTGCGCAACATGCCCCCCCGGCCGCCGCCATCGGGAAGCCCTCCCACAGGGGGGGAGGGGAAAAAACCTAACCTACAACTAAGCTCAGGTTAGTTACTAACTACGGTTAGGTTAGTTGGTTAACTTAGGTTAGGTTAGGTTAGTTGGTTAACCCTAGGCTAGTTAGTCTAGCTCAGTTAGATTAGGCTAAGCTAGGTTAGTTAGCAGAAACCTAGGCTAGGTTAGTTTTGCCCTTAGTTTAGTTAGTTTTAACCTCAGCTAGGTTAACTTAACTGTCAGTTAGTTACACTAACTGATTAGTTGAACTAACTATGGTCAATCTATGGCATCACTAAATTAGGTTAGACTAACTGTTAGGCTTCTAACTAGACAAATAGGTTAGTTAACCTAACTGGAGTAACTTGGTTCCAACCCCTCAGTTGGAATTCAAGTCCATTCACACCACCTTTAGGACCCCCCCCAAGGCCAATTTTACCCCTACTTTTATCCCTCATAACTCATCCGTTTGGGACCCAAACTAAACCCCGTTTGAATTCAGATTTCACACACGAAAACACCTCACTACGTGGTATTTTTCTAACCCATTGCACACCATTTCGGCATCCCTTGCACATGTTCATTTGTGCCCCCGTGTGGGCCTCATTTTGCACTAATTCACTTGTATTTTCACGCCGTGACCTCCGATTAACAATCCGTCTGCATCGGCACATCCCCTACACATGTAGGACAATCTTAGGCACATTATTACCACGACGGTCCCTACACAAACTAACACCACTCTAACTCTCCTAACAAAGCTACATCCACACCCGCACTTGGGGCAGTGACACCCTTGCAAATCTAGCCCAATCTGCATGCAGTTACGTTCTGGTCAATGCCTTCGACTCCAACGCTTGCCACATCCACATATATCTCCACTGCAACAACCGCCCCCGCCAATCCTCTACCCCAAATCCCCCCCTGAGATTCAACCACTCCCTCTAACTCCTCCATGCCCCAACATGGCTGGACGCCATCATGACAATGATGGGGATATCGAGCTCGATGTAGAGGCTGACAACTTCTTCAATCGATGAAATCAAAACAATCAAGACTGACACCCCTTGGGAAAACTGGAACTTCCCAAATATAATGGTAGGGGAGACCCAGCCCGCTTGCTCCAGCATTTTGATGCCGCATGTCGAGCAATTGGTGATCAATCCGAACACCTATTTCATTAATCTTGGACTTTTTGTGTTGTTTTTGGATGAAGCCCAAAAATCCTTCCCAAATGAAAACTTAACTTTGTGAAAATATCCTTCCCAAATCAAAATTTTACTTTCTGAAAATATTCTTCCCAAATCAAAAGTTCACTTTGTGGCACTATCATATTCACATAAAAATATTATTTTTTCAATCTATACTTTTGCACCAACATGCAAGAATTTGAAATAATCCTATATTAGAAATTCTAGCTATATCTAAGTTATTTGTTAATTCAATTATTTTTAATAATTTTCCTTGACGTTTTTCCTTGACGTGATAAATTTATTAATCCATGAAAGGAGACTTAAATATTTCATGAAAATAACATTGTCACTCGTAATATGCACAAAATTTTTAAAACTTTTAATAAATAGAAAAAAGACATGATGCCATAAGACCCAAGTTTTGTATTGAACCAAAGAGGTATAATAGCAATTATAGCCATTATGATATGATTACATTGAGAGACATGGCTCTCAGCTAGAGTCTTTATATCCAAAATGATATAGATTGAACATATGTTTACAATTTAAATTGTTGCTCTTAAAGAGCCTCAATTCATGCTATCTGCATAATTTGACTCCCCATTGTCTTATTGCTCAATGTCATGACAGTCCCTTGCCAGGTGCCATCTGCATAATTTGACTCCCACTTGTCTTGCCAAGCCTTGCCCCTTGGGTGCATTGACTCCCCATTGTCTTATTGCTCAATGCGATAGTCCCTTGCCAGGTGCCATCTGCATTAACTCCCTATTGTCTTGCCAAGCCTTGACCCTTGGGTGACATCCAGTGCAAAATACAGGTGCCATCTGCATTAACTCCCACAAGTTATCTTGCCAAGCCTTGCCCCTTGGGTGCATTGACTCCCCATTGTCTTATTGCTCAATGTGATAGTCCCTTGCCAGGTGCCATCTGCATTAACTTCCTATTGTCTTGGCAAGCCTTGACCCTTGGGTGACATCCAGTGCATATTTTGACTCTCATTTGACATAGGAGGTGATGACTCTGATTATAATTGTCTTGGATTGGCTTCTTGCTTAGTGCCCAAATAAAATCCTTCAATGGACTTCAATACAAAGCTTTAATCATGGACTTTCTTCATTTGTGCTGTCTCCTTCTACTTCCTCCATGGCGAGCATCCTTAAAAATTCGTGTATATGCAAAATAGTTTGTTGTGGTATTTTTATTTTTCCTTCTACCTCATATCCCATGCACTTCTTTGATTTCTTTGCCCTTGAATGCCAAGACACTATGATTGTCTCCGTCGAAACTTGAGAGACCGCTTCATCATTTGGGACCCACTCCTTCATTATACAATTAGTATACAATGTGTTGTTATCCATATTCTCCTTTCTGTCCTTTGGCTCATACCATACCACTGTAAATGTTGTAGCTCTCCCTTGGTCATCTCTTTGCACATCAACTACTTTTGCAACCCAAAACTTCACATTCTCATATTCATCATCCGATGGCCGAACCACAACAAAACAATCGACCTCTATATCTACTTGTGGCATAAACTCTCTCTTCTTCGGTCCACAATATGGACGTGGGAGTAATGATACAAATTCATTTTCAAAGACTGGAGCTGGGCGCAAATCGTTATGAACATTTGGCCAAAACATATTGCATTCTTCCTTGACATCCTTTGAGCCTCGCATTCTCTCAAGGTCCTTTATTAAATTTCGTGTCTTATTAATTACAGTGGTAGTGTGTTCTCTCCAAGTAGGCTTCGAATCAGGATATCTCCGGAGCATTTCCTCTTTGTATGTAATAAATGCTTTTAATCCTTCTATTTCACAGTTAGACCTCTCATTGAATTCTTGTATAGGAGCCCATGTTGGATACCTTTCCTTGCTGGGAATTAAAGTTAAGAGACTGTAAGGTTCTTCAGGTTCCCATTTTGTATCATGAGAATATTGTTGCCATTGCATTACGGGTTTTTCATCTTTAAAAAAAAACGAAAGTAGTGTGGATTGGTATGACCTGTCAATGTATCACCACCCGTTTGTATGAAAGGTAGAATGAAGCTCTTCCAATCATACATTCTTTCGAGCCTCTCACATACTGTACTTTCCTTACGACCACCAACTTGCCTGCCACATCTTCTTACCAAGTCATCTATTGTCTCCACATCCTTGCATTTAAGCTCCCTTGAGATTGTGCTAAAAACGTGATCGATATCCTCATGTGTATGCCCAACATACAAAAATCCACATTCAACCTCATTGAAGATTCGATGAGCAACTAGCATGGAGCAGAATGCAAACATGAGTACATTCTTATTTTCTCGCCAGCAATTATCAGCTTGTATTCTCAAAGTCGGTGGTAGGCGACCTTTTTCTGCATGTACATTGTGAATTGCCTTCATAATAGATGTTATAACTTGATTGCTATCATGTAGATGCAAGGAATCAATCCATATATCTGCAAAGAACTTAATTCCATGCACTAACACTCCACATAGATGTGTCTTTAGAAAGTGCTTTCCTTGTAATTTAGGTGGAGTGGCAACAAAACGAGGCAATGTTGTTGTATTCTGATCCATGCCATCTACAACTTAGCACATGTAGTCATCGGGATGTGAAATAGCTTGCTCCTTCCAAAATGCATATTTTTGTCTGGAATGTTGAATAAGGTCATGATGAGATTTTTGGTTTTTTTTGTATAATTACCTTTGATTTGGACATGTTGCACTCTCAATCGCTCGCTTTAAATCATCACAGACATTGCACTTTGACATTTTTTGCCTCCTTGGGATTTTAACATATCCAAAGTTCTTCTTCCAAAGAGTATATAAAGTATGAGAAGAAGCTACGGCATCCCATCTTTGCCTTTGCTTTTCTGCAATAGAGTCAAATACTTTGAGCTTTGTCAAGCCCATTGGAAGGTGCATTTCAGTGATCGCGTCACCGTTAGGGAGTTTGGTAGATATATGGGGTTGAGGTAAAGCATTTTCATGTATGAAGTCTTGCAAAATTGCTGCTGCCCTGACAATTGAGATTCTTGATTTGGACCTTCCTCTATTACCGTGAATGCTAAATTTGTTGCCGCCCTTTGCCTTGGTGACTAAATCCCAATATGTACCATGGGATAATCCAGTAATATTGCGATATGCCTTATTGCAAATCCTTTTTCCATTTACGAGAGGTTTTACCTTTTGTCTTGAACTTAGCCTTTTATTGCCATTCTGAAGAAAGCAAGAGAGACTTGTGAGAAGGTATTCATTTCTTTCGCTTCCTCTTCTTTGCCACATGTGTCCTCTACATTCCTTGATGTCTGCAAGATCAATGAAGCGCATACATCTTCGCTTGCAACATAGATATCCCAATGCATTTAACATGTTCTCCTCCTTCATTACTCTCTTCCTCTTTGGTTGCTTTTGTGGATCTGCCTGGATTCGCTTTCTCTTCATGCATATGTATGACCGTTTTCGTTCCTCGTGCACGCTTTTATCTGTATTTATGCACTTCTTCTCGTCACATTTGTTTGTAACCAAGCATCCATGATTGGTCGTTGCATCCCTGGCCATATTACAATCAAAGTTAAATATTGAATAATCCTCTGTTGATCTCATCCTCGTTTTTAACATACTCTTAGGACCATTCAATGAATTCAATATTCTACGAGAGTATTGAGAACCTTGAAACTCTTCCACTCCTGAGAGAACATCACTCATTGGAACATCTTGCATGGCTTTCATAAATCCACAAGCTTGATTGACACCAGGTTTGTTAATATGCATGAACTCATCCACACTTGACAAGACATCGCTATTGAAACCTTTGCCCTTCTGACTGTGCAAGAATTCATCCACCCCAAATAAGGCTTCGCTTCTAAAATCATTTTGTTTCTCAGAACCAATGAACTCATCCACTCCAAATAAGATGTCACTTCTATAATTGAGTATATTGAAATCATTTACATTTGAAGTGATAGAGCCTGGCACATGGGCACGCTTTTTAGGTCCTTTGATATTGTAGTATACCTTGTCTTTATCATTGAAAACCACGTGCCTCTTTCTCATGTTTAAAAATTGCATGCTCCATCTCATATTCTTGCCTACCTCATAGTAGGGATCACATAAGGATGTTATGTAATCAACCATACCATCATCAGTGACTTTTAAAATCCTCATCTGTGCAAATGACCATTTCTCCACTTGTTCAAATCCCAATACTTCACCTTTTGCTACAGTCTTATTTGCAAATGATCTCATTTGTAAAATGTCCCCTATAGTAAAATCCAAGGTGGTGCACTTTGTATTCTTGATAATGTCTGTTGCATAAGTCTCATCTTTGTCCCATGCTATAAATGATTTGTTGGATGTATTTTAGGGAATAACATCTCCAAGTGTTTCCATATCACCACATTTATACTTTAGCTCAACATGTGCGCTAAGAATCTTTGATACAGTAGCTGCCACCTTATCTTCGCCAAGTCTTCGAAAGTGGTAAACTGAATTGGGATCACTATCATGGATTGTAGCAAATGCAACTACTTCTCTTTTGCTACATAAAATCACATCCATCCCTGGAACAAAATCTATAGCCATCTCCTTTGTGAGAGTCCTTCGCAAGCAAGCTTCGCAAGCAAGCTGCAGTAGCAACAATTACATAAATATTAGTCTCTTTTTAATAATCTACTCATTTATTATAATTTCTAATTAGTACTTAATTTATTGGTGGGAGAAGTTATCCGATCAAGTACTCATCAGATGGACATGCCAAGTTATCCTTTGCATGGTCGATCGAGCATTGAATACTATTTTTGCTCTAGTGTCATGCACATCCGTAAAAAAACACGCTCCTAGGTATGTTATCCAATCAAGCACTTATGGGATGGACGTGCCACTTTGCATGTAAGTCAATTCCACCTATTTGAAGGTGTGTGCAAAGTATTGTGCCCATCAGATATGCTTTGCATTGTCGATCAAGCATAAAACACCGTTTTTGGCTTAGTGTCATGCACAACCATGAAAAAACACGGTCCTAAGTGTGTTAATCAAACAAGTACTTATTGGATGGGGGCTCCACTTTTCACGCAAGTCCGTTTCAACTAGGTTGAGACGCGTGTAAAGTATTTTCACCATCAGATATGCTCTGCATGGTCGATTATGCATTATACAACGTTCTTCCCGTAGTGATATGCACATCTGCAAAAAAACACGTCCTTAGGTATGTTATCTGACCAAGTACTTATCGGATGGGTGTGCCTCTTTGAGAAAATTTCAATACCACCTAGGTTAAGGCGTAGGAAAAGTATTGTTACCATTGGATATGCTTTGCATGGTCTATCGAGCATTAAATACCATTTTTGCCTTAGTGTCATGCACATCCATAAAAAAACACGCTACTAGGTGTGTTATCCGATCAAGTACTTATGCGATGGGAATGCCACTTTGCATGTAAGTCAATTCCACCTGGTTGAAGGTGTGTACAAAGTACTGTGCCCATCGGATATGCTTTGCATTGTGGATCAAGCATAAAACACCGTTTTTGCCTTAGTGTCATGCACAACTATATAAAAACACAGCCCTAGGTGTGTTATTCGAACAAGTACTTATCGGATGGGGGCTCCACTTTGCACGCAAGACCGTTTCAACTACGTTGAGGTGCGTGCAAAGTATTGTCACCATCGGATATGATTTGCATGGTCGATCACGCATTATACACCTTTTTTTCCCGAGTGATATGCACATCTGCAAAAAAACACACCCTTAGGTGTGTTATCTGACCAAGTACTTATCGGATGGGTGTGCCTCTTTCAGAACATTCCAATACCACCTAGGTTGAGGCATACAAAAAGTGTTGTGCCCATCCGATATCCTTTGCATGATCGATTGAGCAATAAATACTATTTTTCCTCTAGTGTCATGCACATCCGTAAAAAAAACACGCTGCTAGGTATGTTATCCAATCAAGCACTTATGGGATGGGAGTGCCACTTTGCATGTAAGTCAATTCCACCTACTTGAAGGTGTGTGCAAATTATTGTGCCCATCGGATATTCTTTGCATCGTCGATCAAGCATAAAACACCGTTTTTGCCTTGGTGTCATGCACAACCATGAAAAAACACGGTCCTAGGTGTGTTAATCAAACAAGTACTTATCGGATGGGGGCTCCACTTTGCACGCAAGTTTTTTTCAACTACGTTGAGGTGCGTGCAAAGTATTGTCACCATCAGATATGATTTGCATGGTCGATCACGCATTATACATCGTTTTTTCCCTAGTGATATGCACATCCACAAAAAAACACGCCCTTAGGTGTGTTATCTGACCAAGTACTTATCGATTGGGTGTGCCTCTTTGAGAACATTTCAATGACACCTAGGTTGCACTGTAGGAAAAGTATTGTGCCCATCCGATATCCTTTGCATGGTCGATCGAGCATTAAATACTATTTTTGCTCTAGTGTCATGCACATCCGTAAAAAAAACACGCTGCTAGGTATGTTATCTGATCAAGCACTTATGGGATGGGTATGCCACTTTGCATGTAAGTCAATTCCACCTAGTTGAAGGTGTGTGCAAAGTAT